>NC_082672.1:425208-740416 GCF_025265405.1 Mesoplodon densirostris
TCCGCTGAGTGCCCTCCTGTCTTGGCTGTGCTGGAACCTGGGGCTGCCCAGGCAGAGTAGGGCCAGCATCACCCTTCCCAGGTAGGAGGGCAGAAGGAAACCATGCATGACTTCTGACACCCTCCCCAATCCTTGACAGAGGTTGACTTGGATAAGAAACAGTCCGAGACAAGAACAGACATTTCATTCTTCTCTCAGAGCCCAGGACTGGGGGAAGGGATGCCAGAAAACCAGTTATTGACCTCAGCTCCCTGACTCCTGTTTGACCCTGGGCAAGTCCTATCCATTCTGGAGGCTTCAGAGAGAAAGAGAGGGGAGGGCAATGAGGGCCAATTGTGCTTAAACCTAACTCTAACCTTTACCATAAGAACCCTAACCTCTAACCGTAACCCCCTAACAACCCTAGCCCCAGACCCCTAGACCCTTGCCCCGACCCCTAAACTCTAACCCCCGACCCTTTAGCCACAGCCCTCTACCAGGATGCTCCAACAATGACCCCTAACCCTAAACTGTGACCCCTGAACCCTCACACTGACTCAAACCTAGGCCTAAAGCCTGGCCTAGTGGGTACCGAGGGATGACTGTATGAACTCTCAAATAAACCAAGGAATTAAATCTTCCTGACCATGAATTTAGCAATGGTTTCTTAGATTTGACAGTAAAGCATAAGAAATGAAAGAAAAAAATAGATAAATTGGATTTCCTCAAAATTACAAACCTTTGTGCATCAAAAGAGGCTATCCAGAAAGGAAGAAGACAGCCCACAGAATGGAAGACAATATTGGCACATTCTATATCTGATAAGACTCTTTACCTAGAATATACCCAGGACTTTTCCAACTCATCAACACAAAGACAACAACATTTTTGAAACAGACAAATGGCTGCATGGACTGCTCTCCAGGCAAGACATACAAATGGTCAACAAGGACATGGAAAGAGGTCAAACGTCAGTAGTCATGATGAAAATGCAAATGAAAGCCACAGTGTGATGCCCCTTCACACACACTAGAATAAAAATAAACTTTAAAATCAATTTTAAAATATATAAATAAAAATAACAAATGGCAGCAATGCAGAGAAATTGGAACCCTTAAAAGTTACTTGTGGAGATGCACAATGGTGCAGTCTATGCGTACAAACCTTTACCATTTACTTAAAAACATAAAATATAATTACCATGTGGTTCAACAACTCCACTCCTAGATATATACCAAAAAAATGGAAAACAGGCATTCAAACAAAAACTTGTACACCAATTATTCATAGCAGCACTGTTCACAATAGCCCAGGATAGAAAAGATTTAAATGTCCATCAGCAGGTAAACGGATAAGCAAAATAAGGTAGATTCATAAGCTACATTATTCTGTCATATAAAGGAATAAAGTAAAATTATACAGCCGCTGTGGAAAACTGTATGGTGGCTCCTAAAAAACATGGATGTGATCCCTTGATTCCACTCCAGGGTGTACACCCAGAATATTAGAAAGCAAGGGCTGGAACAGACATTTGTACCCCATATTCATAGCAACGTTATTCACAATAGCCAAAAGGTGGAAGCAACACAACACATCCTTCAACAGATGAATGGATAAGTACAGTGTAGTAATATACACAATGGAATATGATTCAACCTTTAAAACTAAGATAATTCTCACACATGCTACAATGTGGATGAACCTTGAAGTCATTATGCTAAGTGAAACCAGCCAGACACAAAAAGGACAAATGTTCTATGATTCCACTAGTATGAGGTATCCAGATAAGTCAAACTCAAAGACAAAGTAGAATAAGGTTGCCAGGGGTTGAGATGAGTTCGTGTTTAATGGTTACGGTTTCACATGGGGAAAATAAAGCTCTGGAGATGGATGGTGAGGATATTTTTACAACAATGTGAATGTAGTTAATGTCACAGAACTGTGTACTTACAAATGGTTTAAATGGGGCTTTCCCCATGGCACAGTGGCTAAGAATCTGCCTGCCAATGCAGGGGACACGAGTTTAAGCGCTGGTCCTGGAAGATCCCACATGCTGCAGAGCAACTAAGCCCGTGAGCCACAGCTACTGAGCCCTCGTGCCACAACTACTGAAACCTGTGCGCCTAGAGCCCGTGCTCCGTAACAAGAGAAGCCACCGCAATGAGAAGCCTGCACACAGCAACGAAGAGTAGCCCCGCTCGCCACAACTAGAGAAAGCCTGCGTGCAGCAACAAAGACCCGACACAGCCAAAAAATAGAAAATAAAATAAAATAATTTTTAAAAAAGTTTTTTAAAAATGATTTAAATAGTAAATGTTATGTGTTTTTAATCACAATGGAAAAAATGAATGAAATAATGATCAATGTTACAATGTGGATAAACACTGAAAACATCCTAAGTGAAAGAAGCCATATAGAAAAACCACCCAGATCATGCTCATCTTGTACACTTTAAACCCAGCAAGGTTTTTTAAGTGAGGAAAAGCCCCAGTGATGGTTCCAAGAAAAGAAAACTGGATTCGAATAGAAAAATACATTTCCACAAAGCTGGGGCAGCTGGTGAAAGTTGAAGCAGGTCTGTAGATAGGATTATAATGTGGAAACCATAATTATTCCTCATTTGGGGGTTATGTGCTCGTTCCCTGGGAGAGTGGCCCTCCTACTCTCACAGGGTAAAACAAACTGGAGTATTTTGTGAATGTGGAAAACTTTATACTGCTATTTAAAGTTTTTTATACACTTGAAATTTACTAGAAAATAAAGTACTTATCAAAACAGCCATGTCATACCATGCCAGAAATACAGACAGAGCTATAGGGACTTGCCTGGGGGCGCGGTGGTTAAAAATCCAACTGCCAATGCAGAGGACATGGGTTCGAGCCCTGGTCCAGAAAGATAACACATGCTGCGGAGCAACTAAGCCTGTGCACCACAACTACTGAGCCTGTGCTCTAGAGCCCATGAGCCACAACTACTGAAGCCCGAAGCCTAGAGCCCATGCTCTGCAAGAAGAGAAGCCACTGAAATGAGAAGCCCATGAACTTCAACGAAGAGTAGCCCCAACTTGCTGCAACTACAGAAAGCCCACGTGCAATAACAAAGACCCAACACAGGCCAAGAAAATTAATTAATTAAAAAAAATAGAGCTACAGAGCATACAGCACTTCCACTCCTGGGTGTGTATCTCGGGAGAACCATAAACCCATAGGACACAGGCACTTCAACTATTAGTGCAGCCCTTTTGCAGGAGCCTCGACTTGGAAACAATATAAATGTCCTTGGAAGGAAAAAATGGATAAAGATGATATGGTACTTATGTACAATGGAATATTACTCAGCCATGAGATCAATGAAATAAGGCCAGTTGCAGCAACTCAGGTGAACTTAGGTACAATCATTCTAAGTGACATAAGTCACACACAAAAGGACACTTAGCATAAGATATCACTTATAGGTGGAATCTAAAAATGGCTACACATGAACTAAATTACAAAAGACAGTCACACATTTAGAAAACAAACTTAAGGCTGCTAAAGGGGAAAGGTGGGGTGGGGTGAGGCATAAACCAGAGGGTTGAAATTAGCACAGATAGGGTTCCAAAGACCAAATAGGTAATTGACAAGACCTACTCTATAGCTCAAAAAACTAGACTGGGCACACTCTAGTCACCATAAAAGAATATATACGACTGGTAAGAATCTGAAAAAGAATTTATGGATGTCTCTCTGTAAGTGAATCAAGTGGATGTGCAGCAGCAAGAAAGACAGCATTGAAAATCAGCTATACCCCATTATAAAAATAAATTACAAAAAAAAAAAAAACCAAGGAGAAACTGTTACAAAATTCGTTCAGGGGCTGTGATGAAACCTGCATTGACCCCATCTAGATCTACAGCGAAACAGGACAAGAGCAGAGGGCTACATCTCTGTCTTTACATTTACAGTCTAATGCGAGCTCAAGTCATTTTACCTCTGTTCATACACTGCTGATTATTTTCAACAAATCACAAAGATATTGGTGTTTTATATTTACTATTTGGTGCTTGAGCTGGAGTAGCAGGCAGCGCCTTGAGGATATTAATCCTGGCTGAGCTATGCTAACCTGGAGCGCTACTTGGAGATGCCCAAATCTTTAACGTAGTCATAACAGTCCCTGCACTTGTAATAATTTTCTTTATAGTTGTACCCATTATACTGCAGGGTTCAGTAGCTGACTTGGGCCACTAATAACTGGGATACCTGAGGTAGCATTTCCCCAAATAAATCATGTAAACTTTTGACTACTTCCCCCATCATTCTTACTCCTACTCATATTACCAATAGTAGAAGCTGGTTCTGGTAAAAGTGGAACTGTATATTCAGCTCTAGCCTGCAATCTGGCCCACGCAGGAGCCTCTGTCGACCTAACCATTTCCTCCTTACCTTTAGCAGGTGTCTCTTCAATTCTTCATGCTATTTCTTGTATTACTATAGTCTTTAATCCAAAACCAGCAGTCAAATCCCAATACCAAACACCATTATTTGTTTAGTCTTCCCTAACTATAGCCATATTACTATAATTACCACTCTCAGTCCAAGCAGCCAGAATTGCCAGACTGTTAAGAGAGAGAAATCTCAACACTACATTCTTTGACCCTGCAGGAGGAAACCGAATCCTATAGCAACACCTAGTTTGATTCTTTGGTCACCCTGAAGTGTGTGTATTCATGGCCTACCAGGGTTTGTTATAATTTCACATATCATTACATACGATTTAGGACAAAAACTGCCTTTCAGCTATTTGGGAATATTATGAGTCATGTCCACTGGCCTTTTAGGATTTCTCTTGTGGGCCCATCTTATATTTACCATAAGGATAGCTGTCGACTCAGTAGCATACATTTCATCAGCTACCATAATTACTTCTATCCCTACAGGAGTAAAAGTATCTAGCCGATTAGAAACTCTTTATTTAATTTTTTAATTTTTTTATTTTTGGCTGCGTTGGGTCTTCGTTGCTGCGCACCGGCTTTCTCTCGTTGCGGTGAGCGGGAGCTACTCTTCGTCGCCATGCGCAGGCTTCTCATGGCGGTGGCTTCTCTTGTTGCAGAGCACAGGCTCTAGGCATGTGGCCTTCAGTAGTTGTGGCTCACGGGCTCTAGAGGGCAGGCTCAATAGCTGTGGCGCACGGGCTTTTTGCTCCGCGGCATGTGGAATCTTCCTGGACCGGGGATCAAACCCGTTTCACCTATATTGGCAGGCCAATTCTTTACCACTGCATCACCAGCGAAGTCCCTGATTAGTAACTCTTCACGGAGGTAATATTATATGAGATCCCACTCTATTATGAGTTTTAGGCTTTATTTTCCTTTTTACAGTAGGTGGTTTGACGGGAATCATCTTAGCCAACTCATCCCCAGACACTGTCCTCCAGGATACATACTATGTAGTAGCACACCTCCATGACGTAGTGTCCATGGGAGCAGTCTTCACTATTATAGGAGACTTCCTACACTGATTCCCACTATTCTCAGGTTACACAGTTAACTCAGCAGTAGCAAAACTCACTTCACAGGTATATTTGTAGTAGTAAATATGACTTCCTGCAGCACTTTCTTGGCCTCTCAGGGAGGTTACTACATTCCTCTGAGGCACACACAACATGAAATATTTTGTCTTTAGGCTCATTCGTCTCAGTAGCAGCAGTAATGCTAATAATCTTCATACTGTGAAAACCATTTGTGTCCAAACGAGAAGTCTCAGCAGTGGAAACTGCTGCTCCTAACCTAGAATGGTTGCACGGATGCCCTCCACCATATCCTATATTTGAAGTCCTACCTCTGTAAATGTAAAATAAGGTAGGACTCAAGTCCTTTTCAAGCAGTTTGAAGCCAACAGCATAACAATTATGTCTTTCTCAATAAATGAGATAAAAGTAAAAAGTGATGTAAAATTTTCAAAGTGAAATCATAGGCTAAAATAGTGTATATCACGAAGGCATATCAATTTCATCTAAGCTCTCAAGATACAACATCACCGATTATGGAAGAACTTTTACATTTTCATCACACACATTAATAGTGACTTTTAAAAGAAATTCTCTAGTCCTCTATAGTATTTCACTAATATTGACAATTAAACTAACTCATATATGGACAATAGATGCACAGGTAGAGAAAATTTGAACATTTTACCAGCCATTACTGTAATCTTAGCTGCTCTATCAACATTGTGAATCCTTTACATGATACATGAAATCAATAACTCTTCCCAAAGCATAAAAACTATGGGTCAGTAATGATACTGATGCTACAAATACACAGATTATGAAGATTTAAATGTTGACTGCTCTGTAATCCCCACATCAGAGCTAAAACCAGGAGAATAGTGATTAATAGAAGTCAACAACTTAGCACTATAGAGATAGTCATTGAATATTAGTTTCATCTGAAATTGTTGTACACTCCTGAGCTGTTCCTTCTCAGGCCTAAAAAGAGCTGCTCTCCCAGGACGCCTAAATTAAAGAATCCTAATACCGACAGGACCAGGCCTATGTTGTGGACAATGATCAGTAGAGGTCGTTTTCCTGAGGTCAAAGACAGGACAGAGGGATATGGCTGAGATGTGGGGTGAATCTGGAGCCCATGGGGATGCACCCTCCAAGCTCCAGGATAGGAATGGGGCCTCTGGGGTCCCAGGCCACCCACCACGCCCTCCCGAGCAGGATCTTGACAACATTCCCTGTCGGTGATGGGGCAGCCCCAGCACTTGTCACGCCCCAATGCTGTGTCCTATGTGGGTCCCCTGCTCTTGGGGCCACACCCACACTCTGCAGGTCCACACTGCAGGGTCCTTCCTGCCTCAGGAGTACAGACCCCACAGCAAGCAGTTTCCTCCCCAACCAGCAGGAGGAGGGGAGGAGAGCAGGGGCACCAGGGGAATCTCACTCAGACAGCACCCCAGGGGTGCCAGCGGGAACAGTGATGATGCAGATGAGGCACAGACCAAGAGATGGGACCAGAGGACCCAAAAGGCAGCTGGTCAGGTCCTGGCTCATCTGCACCCCAGACACCTTTGTCCCTCATACAGCCCCTTCCTCATACACCCTCTCCTTAAATGCAGATTCTTCAGATGCAAACAGGCAGAGCTTCAGGCTGAAAGTCAGCTCTTTCAAAGTGACCCCTCAGCAAACACGGCAGGATTCCACTCCAGTGGGTGCCCTGGAGTCCACAACTCAGGACCGAAGTGGATATCGGTGCCAGGGGCAGTGGGAGAGAATGGGGAGTGAGACGTTCGTGGTTGTGGAATTTTGGTTTTGCAAGATGAAAAGTCCTAGGAATGGTGGTGATGGCTCCACGAGAAAGTGAATAGATCTGATGCCTCAGAAACGTGCACTTAAAATGGTGAAGATGGTAAAGGGTATGTGACGTGTGTTTTATTTCACTTAAAATAAATTCTTAAAATAATGTCTTGTTCACTGTGATTCCAGTTCGACTCCCCTTCATCACAGATGTCGGAGGCCCAGACACAGTCCACTACCTTAGCGGCCATCACGGTACCCTCACATGGCACATGGGAGACCATTCTTAGGGGGGGCTAGTCTGTGCTCACCTGACCTCTGTCCAGGGGGACCCAGGCAGTGGTGACCCCCATAGATTAGACATATGATATGATATGTTATTAATACGATACCACCAAGCATTGTCACTCACCAGAACACAGAGCAGCAACCCACTCAAACATGCCTGACCTCACATGAATGTGAGAAGACTAAGAGAAGAAAAGGTACCACAGGTTAATCAGGTCAACACCTTTAGTGCAGAGGTTGGAAATCTCAAAGGGGAAAAGACACACTGCAGGCAAAGAGCACATATGGGCTCTCCCCGTACATGTGATCCTGACCCATGCAGATGTGGTGAGAGCCACACAGTCCCCACACCCTTTACCTGGGGTCGCACGTCCACACTCACCACGGTGACCCCACCTCCCTAGACCCTGCACCTAAAGTCACACGTTCTCTCTCAACAGGTGACCCCTCCTACCCAGACCTCTCCACCTGAGTCACATGTCCACAGTCCCAGGGTGAACCGCCCTCCCCAGACTCCCCCAACTGGGGTCACACATGCACAGTCTCCAGGGTGACCTCACCTCCCCAGACCCTGCACCTGGGGTGACATGTCCCCTTGGTCAGGACACCATGGCTCTGCTGGTGGATCCCCTCATGTGGAAACAAGCTGTGTTCCTGGGGCCTCCTGGGATGGGAAAATGTGGCAGGTGGGTCTCCTCTCCCCACACTTGTACCAGAGAAGTCCTCCTCTTTTCAGTTTGATTCTGTTGATTTTACCTGTTTTTAAAGCTTTCATGCTAAAGTTGAACACACTACTTGGTTCTGGCGGGCTCAGTCCTTTCTTGTCTCACATGCTTGTTGAGATAACTCACAGGACAGCAGGGCTGAAAGCAGAGGGGCAGCTCTGGACGCTTCTGAGTAGGGACGGTAGAATGGAAGGAGAGCTCAGCAGCAGCCTCAGCTGTTACCCATCGGGCTTTTGCCCGATCTGCGTGCCCTGCAATCAATTCACCAGCTAAACCTACCTCCCTACGCACCATGCACGTGCTGGTGAATTGGAATTATTGCCAGGTAGCCCTCCTGTGGATTCTCCAGGAGCCCCAGGGAAGGTGAACCTTACAGGGATTAAGACTAAGGCCCCGACCAGAGCACTGACCCTTGGGAGGACCAAGTAACCACACTCAGAAGAGAGGCTGTTACTTAGAGAAGCCCACCTCAGTTCCAGACCCCAGACATTTAAGCACTCACCTTCAGATGCAGGCACGGAGCTTCCCAGTCCTGAGGCCAGGCCGGGTTTCTACCCAGGTTCCCATAGTCCTAGTGTACACAGAACATGGTCAGGCCTAAATCTTCTTCTTATAGACAACACATGGTCAGCTCTGAACATAATCAGTAGAAAGGACATGCAGAGGTCTAAATCTACCATGTAGACAGAACTTGACCATGTTTAAACTAGCTTAGGGCTGATCTCATAGGAGGTACAGATCACACACATGGGTCTCTCATCTTTGGACACCCACATCGGGAAACTGAACAAAATCTTTGTCATTAAACATTTCAACAGGCAAAACAGAAATGTTACCAGTTTCTCTGGCCACCTGATGGTCAGGATCCATGGGTGAGCCATGAACTTCTGAGAGTGCAGCCCTGTCTGCTGCCAGGACAGACAAGAAGTGGCCTGATTCCAGCCTCCCAAGCTTCCAGAAGGAGGCGGCCGCACTGGAACCCAGGCAGGACAGTCCTGCATGGTCCGGGACAGGAGATCCGGTCTGTCCATTCCACTGGCCAATTCCGGGCGGGGCGCTCAGGGCCGCTGAGAGCCCTGCACTCAGGTCCTGCTTCCCTGCAGCGTGTGCATGTGCATGTGCGTGTGTGTGTGTGTGTGCGTGTGCGTGTGGGTGTGTGTAGAGGGGGCGGTGGCTGACGGCTCCCATGGCTCCAATCCCGGGCACCGCGCTGTCTTCGAGGGGAGTCACGGGGAGAGGTAGGGGCACAGAAGCTGTTGGAGAGGAGAAGCCACCGCGGAGCTCCTTGCACACTGGCTCGCCCCACCTGGTGACCCGCCTGCCCACCGTGGGCCGCATGTCACCCCCCAGCCCCCACCCTCGAGGGCAGGGCGCCTGCTCTTTCAAAAGGACAAGGTCTCACATGAAGGAGACCCAGTGGGGACTGTCACGCCCCCACTCCTGATGCTGACTTTGGGAGAATGAACCCCCTTGACTGGGTGATGGGACACTGTGAGGAAAGAGGTGGCGGCCCCATCCAAGTCGGGGCCTGGCTGAGAGATGGGAACACAGGAGCCAAGTGCAGGGCCTGGAGGCCAGGCCAACAGGAGGGGCATCTCCAGCCTTGGCCGGCCTCTCCAACTGTGACATTGTAGCTTTAGGGGACCTGGGGCAGGTGACTGAATGTAATGGGTGTCTAAACTGGACCCTGAATGGGGCTTAAGGAAGGTGTGAAGGATGTTACTGAGACCGTGACAGTCATTGGAAGACAGACTCTGTGTCAGGACATCCTGCTCCATCCATTTAAATCCCTGAGATCTGTGACCTTTACGTGGCTACGCAGGATTGTTAGAGCAGCTGCGTGTGGATATATCTGCAAGTGGTTCCAGCAAACACACAGTTGTGCACACAGGCGGGCACAGCACACACACAAACATATGTAGGTGCACAGCACAAATATATTCACACACTAGCATATGAACACACATGCACGCATATGCCCATGCACACACTAACGTGAGCAAGTGCACACTAACGAACGTGTGCAAGTGCACATACCTATGCACATGCACAGCATAGGTATGCAAACAGGCACATGCACACCCATGTACATAGCACACACACAGGGAATAAAGTGAATCCATAAAGTGAGTCCGTAAAGCATTAAGTCCTGAACACAAGTGAAGCTGACATGTATTTTTCCCTTTTCTTAGCTTTGATGTTTTTCACAATAAAAAGTTTAAGGAAAAAGTTAATGGCAAATGACTTTTGATTCATAGGACTTTCTGACGTTATTCCACAAATATTATGACAGGAGAAATGAATGTAGATAGTACATGTGTCCACTAATGGATGAATGGAGAAGAAAAACATGGTCCATCAATACAAGGGAATGTTGTTCAGCCTAAAAGGGAAGGCAGTTCTGACACAGGCTGCAGCAGGGATGAACCTTGAGGGCATTAATGCTCAGTGATGTAAGCTAGACACAAACAAACAAACAGTGCTTGATCCATTCATACCAGGCCCCTAGAGCAGTCGGAAACATAGAGACAGAAAGTATGATGGTGAGTGCCAGGGGCTGAGGGAGGGACAATGGCGACTGAGTGTTTAATGGGGACTGTTTCAATTTTGCAGGATGAAAAAATTCTGGAGGGCGATGGCGGTCAAGTTTGCACAACAGTGCGAATTACTTCTGGACCCTGAAATGTTCACTTAAAAACGGTTAAGATAATAAAGTTTATGTTTTGTGTATTGGACCACAATTTTTAAAACTTTTTAAAAAAAACAACAGGAAGTAGTCCGTGAATAACACAAGATGCACAACTTCACTAACAACCGAGGGATTAAAACCGTAAGAAAACTACTGTGCACACACCTACCAGAATGGCAGACATGAAGACACAGTATCAAATATCAGCAGGATGTGGAGCAATGGAAAGCCTGGTGCGCAGCGGGGGGTGCAACCACTTCTGAAACAATCGGGCCTCAGAGAGCGAAGTCCGTGCACACAGACCCACAGTGTTCCTCCCAGCTGAACACAACCCCCCCCAGCCCTGCACCAGGACACACAGACATGGACTCTGCAGCCACAGGAGCCAAACCTGAAAGAACCTGAAGACCATCACAAGCAGATGCAGAAATGAACCATGCACGCTCCTATGAAGGAATATTCCACAGCAATGGAGTACATTTTGTTTAAAGGCAGTAAAACTATAAAAAAATCATTTTTTAAAAAAAAACTATATTCACAAGATGAAAGAATCTATAATTCTGGCACCTAGGGATTGTTGAATGCTCCTAAAAATAGATTGTTGTGGAAACGTTTATTATAAGGAAATTGACATATTCTCTAGGAAGGACGGGGTGAATGGGCCTGTTACATTTTCTACATTGAAGACATATACAGGTTTTGATTCTACTTCTGTTAACTCAAGTGGGGCTTCATTGGATTTCTGCTACCGCGGAGATAATCAAATTCTGGGTAGGGGTCAGGCGGAAACTAGTCATAGGCGTTCTCGTGTAATAATTACTGTTGAAAGTGTAAATGATCCATTTATCAGTAAGACTGAGAGTAGAATAACTGCTACATTACTTCATAGGAGGTTGTGTGTGCTACTGTCCCTAGGGCTCCAGTGAGTGAGTATTTTGAATGTGAAGCTCATCCAGATCTGAGAATGGAATAAATGGCTAGAGGTGATATGGCTAATATAAATAATATGCCAACATTTATATTAATTAGTGGGTAAGATATGGGAAGAGGAATTCATGTTTTGAGAGCCAGGGTTAAGGTTAGCATTGGGGCAATAATATATAAATTGATGATGTTGATGGACATAGTGGTTCTTTAAGAAGTAATTTGTATGCCTCAGCAATGGTTTGTAATCATCCATGGGGGCTGAGGATTGTTGGCCCTTTCTGGATTTGTATATAGCCTAGGATTTTCCATTTAATTAATATGAGGAATGCTATGGTGAATTAAATTGGGTCATTTGTGAAAGAATGTTGATTATAAACATATTCTTAGGAAGAGGACTTGAACCAGTGCAGATAAAGGTTTCAGTTTTACATAATTACCGGGCTCTGCCACCTTAACAAACATGGTTCTACAGTAGGGTATGTATAAATTAATTGAATGTAGAGTATATCATCATTTAGTTTCCAGACATTTTGTAAAGTAAGCCGTAATGCTCTTGTCCTTTCCTACTGGCAGAAATCTGCAATAGACAGAAAGCAACCAGGATGACTCCAGTCTGAACTCAGACCACGTGAGACTTTAATCGTTGAACAATTAAAAGCAGTTATACCATTGAAATGTCGTGATCCAGCATCAAGGTCATAAACCATATTGCCGCTATGAACTCCAGAATACAATTACACTGTTACCCCTAGTAAAACTTGTTCTGTTGATCAGTGTTTTAGAACAGGTGATAAAGCATTTTGACTAGTTGGTCTAAATTTTGATCACTCAGAGGTGGTTGCTTCTCCAAAAAATAAATGACACACGGGCCCAAGGCGCACCAGCTTCAGTAGTTGTGGCACACAGGCTCAGAAGTTGTAGCCCACTGGCTTAGTTGCTCTGTGGCAACTGGGATCTTCCCAGACCAGGGATCGAACCCGTGTCCCCTGCATTGGCAGGCGAATTCTTAACCACTTCATCACCAGGGAGGTCCCAGAATCGCAGTCTCCCTTTTAGTATACCTTAAGCCCAAAGAATCCATGGAGAATTGTTACAGAAAATAAGACAATAAAATATTGTAAGGACTGTGACAGAAGCATATAGTACACAGTTCATATAGACACAGCCCAAGCAGTTACAAAGTATATTAAAAGGGAGGCTGCAATTTTATTTTATTATTTTTATTATTTTTAACATCTTTATTGGAGTATAATTCCTTTACAATGATGTGTTATTTTCTGCTTTATAACAAAGTGAGTCAGTTATACATAAGCATATGTTCCCATATTTCTTCCCTCTTGCATCTCCCTCCCTCCCACCCTCCCTATCCCACCCCTCTAGGTGGTCACAAAGCACTGAGCTGGTCTCCCTGTGCTATGCGGCTGAGGGAGGCTGCAATGTTAAAAGAATAAGATAAATTATACCCACAAACTCCCAATCTTTCCTGAAACGTTGCAATCTGGAACCCTATTGTAGGAAGCAGAAGATTCCAGGAGACATTCTACAAATGAAGGACTCTAAACCCTGTGGTTGGATAAGGAATTCTGGAAGGAAGGTATCCTCACCCGAGGAGAGCAGGTTCCTATACTTGTCTAACATCACATACCTGGACAGTTCCCACTGATCTTGGTCCAGGCATTGCCTGTCCTCTTGAGAGAAAACTATGGCCATATCCTGGAATGTCAGCAGTCCCTGAAATTAAAAGTACACATACCGTGTGGCCACGGGAAGAGTTCATAATGTGACCCAAGAAGAAAAGAGCAAGTTAAGAGAACTGGTTTTAATTTAGAAGAGTGTCTTCAATTACCCACTAATGTATATATATATATATATATATATATATATATTTTTTTTTTTTTTTTTTTTTTACAAAGTAAGTTTCTCTATCTTATTTCTAACTACAAGAAAAGAGTGTGGCATGTGATCCACAAAACCAGTATAGAGACTATACTTATCTGGAAAAGAAATGATAAAATGATGGTTTCAACACAGGCATATGCATTTTTGAGTGTTTTATTTATATCAAATTGGATAAAATGTGTGTATTTCTCAGACAGAAAAGACGTGTCGAGGTAGAAATGTACCTTTCAACTATTCATGGGTACACAAGTACACTGGGGAGATTGTAAAAGTTCAGATTGTGATTCAGCAGGTCCGGTGGGCCTGAGTTCTATTTTTTTAACAAGCTCACTTTTAACTAGTGATGCCACAGTCTCTGATTCATTAACGACAATTGTGAATAGCAGAGACATAATTAGAAAGGTAAAAATTCATATTTAATTTTGAGCTTAAAGTGTTTTATGGATTTTACACCTTTAATAGGATAGTAAGCACAGCAGCAACAATCATTTGTGAATATTTACTATAGACCGTGTATCTTTCTAACTTTGTAGTGTAGGACTCCAGGAAAAATGCCTGGGCTGCGGTCACAGTGGGCGGGGCCGCCCCTCCAGGACCCCCGACGGGGCCCTGCGCTCCTGGCGGCTCCCTCCCCCGGCGCCTCCGTCCCTCCCAGAAGGCCTCGGGGCAGAGCGGTCCCACCCACTGCGCCCAGAACGGAGCCCGCGTTTCCGCAGAGCTGGAGCTCCCGGCTCGGGGTCTCTTCCCTCCGCCTTCACGGAACTGCCTCGGAGCCCGCGGCGAGGGCGGCCTCACTGACGCTGCCGGCTCTGGAGGGGCCCCGGAGGCCGAAGCCGCGACAGTCGTGCGGACGGCGGGCCGGGTAAGTGGGCGCCGACCCTCCGCCTGGTACGGTGCCCTGGCGGCAGGGCAAGACCAGCTTCTGAGGGGCAGGGGTTCGCTGCCACCCGCCGCTGCTGTGCAGAAAGGGCGGCCCCCAGCGTCTGGTCTCGGGAACTTCGGTCCCTCCTCTCGCCCCTGCCCTCGGCCTGGCTCGCGGGGCCTGGGGGGCGTGGGGAGGGGGTCGGCCTGAGTGTCCTGAGGGGAAACGGGGCAAGGGAGGCGCAGGGCCCGGCTGCAGCGTCAGCGCGCCTCCCCGCGACTGCGGGGAAGGCGGCTAAAAACTCCTCCCGAGGCTCGCAGGCCCCTTATTCAGCGGAGTCCCTCTGCCCTCCTTCCTCCCTGAGCTAAAGGACCGGGGGGAGGGGACAGGGCAGGGCTCTGGCGCAGGTAATGGGGACCATCAGCAGGTGATTGTTAACTAAGGAAAACCGGCTTTCCCAACGTGAGGAATGCAGCGCTTTTCTTTGTTTGAGGAGATGCCAGAGGCTGGGCTCCCTGAATTCCTTCCTTTCATATGCACCTCAGCGCTCTGGGGCCTGCATTCTGTATTTGCATATCCTGAGATCCTCAGGGCTCGCGGCTCACACTGGAGGGCTGCAAAGGCTGATGACTGTGATATCCTTTGTTTACTGAGATGGCAAGAAATATTCCATTTCTCACAGGCTTGAGGGGCACAGAGTGAAAAGGGTAGGAGAATCTCACTCGGCATGTACTTTGGTTTACATGTAGATAATATGTACACTTAACTGTGCTACTAGAGGTTCTCAAGTGCGATCAATTGTACTACTGCCCTCTATGGATTCATTTCATGAATATCATAAGATACATGCCTATAGAATTGACTTAATCCATTTAAATAGGATAATGGTTTTTAAAGGAAACATAATAGAAATATGACAACAAATCCCTTACCACTAAAGGCTGGGTCTGGAGCAACCTAAATAAATGTTCCATTGTTAAAATATTGAAAGATGTATTCAATAGAAATATCAACAAAAATGACAAATGATGAGGGCAGCAGAATGTTGAAATGTTCTATCTTTATCCTTAAAGTGGCAGAACATCATGTATTAGTAGGCGCTGGGGGCAGAAGATGCCTGATTTATACCTTTGTCATATTTGTACAGTTGTTTCAACAAGTAACTTAAAGACCAAATGGAAAAAAAGGAGGTTTGTGCCTGAGATCATGTTGATGTGAAACCAGGGATGGCCACCTTGTCCCAGGTGAGTTAAGTTTACCTGGCAGGTAGACCACAGAGCTCCTGAGAAGCAAGGGTTGCAATTTTTCTGCTGGGTGCCCCTTAGGTTCTGTGACTTGACTGATTGTGAGTCATGTTTCGGGAAAGACCTGATCACAGGAAAAGGGTGGGGAAGAGTGATTTGGGGAGCAGCTAACAACATGCATCACGGCTCATGGCTTGAATGAATTTTAAAGAAACAGGAAAACAAATGCTTCTTATGGAATCAGAGAATGTCCAGCCGGACAATCCCAGAAAATGAGGAACACCCATCCCATTTTCCAGATGAGAAAACAGAGGCCCAGCAAGGTGAAATCCCTTACCCAAGTTGCACCCGTCTCTCCTCCCCACTACATGGTTCATGAAAGCACGACTTTTCCTGTCGTGATCACTGCTGAACCCCAAAAAGGACCAGGCATCTAGCCGCTGCTCCAAAAATTTTGGTTGACTGTAGGAACAATGCTATTTTTTTCTTTCTCACTCTTATTCAGGATTGTGCCAAGAACTCCCCAGGCTGCAATGTAATTCGATAAATGTAAATATTAATTGAGTTTTGTTGTGATGAGGACTTAGGCTTTGGAGGTAACAGACTTGGTTCAGATCTTGGTTCTGCCACTCAATAGCTGTTTGGCTTTGGGAAAATTACTAAACCTCTCTGAGCTTATTTCCTCCTTTGTAAAGTGGGGATAAATGTATCTGAGCCAGCAGAGCGCCTGCATGAGAGATGTGCACTAAATATTGGTCTTTCTCACTCTCCCACGCCATCTCTGTGCTTCCCAGAGAAGTTGTACAGAAGGATATAGTACTTTTTAAAAATAATTAATTAATTAATTAATTTTTGGCTGTGTTGGGTCTTCGTTGCTGTGCGCGGGCTTTCTCCAGTTGCGGCGAGCGGGGGCTACTCTTTGTTGTGGTGCGCGGGCTTCTCATTGCAGTGGCTTCTCTTGCTGCGCTTGTTGTGGAACACCGGCTCTAGGCCCACGGGCTTCAGTAGTTGTGGCCTGCAGGTTCACTAGTTGTGGCGCATGGGCATAACTGCTCCGCAGCATGTGAGATCTTCCCTGACCAGGGCTCGAACCCATGTCCCCTGCGTTGGCAGGCATATTCTTAACCACTGCGCCACCAGGGAAGTCCAATATAGTACTTTATAAAGAGGGGTTTTAGTTGATTTCAGATAGTGTACATGTTTCTTGTAGAAAAGATTTTTCCACTATAGAAACATTAACATGCAATACCACTACAAATGCAGTATTCTATGGGTTAGATATTATCAGTAAATTTTATAAGTAATTGGGCAAAGGCCAAAGCACTAGGTACTGGGGAGTAAGAAGTCTCAAGTCTGGGGTGCCCCCCAACCCCAATTTCAAGAGCAGGGTGTGTTTTTCAAATCCATATTTCATCTGGTCTTTGTTTCTCATCCATCCTCTGTGTCTGCCTTTCACAAAAGGCTCAGATCCTCCACTTTCACACCCTCCTGGCTGGCTGTGCTCCAGCTCCCGTCCTGGAACCTCTGCACGCATGGGTGTGTCTGCTCTCCCTGGGCCTCACCAGCTTTGCCAGGGAGCTGCTGTATCGTGCACTCCTAGCTGTACCCCAGAGTGCCTAGACCCTTCTGGTACATGAAGTACACCCTCATCACCATGAGTGCACGCCCATCCCCTTACCTTATATCCTGCCTCTAAGCCAGGCTTGGGGGTGACTAGTGTGCATTCAGCTATGTGAGGTGCTGGGATCAAAGTGAAGTTCCCAACTTTTGAAGTTGCAGGCTTGAGGGGCACACAGTGATGTAAAGTCGGGTCACCTGACCTAAAGCGGGGGCTGATTGCTTTAAAGCCAGGGCAGCTGGCTTAAACCCTGCGTCCCTCCGCTGCAGGACGAGACCAACTTTGGCGCTGCTCGGGTTTGCTCCAAGCCAGCACTGCTGTGCAGGAAGAGCTTCCAGTATGCCTTAGTGCGGGGGGGACTTGGTCCGTTGTCTTGCCGCTGCCCTCAGAGCGGGACCACCTGCTCTTCTGGAGGAGAATCAGGGAGGGGGAAGTGCAGAGTCCCGGCTGGAGTTGCGGCACCCCTTGTCTGATGGCAGGGAAGGGGGGACGGGGCTGTGTGGTGTCCTGGGGCTGGACTCACCAGGTCGACTCAGCCTCTCAGCCTCCTAACCTCACCCCACACACCCCACAAGAGTCTCCGATAATATGTAATTGTGCCTTAGGTTCTCGGTCTTCAAACTCATACCCAGACTCCCAGGTCCCTTGATTTAGCCAATTCCTCTGTGCTCTTTCTTCTATTAGATACAGTCCCAGAGGGAGGGGCTGGGGGATGGGACTGGAGGGACCCCGGCAGCACTGGCCTAGGCTGACTAAAGAGATCCAGGGCCTGCGCTATGACACATGTGCGAGGACCCTTAAGGCGCAATCGAGGGGGCCAGTTAGAGGCAGTCCTTGTTGCCTCAAGTGAGTATGGATCACCGTCGTGTGGGGAGCACGCTGACCCCTGAGAAGTACTGTTAGGAGGATGTGTTCCTCCCTCGCCTTCAAGGACGTGGGTGGGCTTCAGGGCTCCATTTCCCCTCCAGACCTCCAGGGCTGACTGCACCCCAGCGGCCTTGCAGACCTGGCTTCCTGTCCCAGAACTTGCCAGGCTCCAGGAAGAATCCAGACTGCAGAGATGGTGCTTGAGCGCTCCAGCTTAAGAAGTGCTGTCCCTGGGGACCCAACAGTGGAGGGAGGAAGGGTGAAGGGAGTAGGGGGGTGGGGTTGGGAGGGGTGGCTGCCCTGGGAGACGTTGAGATAGAAATATCGCCCCCCACACCCCCTGCCCCCTGCAACTGACTGACCCACTGATGCCATAGGATCTCAGGCCCTTTTAGTCAGGGATGCCTCGGTTTCTTTACTCCTCCGTTCAAAACTATGCAAAACCAACTCTTCATCCTCTTGCTGCCTGACCAGGACTTGTAAAGCACTGTTCTTTTGGAGCACTCGTTCCCTAAACTGCAGTTTGGAGCTGTCCCAGCTATTTAAAGGTGTTCTCCTTAAACTGAGACTAAATCCTACTCTTTTGGAAAAACGCCCTGCACTTCTGAGGAGATCATGTTTTCTGCCCATTCCTTCCTTCTACTTCCCTCTTAAGAAGCCCTGTGCTCAAAGGGCTTGGTGACTTATTTTTTGCTTGATGTCAAAAAGAAACCTTCCCCATGCACCGCAAAAATCTTTCCTGGAGCATAGGTGTTTCAAAACCATGACCGTGTTTTGCAGTCGGTATACACTGGGTAGACTGCCTAGCAGTCCCTCCAAGAGCCAGAGGTGAGCGTAATCAACTTATCTGATTGGATGCCCTTCAAGTTTAGGAAGGTCCCATTCTTATGCCCCAGCAGATAAGACAGGGCCCTGGATGGCTGTGGCTGTGATTAGATAACTTCTGATGATTTTATTTCCCTTACTGAGCTGCTGCTTCTAGGTTAAATTCATTTTATTACCTGTCCTTTTTTTTTTTTTTGCGGTACGCGGGCCGCTCACTGTTGTGGTTTCTCCCGTCGTGGAGCACAGGCTCTGGACGCACAGGCTCAGCGGCCATGGCTCATGGGCCTAGCCGCTCCACGGCATGTGGGATCCTCCCGTACTGGGGCATGAACCTGTGTCCCCTGCATTGCAGGCGGACTCTCAACCACTGCGCCACCAGAGAAACCCTACCTGTACATTTTTAAAGAAAGACTGAAAAAGTCACTGTAATAGGTCAGGAGTCTGAGCTCAGGGTTAATCAAAGGTACTCACAGGGAGGAAGGTGGATAAACATAGGTGCGTAAAATAGGAGGGTTGGCAAGTACAGCCAAGACAACCGGGCTCACTGTGCGCACTAATAAAGGCCAGAATCTCCTCATTTATCTCTGGTGGGAAGTTCTGATGGTTTCTCAGGATCAAACTCAAATCATATTCAAACTAGGGGGCTTCCCAGAAGGCGCTGAAGCACCGGCAGAGCCCACCTGTGCTCCCACCTTGGCACTCCAGGATCAGAGTTGGGTTTGGAGATGGGGTTGCTGTAACCCCAAGGAGGTGAGCAGAGAGGAGGAGTTGATTACCGGTCTCCTCTGACTCTCTGGCCCAAATTGCCTGGCTTCACAGTGGGGGTGTAGAGTTTTGCTTTGAGCAACTTATGGGTCACTTCCAGACTGGTGGGGTTGCCCAGTGGCCCGGCAGTCTGACAGGCTGGCTGCGGTGTGACCGCCCTTTGTTTCTTCAGAATCTGTTCATCAGGAGGTGCATGGTTGCGGAAGCCCATTCACCGCCCCCCCCCCCCGAGGGTGATGGCACCTTCCCTGGCTGTACCCTATGATCACCAGGTACTTGAAATGAATGCAAGGTTTTTGACTTCAAGGAAGAGCTCACATAACCCCTTCTGCCTCATAATGTGTGGGATTTACTATAATGGAAGGACATTATAAAGAACAGGTAGAAAACTCACCTGTTGGTCTCCATGTAGGAGTTTATTTTGCATGAATCTCTCCTACATGAGTAGATAGCAGAGGTTTATTTTTGTTCCCGTGTGTGTAGTTGTGGCAGAGGACATAGGTATGGTGGTTTGAAGCCCTCAAAGAAATATTCTCAGAATTCTCAAGACTTCTCTTGATTGGAACCGAAAGAGACCTGGAAAAGGAGGAAAAGCAAAGGAGGAGGGAGAACGAATGGCTGTTTCTCAGTAAATTCACCTTCCTGGTTGATTTTTCTGTCTTCTCATTTCTTTTAACTTCTATGTATGTCTAATGGAATGATGTAGAAAGGCTGATTTTTATGCTTTAAAAGATTTTACATCACAAAGAAACTAGAAGTGGCTAACAGAACTTATTCACATCAATGTTACATAGAGACTTTGATATTAAATTTGTATACTAAAATGGGTTAATCCAAATTTCTCTTTCTTTTTGAGTGAATATTTGTAACATATTTTTGTAGATAATAATTTATCCTAGATATACAAAATTGTGAGAATGGGTACCATTTTTCACCACTTAAATGATTTCTTTTAAATGAATAGATCATACACTTTAAAGGCCAATGTTGTCTTACATGTTGTTTTTTAATTCCTTGATTTCCAAAACTTGTGTTTATTTAATTGATTTCTATCTAATAATCTGTCTCTCCTTTATTGTTTCTTACTTTATATTTTATTGATCTATAGTTAATTTACATTATTATATTAGTTTCAGAGGTACAACATGGTGACTCATAAATGTTTAGGTTCTTCTCCATTTATACTTATTATAAAAGAGTGGCTCTATTCCCCATGCTATACAGAACGTCACTGTAGATTATTGATTTTATACATAGTGGATTCTTCCTCAGAATCTCCTACCACTATTTTGCTCCTCCACCCTGTCTCTCCCTGCTGGTAACCACTAGTCTGTTCTTTAATCTGTGAGTCTGTTTCATTGTTGTTGTTGTTGTATTCAATGTTTTAGATGCCACGTGTAAGTGATAACCTACCAAGCTTGTTTTCTCTGCGGCTTATTTTACTAAGCATAATACCCTCCAAGTCCATCCATGTTCTTGCAAATAGCAAAATTTCATTTTTTGCTGAAGTCATCATAAATATCATTTTTTTATCCCCTAACCTATTGATGAACACTTAGTTTGACTCTATATCTTGGCTATGGCAAATAACGCTGTTATGAACATTGGTGTGCAGTTATTATTTTTTTTTAAATAGTGTTTTTGTTTTCTTCTGATATACCCAAGAGGGAAATTGCTGGATATTATGGTAGTTCTATTTTTAGTTTTTTGTGGAACCTCCATTCTTCTTTCCACAGTAGCTGCACTACTTCACATTCACATCAAGAGTTTACAAGAGTTTCCCTTTCTCCACATCCTCACTAACCTTTGTTATTTGTGACCTTTTTGATGACAGCCATTCTGACAAGACTGAGGTGATATATCTCATAGTTTTGATTTGCATTTTATTGCCGATTAGCTATGTTTAGCATCTTTGTGCATTCTGGCTGTCTATCTGTATTTTTTCCTTGGAAAAATGTCTATTTAGGTCTTCTCATTTTTTAAAAAAATATTTTGGGTGTTGTTCTGATATTGAGTTGTATGTGCTGTTTCTGTAGTTTAGATATGAACCCTTGCTTGGTCATCTTTTTGGTGTTAACCTCTTATCATGTGCAAATATTGTCTCTCCTTCAGCAGGTTGTCTTTTCATTTTGTCTTTGGTTTCCTTTGCTGTGCAAAATCTTTTAAGTTTAATGAAGTCCCATTTGTTTATTTTTGCTTTTGTTTCATTTGCCTTAGTAGACTGAACACAAAACTGTTGCTATCATTTATGTTGAAGAATGTTCTGTATTTTCCTCTCGGGGTTTTATGGTCCTACATTTAGGTCTTTATTCAGTTTTGCGTTAATTTTATATACGGTGTGCTAAAATGCTCTAATTTTATTCTTTTCCATGTAGCTGACCAGTTTTCCTAGTACCACTTATTGAAGAGACAGTTCTTTCTCCATATTTCCTGCTTTGTCATAAATCAATTAAATATACGCATGTGGGCTTATTTCTGGGATCTCTATTCTATTCCTGTGATCTTTGTGTCTGTTTTTGCTCCGGTCCGATGCTCTTTGATTACTGTCGCTTTGCAGTATAATCTGAAGTAAAGGTGCCTGATGCCTCCAGCTCTGTTCTTTCTCAAGATTGTTTGGCTATTTGGGGTCTTTGTGTTTCTATACAAATTTTAAAATTACTTTTTCAAGTTCTATGAAAATGCTTTGGTATTCTGATAGGGATTGCATTAAATCTGTAGATTGTCTTTGGCAGTATGGTTATTTTAACAGTATTAATTCTTCCAGTCCATGCACCTGCTATATTTTCTCATCTTTTTCTGTTGCCTTCAACTTCTTTCACCAATGGCTGATACATTTCTGAGTACATGTCTTTTACCTGCTTAGGTGTGTTTGTTCTTAGGTATCTTATTATTTTTAGTGTGATTGCCTATGGTATTGTTTTCTTAATTTTTTTCTTTCTGACAGCTTTGAGTTTTGTTTTTTTCTTCTTTTTCTAATTCCTTCAGGTGTAATGTTAGGTTGTTTATTTGATATTTTTCTTGTTTCCTAAGAATAAGCTTGTATCACTATAACTTCCCCCTGTGAACTGCGTTGGCTGTGTCCCATAGATTTTGGATCACTGTGTGTTCATTTTCATTTCTCTTTGGTATTTTTAGAATCCCTCTTTAATTTCTTCACTGTTCCTTTCTTCCCCTTTTATTCATCTGTGATGTGAGGACTATCTTTAATATTATGTTTGGATTTCTTTCAGTTGTGTGTGTGTGTGTGTGTGTGTGTGTGATTATTTAAGTTGCTGAGCTCTTAATTTTACATGGACACTAACAACCCTGCATTGTTACCCTGCTCCCCCACAGTTACTGAATTTGACCTTATATTTTACATCTACTTGTTTTGTGTGTCCCTTAACTTCTTATTGTGAATATAGATGATTTTATTACTGTTTTCTTTCATCCTTCCTATTAGCTGTGTACATGGTTGATTTACTGCCTTTGTTGAATATTTGCCTTATCCAATGAGGTTTTTCCGTTAGTATGTTTCCTTTTCTAATTTTTATGTTTCAGTCATGGCCTTTTCTTTTTCACTGAGAAAAGCCCCTTTAAGATTTCTCATAAAGCTGGTTTGGCGATACTGTGCTCTTTTAGTTTTGCTTCTCTGTAAAACTTTAGATCTCACCATCAAATCTGAAGGAGAGCCTTGCTGGGTAGAGTATTTTTGGTTATAGGCTTTTCCCTTTCATGACTTTAAATATACCATGCCACTCCCTTCTGGCATGCAGAGGTTATCCTGAAAAGTCAGCTGATAACTTAATGCAAGTTCGCACGTTTGTAACTTGTTGCTTTTCCTTTGCTCCTTTTAATAGTGTCTTTTTATCTTTATTTTTTTGCTATTTTAATTACAATGAGTCTTGGTGTGGTCCTGTTTGGGTTGATCCTGTTTTGGCCTTACTGTGTTTACTGGACTTGGATGTCTGTTTTCTTTCCCAGGTTATGGAAGTTTTCAGCTCTTATGTCTTCAGGTATGCTCTACACTGCTTTCTCTTTCCTTTTTGCTTCTGGGACCAGTATAATGCAAATATTAGTACACTTGATGTTTCACATGTCTGTTCAACTTTCTTCATTTCATTTTAATCTATTGTTTTACAGTTCATCTTCAGTGATTGCCAGTACTCTGTCCTTCAGTTTTCTGATTCATTCCTCTGTGTCATTTAGTCTACAGTAGTTTCCTTTTAGAGTATTTTTCATTTCAGTTATTGTATTCCTCATCTCTGTTTTGTTGTTCTTTAGTGCTCTAACTCTTTTTTAAAAAATTCTACCTTCTTGCTCTGGTCGTCCATTCTTCTCCTGAGTTCTTTGATCATCTTTATAGTCATTACCTTGAACTACTTTTTGAGGAGATTGGCTACCTCCACTTCACTTAGATCCTCTCCTGAGTTCTTTGATCATCTTTCTAGTCATTACCTTGAACTACTTTTTGAGGAGATTGGCTACCTCCACTTCACGTAGATCTTCTCCTGAGTTCTTTGATCATCTTTGTAGTCATTACCTTGAACTACTTTTTGAGGAGATTGGCTACCTCCACTTCACGTAGATCTTCTCCTGAGTTCTTTGATAATCTCTATAGTCATTACCTTGAACTACTTTTTGAGGAGGTTGGCTACCTCCACTTCACGTAGATCTTCTCCTGAGTTCTTTGATCATCTTTGTAGTCATTACCTTGAACTACTTTTTGAGGAGATTGGCTACCTCCACTTCACGTAGATCTTCTCCTGAGTTCTTTGGTCATCTTTGTAGTCATTACCTTGAACTACTTCTTGAGGAGATTGGCTACCTCCACTTCACGTAGATCTTCTCCTGAGTTCTTTGATCATCTCTGTAGTCATTACCTTGAACTACTTTTTGAGGAGGTTGGCTACCTCCACTTCACGTAGATCCTCTTCTGAGTTCTTTGATCATCTTTGTAGTCATTACCTTGAACTACTTGTTGAGGAGGTTGGCTACCTCCACTTCACGTAGATCTTCTCCTGAGTTCTTTGATCATCTTTGTAGTCATTACCTTGAACTCTCTGTTGAGGAGATTGGCTACCTCCACTTCACGTAGATCTTCTCCTGAGTTCTTTGATCATCTCTATAGTCATTACCTTGAACTACTTTTTGAGGAGGTTGGCTACCTCCACTTCACGTAGATCCTCTTCTGAGTTCTTTGGTCATCTTTCTAGTCATTACCTTGAACTACTTTTTGAGGAGATTGGCTACCTCCACTTCACGTAGATCCTCTTCTGAGTTCTTTGATCATCTCTATAGTCATTACCTTGAACTACTTGTTGAGGAGGTTGGCTACCTCCACTTCACGTAGATCCTCTCCTGAGTTCTTTGATCATCTTTCTAGTCATTACCTTGAACTACTTTTTGAGGAGATTGGCTACCTCCACTTCACGTAGATCTTCTCCTGAGTTCTTTGGTCATCTTTCTAGTCATTACCTTGAAGTACTTTTTGAGGAGATTGGCTACCTCCAGTTCACGTAGATCCTCTTCTGAGTTCTTTGATCATCTTTACAGTCATTACCTTGAACTACTTTTTGAGGAGATTGACTACCTCCACTTCACGTAGATCCTCTTCTGAGTTCTTTGATCATCTCTGTAGTCATTACCTTGAACTACTTTTTGAGGAGATTGGCTACCTCCACTTCACGTAGATCTTCTCCTGAGTTCTTTGGTCATCTTTGTAGTCATTACCTTGAACTACTTTTTGAGGAGGTTGGCTACCTCCACTTCACGTAGATCCTCTTCTGAGTTCTTTGGTCATCTTTCTAGTCATTACCTTGAACTACTTTTTGAGGAGGTTGGCTACCTCCACTTCACGTAGATCCTCTTCTGAGTTCTTTGATCATCTCTGTAGTCATTACCTTGAACTACTTTTTGAGGAGATTGGCTACCTCCACTTCACTTAGATCTTCTCCTGAGTTCTTTGGTCATCTTTGTAGTCATTACCTTGAACTACTTGTTGAGGAGGTTGGCTACCTCCACTTCACGTAGATCCTCTTCTGAGTTCTTTGATCATCTTTATAGTCATTACCTTGAACTACTTGTTGAGGAGATTGGCTGCCTCCACTTCACGTAGATCCTCTTCTGAGTTCTTTGATCATCTTTATAGTCATTACCTTGAACTACTTTTTGAGGAGGTTGGCTACCTCCACTTCACGTAGATCCTCTTCTGAGTTCTTTGATCATCTTTGTAGTCATTACCTTGAACTACTTTTTGAGGAGATTGGCTACCTCCCCTTCACGTAGATCCTCTTCTGAGTTCTTTGATCATCTCTGTAGTCATTACCTTGAACTACTTGTTGAGGAGGTTGGCTACCTCCACTTCACGTAGATCTTCTCCTGAGTTCTTTGATCATCTTTATAGTCATTACCTTGAACTACTTTTTGAGGAGGTTGGCTACCTCCACTTCACGTAGATCCTCTTCTGAGTTCTTTGGTCATCTTTGTAGTCATTACCTTGAACTACTTTTTGAGGAGGTTGGCTACCTCCACTTCACGTAGATCCTCTTCTGAGTTCTTTGGTCATCTTTATAGTCATTACCTTGAACTACTTGTTGAGGAGGTTGGCTACCTCCACTTCACGTAGATCTTCTCCTGAGTTCTCTGATCATCTTTGTAGTCATTACCTTGAACTACTTGTTGAGGAGGTTGGCTACCTCCACTTCACGTAGATCCTCTTCTGAGTTCTTTGGTCATCTGTGTAGTCATTACCTTGAACTACTTTTTGAGGAGGTTGGCTACCTCCACTTCACGTAGATCTTCTCCTGAGTTCTTTGGTCATCTCTGTAGTCATTACCTTGAACTACTTTTTGAGGAGGTTGGCTACCTCCACTTCACGTAGATCCTCTTCTGAGTTCTTTGATCATCTTTGTAGTCATTACCTTGAACTACTTGTTGAGGAGGTTGGCTACCTCCACTTCACGTAGATCTTCTCCTGAGTTCTTTGGTCATCTTTGTAGTCATTACCTTGAACTACTTGTTGAGGAGGTTGGCTACCTCCACTTCACGTAGATCCTCTTCTGAGTTCTTTGGTCATCTCTGTAGTCATTACCTTGAAGTACTTTTTGAGGAGGTTGGCTACCTCCACTTCACGTAGATCCTCTTCTGAGTTCTTTGATCATCTTTGTAGTCATTACCTTGAACTACTTTTTGAGGAGGTTGGCTACCTCCACTTCACGTAGACCCTCTCCTGAGTTCTTACCTTGTTCCTTCATTTGGATCGTGTTTCAGTGTCACCTCATTTTTCTTAACTTGCTGTTTTTATTGCTGTGTATGTAGTAGGTTCGTTACATTTCCTGACCTTCGAGAAGTGGCCTTTTGTAGGAGAGGTCCTATGTGTCCCAGAAGCCCACTGTCCCCTGGTCACTAGAACTATATGTTCTAGGTGTACCCCCTATGTGGGCTACTTGGGCTCTTCTATTGTGGTGGGCTGACTGCTGTGGGTGGTCTGGTAGGCTTGGCTGCCCCCAGACGGCTTGTTTGACAGACTCTGCCTTGTATGGAGGCTGTCTGTGCTGTTTGGTGAGGCTAAATCATAAGGCAGTTGGCTGCACGACTCTGTGGGACACCAAATCTAGTGCTGGTTCACTTATGGGTAGAATTGCAGTCCAGGTGATATCAGGGCTAGTGCCCAGTCACTGGGGTGATGCTGGCTACTGGGAGGAAGACACAGGTCCTGAGTTCTGGCTGCAGGGCCCAGGAGTCTCAGAGTTGGTGTTGGATCACTGTTCCTGACACAGCTAACTGCAGGGTCTGGGGTATCCCTAATCTTGTGCTGTCATTCTGATGGGCAGGGTCAAGACCCAAGCGAGTCCATGGCTGCTTCTGGCCTGCAAGTGACAGGCTGCTGGGCTGTGGTATTCCTGGAGCTGGTGTGTGCCTGTTGGTGTATGAGGCTGATCCCACTGCTAGAGCAGGTTTTCTGTTGGGTAGGTCCAAGCTCCATCCAGTCCCTGTGCAGTAATCACCTGCCGACGGTGAGACTGATTCCAAGGCCAGAGCAGGCTCACTTGTCAGAGGGGCCAAGGACTCTGGGGCTGGTGCCTCTCCACTTAGGTGTGGAGGCTGGTCCTGGGGCTTTTGGTGGCTGGGCCCATGTCCAGCGGCAGCTGTGCATTGAGAGGGTCTGAAAGCAGCCTGTTTGCTGGTGGATGGGGCTATGCCCCTGCTCAGTTAGTTGCTTGGCCTGCAGCATCCTAGTACTTGTGTCTATAGTCTGGTGGAAATGGGTAGGGCTAGACCCTGAGGCTAAAAAGATAGAGGGAGGACTCTGAAATTATGCTTGCTGGTACCAGTGGCCACGAGGTAGAAGGAGCTCCCCCAAGTGGCTGCTGCCAGTGTCTGTGTCCCTGAGGCTGTGCTGTAGTTGCCTCTGGACTCTCTGGGAGACTCGCCAAGACCAGGAGGTAGGTGTGACCCAGGATCCGTTCAGATGACTGCTTCTGTTCTGATTCTCGGGTCATGTGGGATTTTGTGAGCATTTTTTTTTTTTTTTTTTTGCAGTATGCGGGCCTCTCACTGCTGTGGCCTCTCCCGTTGCGGAGCACAGGCTCCGGACGTGCAGGCTCAGCGGCCGTGGCTCACGGGCCCAGCCGCCCCGCGGCATGTGGGATCCTCCCGGAACGGGGCACGAACCCGTGTCCCCTGCATCAGCAGGTGGACTCTCAACCACTGAGCCACCAGGGAAGCCCTGTGAGCATCTTTTAAGTGTGGAATCTCTATTTCCCACAACCCTCTGGCTCTCCAGAAAATAAGCGCCACTGGTCTTCAAAGCCCAACTTTCTAGGAACCCTTCTTTCCAGCACAGGGTCCCTGGGCTTGGGAGCCTGATGTTGGGTTCATACCCCTTGCCACCTGGGTGCACCTCAGAAATTGTAATTATTCTCCCATCTGTGGGCCACCCACCTGGGGGGATGGGTCTTGACTCTGTTGAGATTTTGCCCTTCCTTCCTGTCTTGCCGAGGTGCCTTCCTTATATCTTTAGCTCTAAAACATCTTTTATGGTAGGTCCCGGCCTTTTTCATCAGTTGCTGTTCTGTAAACAGTTGTGACTTTGATGTGCCCATGAGAGGCATCAAGCTCTGGGTCTTTGAATGCTACCATCTTAGACAATCTCTCCACTTCATTCTTTTTTTTTTTTTTTTTTTTTTTTGCGGTACGCGGGCCTTTCACTGTTGTGGCCTCTCCCACTGCAGAGCACAGGCTCCGGACGCACAGGCCCAGCGGCCACGGCTCACAGGCCTAGCCGCTCCGCGGCATGTTGGATCTTCCCGGACTGGGGCATGAACCCATGTCCCCTGCATCGGCAGGCGGACTCTCAACCACTGTGCCACCAGGGAAGCCCTCCACTTCATTCTTAAATCATATGATTTAATTTTTCTTAGTATCTTATTTGACTAGCGACAGTTTAAAATTTATTATCACTCATGTTTACTTC
The DNA here is from genome assembly GCF_025265405.1 of Mesoplodon densirostris. Classification (NCBI taxonomy): domain Eukaryota; kingdom Metazoa; phylum Chordata; class Mammalia; order Artiodactyla; family Ziphiidae; genus Mesoplodon; species Mesoplodon densirostris. The sequence goes on from NC_082672.1 coordinate 454,632, forward strand.
TCCTGTTTTTAAAAAAATTGAATAGTGCATTCATTCATTTTGAAATGAAGGTAGTGACCTGTGAATTTCCATACCTCAAAAATCAAGGGTAGAACAAAAGCATTTTCTACCGGTTTTACCCTCAAACTCTGCACCCCACACCAGACTGGGGATTAACCTCTTGCACCCATGCTCACCTTTTTTTGGACCGTTAACCATCGCTGCATCTGTATGTGTGTTGACAAAGTGAACTCTAGTCTTTCCAGTTTTTGTGTTTTGTTTTTTGGATTAGGGAACAGTCCTACTATGAATGTACATTTACTGGTCTGCTGAAGTTCATATTAAACCTGTCAAGCACATGACCAGAATTGGAATTGCTTGTATATACACTTTGAGAAATTTTAGAGACAATGGTAGAACAGAAGTAAATTGTATTTCAAATCCCACAATATTCTCACACCATGAAAACCCTTCCCTTTTTAATATATTTGTGTGTAGTTTATCTTTTTGCCCATACTGTATTTCCCAGAGATGGGTAAGTGTTACGTTTCTTGCTAGCACATTTACGGTATTGTTCAAAGTCAGGCGTTTAGTGATTTAACATGATCATATTTCCATGAACTTGCAAGTACAAGATCTTCTCTCACACTGTCTTTTACTCCCTGCTTTTTTATAGTGCCCTCCTAATTCTCAGTCCTGGTCTTTCTTTATGTTCTTCATCAACCTGGATAGGTTATACTATTTTTTCCCTTATTCAAGACCAATAGAATAGAATAGAACACCCAGAAATAAACCCTGATATATGGCCAAATGGGTTTTGACAAGTTGCCAAGTCTTTTCAAAGTAGAAAGGATAGTATTTTCAACAAATGATGCTGAGAAGTCTTGTTGTCAACATGCAAAAGAAGGAAGATGGACCCTTACCTAACATCATATGCAAAAATTAATGAAAACATATCAAAAAACTAAATATAAGACCTAATAAAATAAAAAGTCTTAGGGCTTCCCTGGTGGCGCAGTGGTTGAGAGTCCGCCTGCCAATGCAGGGAACACGGGTTCGTGCCCCGGTCTGGGAGGATCCCACATGCCGCGGAGCGGCTGGGCCTGTGAGCCATGGCCACTGAGCCTGCGCGTCCGGAGCCTGTGCTCCGCAAAGGGAGAGGCCACAACAGTGAGAGGCCCACGTACCGCAAAAAAAAAAAAAAAAAAAAAAAAAGTCTTAGAAGAAGACACAGGAGAAGAGCTTCATGACATTGTATTTGGCAGTGATTTCCTCAATATGAAACGAAGGAACAACAAAGGTACAGCTAACAAAAAAATAAACAATTTGCAGTACATATTTAAAAAAATGTGTATCAAAGGAATGTAAACAGAATAAAATGGCAACCCACAAGATGGGAGAAAATATTTGAAAGCCATCTATCTGACAAGAGATTTCTATTCAGAATATACAGAGAACTCCTACAACTCAACAAGAAGCAAACGCCCTGATTCAAAAATGGATAAAAGACTTGAATAGATGGTTCTTCAAAAAGATGTACAAATGACTAAGCACTTGAATAGATGCTCCATATCATTAAATGCATGTTTATATATTTGTGTGCATGCATACACACACAAGCACACAGACACATACACAAGCAGAAAACAAGTATTGGTGAGGATGTGAGGGAGTTGGAAGCTTTGTGCTCTGTCAGTGGGAATGTAGAATGATACAGCTGCTTTGCAAAAGAGTATGGCAATTTTTCAGATATTGAAAAATAGAATTACTACATGATCCAGGAAATTTTTACTATGAGGTATACCCAAAGGAATTGAAATCGGGGTCTTAAAGTAATATTTGTACTGCAGTGTATAGAGCAGTAATAATCACAGTAGCTAAAATATGAAAGCAACCTAAATGTTCATCCACTAGTTCCTGGATAAGCAAAGTGTGGTATACCCATATAATACAATATTATTCAGTGTTAAGAAGGAAAACATCTAGGAATATGCTACAACGTGGATGAATCCTGAGGAAATTTAGCTACCAAATATGCCATTTTTGTGACTTTTAGTGAGTCATAACAATGCAACTACTTATTTCAATTATATGGGGTACTTAGTGTAGTCAAAACCATAGAAATTGGGAGGGTAATGATGCTTTTCAGGTGGTTATGGAACAAAAAGGAAAGTTATGTTTAAAGGATATAGAGTTACAGTTTTAAAACGTAGAAAAGAATTAGAAAGATAATTGGCGATGTTGATCGCCCAATAATATGAATGTATTTAAGATCACTGAACGGTGCACTTTATAATAATTAACATGTTATACTTTATGTTATTTGATGTTACTAACATACAAAATTGGGAAAGAATGTAATATCAGGAAAGGGAATGGCCCTGGGATACAGCAGAGAGTAATCAGAAGGGTGAGACACTGCATATGTTGAAGAAGAAGAGCTGAGAGTCTTCATTGCACAGAAGAGACTTTATACAAAAGAAACAAAATTCCTCTGAGGGTGTATTAAATAGATATCTGTGGGTGTACTGCTATCTCCCATGGGTTATCTTTAAGAGTCTTTAATAAAGTCCATAAGGCTTGCTGAGGCTTTTTTAAAAACTGGATTCCCTAGGAGATAATTAGAAAGTGGTACTTAAGTCTATGTCTAAGTTGACAGATTTTGTAGGGAAGACGAACCTGAGGACAGTGGAGGTCCTGAGAGTGTAAGTACATGGAAATTGGAAAAAATAATAATAAAGGGAATTAGGAAAACTTTTGACTTCGAAGGTCATGTATTACTGAGTCAGACCTGAGGTTTCTAAGGAGTTATATACACAGTTGCTATTTGGATTGCTTGTTGATGAAGATCAGTGGAAAAACTAGAGTCGTTTCCAAGTGTAGGTAAGATATAATGAGAGGATGGAGGTGGGAAGTAGGGAGGCCCAGAGAAAAGTGGGAAGGTCATACTGGGCCAAGATGGTGGTAATATCCAGCAGAACGGATGGTAGGGCAGACTGTGGTTTCATCTTTTTTATTTCGGCTCCCCACCTCATCCTTAATAATTCTTTGGGAATATTTCATTGCTCTGTGATGCAGGTACAGAATTCGAGTGAGGAGACTACACCCTCAGCGTCCAGCTGTCTGAGTCCTCAGTGTGCTTCAAATAATGGAGAACTATTGCTGCTTTATGAGAAGAGTTAGTACCTCGTAGCTAAGCTTTAGCTGGAGCTTATGCAGGATTGATTCCAATTTATATATACTGTTGGCATGGAGGTTCCTCCTCCTCTTTTCTTGACCATTATGAAATGAATCTATATTTCTCAATATTTGTGTATATCAGATAAATACATGAAGTAAAGGAATCTTATATATTGCTCCCTGCATAGTTTGCTCTTTCTTGTTTCTCTTTTACCTTTACTAAATTAGCACAGTGAGAGACCGTGCAATGTTCTAATCAGGAGAGATTAGAACATCATATTTCTAGAGAGGTTGGTTGGACAGAGCAGGGGTCCCAGTGAGAATCAAAGCTTCTGTTTCTACTTGGAAGTGTACCTGTATAGAGTAGAGGGCTCCAGGAAATATCCTAGAATATTGCAATGTCCCTGCGGGAGATCATTAAGAGAGGCAGGATCTGGTCCCAGATCAGTGTACTATGACATGTTTGTCAGTCATCTGGTGTGAGATTCTCAGAGCCAATCCCATATGGTAAGGCTGAGTGCAGAGTATGAAGAACCTGTGAAAGCCTTTGATTGAATGTTAAAGATGAAGCTCTGATTTTGGGGAGAATTTTCTTACCTGACTGAATGTCACCCTTCTGTGGGGATGAGATTCTGTGCTTTTCTTCTCTTGATGACCACTGACTGAAAGTCATTAGAGGATCATGTCTAGACAGCATTCTTTATTTAATTTCTTAAAGAAGAAAACATAGAAAACATTTTTATCCACTTTCAAATTGAGGGTCAAGGGGAATGACATCAGTGAAAATGTCAGAGTAGGGAGCTCTAGCTTGTGTCCATCACCAGAAACACTGACATACGTGGTAAAACCTGTCAGAATGATCTTATCAACACATGTAAGTTTTCTTTTCTTTTCACCCTGTAGATTTATCTTTCACTGAAACTTAACTTACTACAAGATGTGGAGAATAAACAGGGAAGTAGAAACTGCATTTCCTGATGAGAGAATCACTAAGTCACATTAGTTGTTCTGAGCTATGTCTTACTCACCGTGACTGTAATTAAAACAAACAAACAAAACACTTTTTTTTGGTAAGTCAGTTTTGACATTTCCTCGTTAAGACAAGGTAACAGATACAGATTTAGATCTACCAGAATTGAGCAAAATGTTGATTGTACCTGTGCTGCATATATGAGCATGACCTGCTACAAATCTTCATTATACTTATTGCCACAACTGACAAATTCAGTTTGGCCACTCCTGATATGTTGCATGTAAGGAATGCATAGGACACTAACCCCAGCTGGTCACAGGTAAACTCTGCCACGTGGATTACTGCATGTTTTCCTGCTGGAAGACCACACATTCTCGAGTATCATGACTGCAGAGTATGTGGGCTCTTCTTTTTTCTGGATAAAGGTTAGATAATCACCTAATTTTATGAGAAATATATAAATTGTATTTGCATATTCTTCAGGTTTTTATTTATCCATTCTCTTTCAAGTCCTAAGTGCAAATATTAAAGTGATTTCCAAGAGGGTGGTAAATAAGACAGCTACATTTATGCTCCAAAATTAGCAATAAAGCATAATACAATTGTAAATGCATTAATGTGTGATTAATATGTAGATACTATGTAAATGCAATTTTAGTAATGCTTTGTGGAGAGCTTCAGAATCTAGGTATTTAAAAAAAAAAGAAGAAGGAGTTTTTGAAACTCTCAGGGAATTATATAGAAGTCTTTGTGTCTATAATTATCAATCTGGAATAATGCATTTTCTCAGAAATAAACTAGGCATAAAATTGTAGGAAAAAACTTCATGAAATGAAAGAGCATGTGAGATGGGCATACAAGAAAAAGAATATTCTCAGAGAATAATGAACAGTGTGAAGTTCAGCAGAAGTGTAATACAGATTCAAAGAGTAAAACTTTGGAGAGCCTAATTATGAGTTCCTCATATTGCATCTTTGGAGAGACGGTAGTCATTTGAAATATGATGTTATAAGATGACGTTAACATACTTAAATACTTTCGTTTAGAAATGACCACTTAGAACCAGAATAAATGAAAGAGAGCACAAAATTATGTTTTTGTTGATTTTTGAAGATCTCAGGTGAGTGCTGATAATTTAAATATATATGATGTCAGGCTTCCCTGGTGGTGCAGTGGTTGAGAGTCCGCCTGCCGATGCAGGGGACACGGGTTCGTGCCCCGATCCGGGAAGATCCCACATGCCATGAAGAGGCTAGGCCCGTGAGCCATGGCCGCTGAGCCTGCACGTCCGGAGCCTATGCTCCACAATGGGAGAGCCCACAACACTGATAGGCCCGCGTACTGCAAACAAACAAACAAACAACAAAAAAAAAAAAAACCATGGTGTCTTTCACTGCAAAATAAAGGAGCTGTGGAGGATTCCTGGAATGAATGTCAATATTATGACAATAGTATGAGTGTGTTTCATGTTTGGTAATTTCAATCATTGTTGCTTTTGCTGTGGTCATCCATTTACAATGTTTGGTGTCAGTTGATTTTTCTCTTGTAAAAATAAAATGCAGTCTGTGTGGAAAAAAAACATACATGATGTCGTGATAAAGTTGTATGTAATTTGAGATCTGGCAAAAAGCATTTCTTTTCTGTAATGCTAGGATGCTATTTGGACATTTTTGCAAGAAAGAGATTTCAGGATGCAAATCTTGTGTCTCTAAGGTGGGAAGCCAGTTCATGGTGGAACATTCTATTAAACTTGTGTGAGTGCAGAAATATTTCTTTGGAAGAAAGAGGTCATGAATCCCTTTTTAACAGTTAGTGGTTTATAGTATACTGAATGAGCAAAATGGGTATTTCTGAACTTTAGAAAAAAATAATATAGTTTTTCTGCATTTATATTATGCAGCTGATGTAGAATATCAAAAATTCTTTATTTTGAAAAACAATGTAATCAATTTGACATAATTCATATATATTGAACCTGTGGTACACACACACAATAAAACATACATTCAAAAAATCTTTTTCACTTCAGAAATATTTTCTAGTGTAGTTGATTTACAACGTTGTGGTATTTTAAAATACATGTTTATTAGAGTATAATTGCTTTATAACACTGTATTAGTTTCTGTTTAACAACAAAGTGAATCACCTGTATGTATACAGATATCCCCATATCCCCCCGTCTTGAGGCTCCCTCCCAGACTCCCTATCCCACCCCTGTGGGGGACATAAAGCACCGAGCTGATCTCCCTGTGCTATGCGGCAGCTTCCCACTAGCTCTTTTACATTTGGTCGTGTCTATATGTCAGTGCTACTCTCTCACCACGTCCCTGTGTCCCCTTCAGCCCTGTGTCCTGAAGTCCGTTCTCTACATCTGTGTCTTTATTCCTGCCCTGTCACTAGGTTCGTCAGTACCATTTTTCTGAATTCCATATATATGTGTTCACATACAGTATTTGTTTTTCTCTTTCTGACGTACTTCACTCTGTATGACAGACTCTAGGTCCAACCACCTCACTACAAATAACTCAATTTTATTCCTTTTTATGGCTGAGTAATACTCCATTATATATATAGGCCATATCTTCTTTCTATATTCATCTGTTGATGGACATTTAGGTTGGTTCTATGTCCTGGCTCTTGTAAATAGTGCTACAGTGAATATTGTGATACATGTATCTTTTTGAATTATGGTTTTCTCCGGGTATATGCTCAGTAGTGGGATTGCTGGGTCATATGGTAGTTCTATTTTTAGCTTTTAAGGAACCTCCATATTGTTCTCCATAGTGGCTGTATCAGTTTACATTCCCACCAACAGTGCAGGAGGGTTCCCTTTTCTCCACACCCTCTGCAGCGTTTATACATTATTGTATTAATTTCTGCTGTGCAGCAAAGTGATTCAGTCATATATATATATATATATATATATATATATATATATATATATATATATATATTCTTTTCCATTATGGTTTATCACAGGATACTGAATATACTTTCCTCTGCTGCACAGTAGGTCTTTGTGGCTTGTCCATCCTATGTAGAATAGTTTGCTTCTGCTATTCCAAAACTCCCAATCTTTCCATCACTCTCTCCTTGGCAACCACAACTCTGTTTTCTATATCTGTGTGTTTGTTTCTGTTTTGCTGACATGTTCACTTGTGTCCTGTTTTCGATTCCACATGTAGGTGATATTATATGGTATTTGTCTTTCTCTTTATGACTTACCTCAGTTAGTATCATTATCTCTATGTCCATCCATGTTGCTGCAAATGGCATTATTTCATTCTCTTTTATGTCTGAGTAATATCTATTGTATACGTATACCACACTTTCTTTATACATTAATTTTTAAATGAACATTTAGGTTGTTTCCATGTCTTGGCTATTATAAATAGTGCGTCTATGAACATAGGGTTTTATATATTTTTTTGAATTATAATTTTGTCTAGATATATGTCCAGAAGTGGGATTGCTAGATCATATGGCAACTCTCTTTATAGTTTTTTTTGCGGAACCTCCATACTGTTTTCCATAGTGGCTGCACCAACTTACATGGCCACCAACAGTGCTGAAGGGTTCCCTTTTCTCCATACCCCATCCAGCATTTGTTAATTGTAGATTTTTTTTAATGATGGCCATTCTGATCAGTGTGAAGTGATACCTCATTGTAATTTGGATTTGCATTTCTCTAATAATTAGTGATGATGAGCATCTTTTCATGTGCCTATTGGCTATCTGTATGTCTTCTTTAGAGAAATGTTTATTTAGGTCTTCTACCCATTTTTCCATTGAGTTATTTGTTCTATTGTTATTGAGTTGTAGGAGCTGTTTGTATAGTTTGTAAATTAAGCCGTTGTCAGTCTCATCATTTGCTAATATTTTCTCCCAGCCCATAGGTTGTATTTTCATTTTGATTATGGTTTCCTTTGCTGTGCAAAAGCTTATAAGTTTGATTAGTTCCTGTTTCTTTTTTGCTTTTACTGTAAGTCCGCTACGTATGAACAAGTTCTGTTCCAAGAGTGTGTTTGTAAGTCCAACTTGTTTGTAAGTCCAACAAAGTTAGCCGAGGTATCCAGGTTACACAGTCGGCTATATGGTATTGTACCATAATAGGTTTATAATACTTTTCACACAAACAGTATATAAGAAACAAACACAAAAACAAAGAAGACATTTTTAGTCTTACAGTACAGTAACTTGAAAAGTACAGTAATACAGTACAACAGCTGGGATACTGGGGCTGGCATCGAGGGAACAGGCGAGAAGAGTTACTGATTGGAGGAGGGGGAGGAGGTGGGAGATGGTAGAGGTGAAGGAGTATCAGCAGTGGGAGACAGGGGGCAAGCTCCAATTTCACTCATGCCTGACATTGATGACACAGGTTCTGGTTCCTTGCTGGATTTAATTCGATCTACCCTCTTGAAAAAATGATCCATTGATGTCTGGGTCGTAGCTCGTTTCTTCTCATCATAGATGATGACATGGTAGCACTGGTTTGCGTTCTGAACGGCTGCTGCCACCTTTGGGTTCCATTGTAGGTCCGAGCCCTGTGCCTCCAAAACTAACAGTGCCTCCTCAAATTTAGAAGATGCCCTTGGCATTTTCTGTGTCGTGAATCTCTTCAGTTCTTCAGTTACTTCTTCTTCCTCCTGTCCCTCTTCATCCTTTCTCTGCGCCTCCAATTCCATCAGTAAGTTCCTCATGTTGCACAGCAAGGAGTTCCATGAAATCGTCCTCTTGCAGATCTAGCTCCAGCTTCTCGCTGAGGGTCACTACGTTGCTGAAGACCTCTTCAGACTTCTGATCTGCCTTCTCAAATCCACAAACATCATGAACAAACTGTGGGCAAAGGTTCTTCCAATCCCCATTCATGGTGACCAACATACACTCACACCATGCAAAGTCAATGTTTTTTATGGCCTTGTAGATGTTATAGTCCTTCCAAAATTGTCCCTAGGTTCTTCCTGATTTCTCACTTACCTTTACTGCCTGACAAAAAGTGTGACATAAATAATATTTTTTGAAAATCGCTATAACTTCCTGGTCCATAGGATGGATGAGCAATGCAGTATTCGGTGACAGATGCACTACTTTGACATTGGGAAAAGTCATCCATGAAAGGGGCGTGGCCCAGAGCATTGTCAAGCAGCAAAAGAATGTTTTTCTGGGACGTCCTTCTCCGAGCAGTATTCCTCTACATCTGGGATAAAGTGTTGGCAAAACCAGTCCTGGAACGTGGCCTGTGTAATCCAGGATTTGGGGTTACACTTCCACACAATAGGAAGAGAGTCATTGGCTATGTTTTTAAGGGTTCTTGGGTTCTCTGAATGATAAACTAAGAGAGGCTTCAGCTTCATATCACTGGAAGAATTGCCACCAAACAACAGTCAGCCTATCTGTTGCTGCTTTACAGCCCAGCATCAACTTTTCCTTCTTACTGATGTAGCTTCGCTCTGGCATCCTCATCCAGTACAGTTGTGTCTCATCCACATTAAACACCTGGTTGGGTAAATGCACACCATCATCAATAATTTCTCGAAGTGTTTCAGGAAGTTCCTGGACAGCTACCCTATCTGCACCTGCTGCCTCTCCACTTACTTTTACCTTGTTGAGGTTGGCTCTACTCTTGAACCGATGAAACCAGCCATGGCTGGCATTAAAAAATATGCCCTCTGATTCTTTCCCGTGTTTCTTCTTCAAGTCTTCATAAAGGCTTTTAGCTTTCTCTTGAATCACCATAAGCTGAGCAGGATTTAGCGCTGATGTTGATCCTGCACCTGCACACTGAGAAGTTTCTCCATCTCCTCCATCACTTTTCCGTGCTTCTTTGATATTTTGTCATGAGCATTCAATATTATATTGGCTGTGGGTTTGTCATAAATAGCTTTTATTATGTTGAGATGTGTTTCCTTTATACCCATTTTGGTAAGCGTTTTTATCATGAATGGATGTTGAAGTTTCTCAAATGCTTTTTTGGCATCTATTGAGATGATCATTTGTTTTGTGTTGTTCCTTTGTTGATGGAGTGTATCATGTTGATTGATTGGCATATGTTGAAACAACTTTGTGACACGGGGGTGAATCAAATTCGATCATGGTGTATGATCCTCTTATGTGCTGTCAGATTCGGTTTTCTAATATTCAGTTGAGAATTTTTGCATCCATATTTATCAGAGATATTGGCCTGCAATTTTCTTTTTTGCTAGTGTCTTTCTCTGTGTTGTTTTTTTTTAAGTCTTTATTGAATTTGTTACAGTATTGCTTCTGTTTTATGTTTTGGTTTCTTATTTGTGAGGCATGTGGGATCTTAACTCCACCACTAGGCATTGAACCCACACCCCCTGCACTGGAAGGCAAAATCTTAACTGCAGGACCACCAGAAAAGTCCCCATCTGTGTTTTTTTATTTTTCATTAAATTTCTTTCTTTCTTTATTTTTGGATGCATTGGGTGTTTGTTGCTGTGAACGGACTTCTCTAGTTGTGGCAAGTATGGGTTACTCTTCGTTGTGGTGTGTGGGCTGTTCACTGCACTGGCTTCTTTTTTGCAGAGCATGGGCTCTAGGTGCGTGGGCTTCAGTAGTTGTGGCTATCAGGCTCAGTAGTTATGGCTCGTGGGCTGTAGATCACAGGCTCAGTAGTTGTGGCACACAGGCTTAGTTGCTCCACGGCATGTGAGATCTTCCTGGACCAGGGCTTGAAACTATGTCCCCTGCATTGGCAGATGGATTCTTAACCACTGTGCCACCAGGGAAGTCCCCCCCCCCATCTGGTTTTGATATCAGGGTGATGGTGGCTTCATAGAATGTCATTGGATGTATTCCTTAATCTTCAATCTTTTCGAAGAGCTTGAGAAGAATCAGTGTAAGTTTTGCTTTGTATATTTGGTAGAATTTGCCTGTGAAACCATCTGATCCTGGATTTTTGTTGGTAGGGAGTTTTTGTAAATTACAGTTTCTATTTTGCTTGTAGTGATCAATCTGTTCAAGTTATCTATTTCTTCTTGATTCAGTTTTGTTTGGCTGTAAAAAACAACATATATTTTTAAGTTATGTTAGCAGCTAAATACTTACCATGTATTAGACCACAAAAGAGCAAAGAAAAAAATATTAAAGTATTTTTTCAAATAGAAAAAGTATTGAAATATTTTTAAGAAATTGGGATAATAGTACTAGTTACAATAATGACAAATTGTTCTGAAATTAAACACTATTTTATCTAAGATGCATATCATATGCTTATCGTTTTATTGTTTTTAAATACATGCAATGTTTTCACCTTTCTAGAGTAATTATTTTATTTTACCTGTATATTGGGAAAAAATTTTAGTTGCACATAATATAAAAAATTACAGTTTAATAGGAGACATTAATCCATTTACCTTTGCCGTAGTATTGAAAATACTTAGGTTTAGAGTTACCATGTTATTGAGTACCCTTTTTTATTTATTTATTTATTTATTTATTTATTTATTTATTTATTTATTTGCGGTACGCGGGCTTCTCACTGTTGTGGCCTCTCCCGTTGCGGAGCACAGGCTCCAGACGTGCAGGCTCAGCAGCCGTGGCTCACGGGCCTAGCTGCTCCGCGGCATGTGGGATCTTCCCAGTCCTGGGCACGAACCCACGTCCCCTGCATCGGCAGGCGGACTCTCAACCACTGCGCCACCAGGGAAGCCCTATTTATTTATTTTTAAAAAGACTTAATTTGGGGGAGGTATAAATTATTTATTTATTTATTTATTTTTAGCATCTTTATTGGACTATAATTGCTTTACAATGGTGTGTTAGTTTCTGCTGTATAACAAAGTGAATCAGCTATACATATAAATATATCCCGATTTCTCCTCCCTCTTGCATCTCCCTCCCACCCTCCGTTTCCCACCCCTCTAAGTGGTCACAAAGCACTGAGCTGATCTCCCCATGCTATGCAGCTGTTTCCTACTAGCTATCTATTTTACATTTGGTAGTATATATAAGTTAATGCCACTCTCTCACTTCGTCCCGGCTTACCCTTCCCCCTCCCCATGTCCTCAAGTCCATTCTCTATGTCTGCCTCTGTATTCCTGTCCTGCCCGTAGTTTCTTCCCAACCATTTTTTTTCTTTTTTTAGATTCCATATATATGTGTTAGCATACAGTATTTGTTTTTGTCTTTCTGACTTACTTCACTCTGCATGACAGACTCTAGGTTCATCCGCCTCACTATAAATAACTCAATTTCATTTATTTTTATGGCTGATAATATTCCATTTTATATTGAAGATGTGCAAAATCTTTTTTATCCAATCATCAGTTGATGGACACTTAGGTTGTTTCCATGTCCTGGCTATTGCAAATAGAGTTGCAATGAACATTGTGGAACATGATTCTTTTTGAATTATGGTTTTCTCCAGGTATATGCCCAGTAGTGGGATTGCTGTGTCATATGGTAGCTCTATTTTTAGTTTTTTAAGGAACCTCCATACTGTTCTCCATAGTGTCTGTGTATCAATTTACATTCCCACCAACAGTGCAAGAGGGTTCCCTTTTCTCCACACCTCTGCAGCGTTTATTGTTTGTAGATTTTTTGAATGATGGCCATTCTTACCTGTGTGGGATGATACCTCACTGTAATTTTGATTTGCAATTCTCTGATGATCAGTGATGTTGAGCATTCTTTCATGTGTTTCCTGGCAATCTGTATATCTTCTTTGGAGAAATATCTAATAGGTCTTCTGCCCATTTATGGATTGGCTTGTTTGTTTCTTTGATATTGAGCTGCAGGGGGTGCTTGTAAAGTTTGGAGATTAATCCTTTGTCAGTTGCTTCATTGGCAAATATTTTCTCCCATTCTGGGGGTTGTCTTTTCATCTTGTTTACGTTTTCCTTTGCTGTGCAAAAGCTTTTAAGTCTCATTAGGTCCCATGTTCTTATTTTTATTTTTATTTCCATTTCTCTAGGAGGTGGGTCAAAAAGGATCTTGCTGTGATTGATGTCATAGAGTGTTCTGCCTATGTTTTCCTCTAAGAATTTTATAGTGTCTGGCTTTACATTAAGTCTTTTATCCATTTTGAGTTTATTTTTGTGTGTGGTGTTAGGGCATCTTTTAATTTAATTCTTTTACCTGTAGCTGTCCAGTTTTCCCAGCATCACTTATTAAAGAGGCTGTGATTTCTCCATTCTATATTCTTGCCTCCTTTATCAAAAATAAGGTGACCATATGTGTCTGGGTTTATCTCTGGGCTTTCTCTCCTGTTCCATTGATATATATTTCTGTTTTTGTGCCAGTACCATACTGTGTTGATTACTGTAGCTTTGTAGTATAGTCTGAAGTCAGGGATTCTGATTACTCCAGCTCTGTTTTTCTTCTCAAGATTGCTTTGGCTGTTCGGGGTCTTTTGTGTTTCCATACAAATTGGGAAATATTTTGTTGTAGTTTTCTGAAAAATGCCATTGGTATTTTGATAGGGATTGCATTGAATCTGTAGATTGCTTTGTGTAGTGTAGTCATTTCACAGTGTTGATTCTTCCAATCCAAGAACATGGTATATCTCTCCACCTGTTTGTGTCATCTTTGATTTATTTCATCAGTGTCTTATAGTTTTCTGAGTAAAAGTCTTTTGTCTCCTTAGGTAGGTTTATTCCTAGGTATTTTATTCCTTTTGTTGCATGGGTAAATGGGAGTGTTTCCTTAATTTCTCTTTCAGACTTTTCATCTTTAGTGTATGGGAATGAAAGGGATATCTGTACATTAATTTTGTATCCTGCAGCCTTACAAACTTCATTGATTAACTCTAGTAGGTTTCTTGTAGCACCTTTAGGATTCTCTATATATAGTATCATGTCATCTAGTGGCAAACAGTGACAGCTTAACTTCTTCTTTTCCGAGTTGGATTCCTTTTATTTCTTTTTCTTATCTGATTGTTGTAGGTAAAAATTCCAAAAGTGTGTTGAATAATAGTGGTGAGAGTGGGCAACATTGTCTTGTTCCTGATCTTAGTGGAAATGGTTTCACTTTTTCACCATTGAGAACAATGATGACTGTGGGTTTGTCATATATGGCCTTTACTATGTTGAGGAAAGTTCCCTCTATGCCTACTTTCTAGAGGTTTATCATAAATGGCTGTTTAATATTGTCGAAAGCATTTTCTGCATGTATTGAGATGATCATATGGATTTTATCCTTCAGGTTTTTTAATATGGTGTATCACATTGATTTGCATGTATTGAAGAATCCTTGCATCACTGGGATAAACCCAGCTTGATTATGGTGTATGATCCTTTTAATGTGCTGTTGGATTCTTTTTGCTAGTATTTTGTTGAGAATTTTTGCATGTATGTTCATCAGTAATATTGGCCTGTAGTTTTCATTATTTGTGACATCTTTGTCTGGTTTTGGTATCAGGGAGATGGTGGTCTCATAGAATAAGTTTGGGAGTGTTCCTCCCTCTGCTATATTTTGGAAGAGTTTGAGAAGGTTAGGTGTTAACTCTTCTCTAAATATTTGATAGACTTTGCCTTTGAAGCCATCTGGTCCTGGGCTTTTGTTTGTTGGAAGATTTTAATGACAGTCTCAATTTCAGTGCTTGGGATTGGTTTGTTTATAGTTTCTATTTCTTCCTGGTTCAGTCTTGGAAGTTTGTGCATTTCTAAGAATTTGTCCATTTCTTCCAGGTTGTCCATTTTACTGGCATATAGTTGCTTGCAGTAACCTCTCATAATCCTTTGTATTTCTGCAGTGTCAGTTGTTACTTCTCCTTTTTCATTTGTAATTTTATTGATTTGAGTCTTCTCCCTTTTTTTCTTGATGACTCTGGCTAATGGTTTTATCACTTTTGTTTATCTTCTCAAAGAATCAGCTTTTAGTTTTTTTGATCTTTGCTGTTGTTTCCTTCATTTCTTTTTCATTTATTTCTGATCTGACCGTTATGATTTCTTTCCTCTGCTGACTTTGGGTTTTTTTTTTCTTTCTTTCTCTAATTGCTTTAGGTGTAAGTTTAGCTTGTTTATTTGAGATGTTTCTTGTTTCTTGAGGCAGGATTGTATTGCTATAAACTTCCCTCTTAGAACTGCTTTTGCTGCATCCCATAGGTTTGGGGTCATCATGTTTTCATTGCCATTTGTTTCTAGGTATTTTTTAATTTCCTCTTTGATTTCTTCAGTGATCTCTTGGTTATAAAGTAGTGTATTGTTTAGCGTCCATGTGGTTGTATTCTTTTACAGATTTTTTCCTGTAATTGATATATATTCTGATAGCGTTGTCGGAAAAGATACATGATATAATTTCAATTTTCTTAAATTTACAAATGCTTGATTTGTGACCCAAGATATGATCTATCCTGAAGAATGTTCCTCAAACACTTGAGAAAGAGTGTATTCTGTTGTGTTTGGATGGAATGTCCTATAAATATCAATTAAGTCCATCTTGTTTAATGTATCATTTAAAGCTTGTGTGTCCTTATTTATTTTCATTTTGGATGATCTATTCATTGGTGAAAGAGAGGTGTTAAAGTCCCCTACTACGATTGTGTTACCTTCGATTTCCCCTTTTATGGCTATTAGCCTTTTCCTTATGTATGGAGGTGCTCCTATATTGGGTACATAAATATGTACAATTGTTATGTCTTCTTCTTAGGTTGATCCCTTGATGATTATGTAGTGTCCTTCTTTGTCTCCTGTAATAGTCTTTATTTTAAAGTCTCTTTTTTCTGATATGAAAATTGCTACTCTAGCTTTCTTCTGATTTCCATTTGCATGGAATATTTTATTGCATCCCCTCACTTTCAGTCTGTATGTGTCCCAAGGTCTGAAGTGGGTCTCTTGTAGACCACATATATACACCGGTCATGTTTTCAGATCCATTCAGCCAGTCTATGTCTTTTGGTTGGAGCATTTACTCCATTTACATTTAAGGTAATTATTGATATGTATGTTCTTATTACCATTTTCTTAATTGTTTTGGGTTTGTTATTGTACGTCTTTTCCTTCTCTTGTGTTTCCTGCCAAGAGAAGTTCCTTTAGCATTTGTTGTAAAGCTGGTTTGGTGGTGCTGCATTCTCTTAGATTTTGCTTGTCTGTAAAGGTTTTAATTTCTCTGTCGAATCTGAATGAGATCCTTGCTGGGTAGAGTAATCTTGGTTGTAGCTTTTCCCCTTTCTTCACTTTAAATATGTCCTGCCTGTCCCTTCTGGCTTGTGGAGTTTCTGCTGAAAGATCAGCTGTTAACCTTATGGGGATTCCCTTGTATGTTTTTTGTTGTTTTTCCCTTGCTGCTTTTAATATTATTTCTTTGCATTTAATTTTTGATAGTTTGATTAATATATGTTTTGGCATGTTTCTCCTTGGGTGTATGTTGTATGGGACTCTCTGCACTTCCTGGACTTGATTAACAATTTCCTTTCACATATTAGCGAAGTTTTCAACTATAATCTCTTCAAATATTTTCTCTGTCTCTTTCTTTTTCTCTTCTACTTCTGTGACCCCTATATTCGAATGTTGGTGTGCTTAACATTGTCCCAGAAGTGTCTCAGATTGTCCTCAATTCTTTTCATTCTTTTTTCTTTATTCTGCTCTGTGGTAGTTATTTCCACTATTTTATCTTCCAGGTCATTTATCCATTCTTCTGCCTCAGTTATTTTGCTATTGTTTCCTTCTAGAAAATTTTCAATTCCATTTACTGTGTTGTTCATCATTGTTTGTTTGCTCTTTAGTTCTTCTAGGTCCTGGTTAAACATGTCTTGTATATTCTCCATTCCAGTTCCAAGATTTGGGATCATATTTAGTATCATTACTCTGAATTCTTTTTCAGGTAGACTGCCTATTTCCTCTACATTTGTTTGGTCTGGTGGGTTTTTACCTTGTTCCTTCATCTGCTCTGTGTTTCTCTGTCTTCTCATTTGGCTTTGTGGACGGTGTTTGGGGTCTCCTTTACGCAGGCTGAAGATTCGTAGTTCCCGTTGTTTTTGGTGTCTGCCCCCAGTGGCTAAGGTTGGTTCAGTGGGTTGTGTATGCTTTCTGGTGGAGAGGACTGGTGCCTGTGTTCTGGTGGGTTTGTCTGGATCTTGTCTTTCTGTTGGGCAGGTCCGCATCCGGTGTTGTGTTTTGGGGTGTCTGTGACCTATTATGATTTTAGGCAGCCTCTCTGATAATTGGTGGGCCTGCATTCCTGTCTTGCTAGTTGTTTGGCATTGGATGTCCAGCATGGGATCTTACTGGTCTTTGAGTGGAGCTGGGTCTTAGCATTGAGATGGATATCTCTGGGAGGCTTTTGCCGTTTTGATATTACAAGGTGCCCAAGGGCTCTGGTAGACCAATATTCTGAACTCTGCTCTCCCAACTCAGAGGCACAGGCCTGACACCCGGCTGGAGCACCAAGACCCTCTCAGCCACACAGCTGGGGGTGAGAGCAAGAGCTAGCTTTAGTACATCTCAAAAAACACCAATGAGATTCACTCAACATTTTCTCTCCATCAGTGAAGAAAACAATATTCAGTGTTCGGTGAGTCAGCCACCTTGGTAGCCAGCCTCCAAGAAGGCCCTAATCATACCCTAATTATCTCCCAGTCATCATGCACCTGTGTGCCTCCTCACAGTTGAAAAGGGCTGATGTTTTAACTAATAAGACATTGCAGAAATGACAAAGTGCAGCTTCCAAAGGTATAAAAGATATTGGAGCTTCTGCTTTGGTTTCTGCTAGATCACTCATCCTGGGGTAAGCCAGCTGCCATGTCATGAGGACACTCAAGCAGCCCTAAGGAGAGATTCATGTGGCAAGGAGCTGAGGCCTCTTACTTACAGCCACATGAGTGAGTCATCTCACAAGTCACAATACTTAATTTTATTTATTTACGGTTGTGTTGGGTCTTCGAGGCTGCACAGGGTTTCTCTAGTTGTGTTGAGCAGGGGCTACTCATCATTTTGGTGCATGGGTTTCTCCTTGCTGTGGTTTCTCTTCTTGTGGAGTATGGGCTCTAGGTGCATGGACTTCAGTAGTTGTGTCACGCAGGCTCAGTAGTTGTTGCTTGCAGGCTCTAGAACGCAGGCCAAGTAATCGTGACACATGGGGTTAGTTGCTCTACAGCCTGTGGGATCTTCCCAGACCAGGGATTGAACCCCTGTCCCCTGCATTGGCAGGCAAATTCTTACCCACTGAGCTACCAGGGAAGTCCAGTGTGCTCTTTTTTAAACCTAGTCTGTTTTCATTATTTTCTATCTTAACTGTTCTATATTAAATAAAAAAAATAATACTCCTTTCTACCACTCCTCTTTGAGGATGATATATGAAGAAGTATGTCTTATTTATTAATCTGAAATTTTCACCTTACTTTTAAGAAGTAATCACAGTGTCAAGTATTTAATACCTTTCACTTCCACCTTGAAAAGCATGGATATTAAAGTGCTAATATAATTACCTTCCCTAGTCTATCATTTTTACTTTTTGTTATGTATAAAAAACAACTAAAAATATGCATGGTTTGTAAGGAAATGACAAATTTCAGAAAATTCAGAATCTGCATACACTCTATACATAGCTTCTAGATACAGACACAGAAAATTGCCAGATACTCAGAGCCCCCCTTGTCCAATTCTAGTGACTCCCCTTAAGGTTTAATATTGTTCTGGTATCTAACAAAAAGATCACTTTACCTGTATTTTGTATTTTATATAAATCTAATGGCACAGTAAAATCACTTTTGGATTGGGCTTTTTTTTTTTTTTTTTTTTTTTTCTTTTTGCGGTACGTGGGCCTCTCACTGTTGTGGCCTCTCCCGTTGCGGAGCACAGGCTCCGGACGCGCAGGCCCAGCGGCCATGGCTCACGGGCCCAGCCGCTCCGCGGCATGTGGGATCCTCCCAGACCGGGGCACGAACCCGTATCCCCTGCATCGGCAGGCGGACTCCCAACCACTGCGCCACCAGGGAGGCCCGATTGGGCTTTTTTATTTTATGTTGTTTATGAATACGCCTATATGGTTGCCTGTTGTTGTTGTCATGCACTGACACTGTTGCATAGGATTCCATAGTGTAAATATTTAATTATTAATTAATTTTTTCCAAAATGTATTACAATATGAGTGATTTTCAGTTTGGGTCTATTGAGAATTGCAGTGGTATATACATACTAGAACTTGAGCTTTAGTGGTATGTGTATAAATTATTGTTCAATGTACATGTAGTAGTAAAATTTTTGACTCATAGCTTTCATCTGTTTATCTTTTGAGATATTTCTAAATATTTTCAAAACATTTGTATGATTTTTCATCCTCAGCAGCAGTGAATGAGATTCAAGGATTACACACATTCTTGTCAAACTTGATAATACCTGTCATTTTCATTTGAACTTTCTGGTTGGTGAGTGATAATTCCAGGTATGACTTTTTTGCATTTAATTGACTACTAAGAAGCCAAGCATCTTTTGATATGTTTACTTAACGTTCTGTACTCTCTTTCTTGAAATATCTTTTGGTATATTTTTCCCATCTTTGCTATTACATTATCTTCTCATTGAAGACTTTTTTTTTTAACATCTGAAGACTTCTTATTTAGGAGTTTTAAATATATACTTGATATAAATTCTTCTGTCTTTCTGTCTCTCCTCTTTCTTTAGATGAGTATCAGTTTTTAATGTTAATAACATCTAATTTGTTATTTTCCTCTATTTATTTATGTAATCTTCTTATCTGTTGCAGAACACATATATTCTAAACCACAAATATGTTTTTGTTTCTTCAATAAATCTAATTGTTAAGCTTTAAATTTAAGTTAACTTTCTGAACTAAATATGTTGTATCATAGCATTAATTTGTCTATGACAGCTGCAAGGTTACATTCATTCAGAAAATGTTGTATTCAGCTTTCTTTTCATTTGCTCCTACTTCTCATTGATTCACAGAGGTAAACATCACTTCATCCATGGATCTGACTTTTCTTGATTTCTCATGGTCATTCTCATTAATTCTTCTTGCCTCATGAAATCTTTAGGCATTGCATTATTCCACAAAAGCAAAAAGCTTCCTTGGGCCTTTTTCCTCAGAAGATTGATTATTCCCCCATTTTAAATGGGAGATTGCAATAAGTTAGGAGAAAATGCCACAGGGGTCTCTCTCTCTTTTTTTTTTTCTTTCACATCTTGTATCAGCCTGTGCTTGCACTCTGTGTTCAAAGATTTTTGTACAACACATTGATAGAAGTGCCAGGTGTTTCTCTCCTTGGGGCAAAAGACAGATTAATTACCTGACAAATAAAATAAAGACAGTGTCTTTCTCTGTTCAAATGTTGGAAAGGATTGCTTGCATCCTAATTTAAAAGTTTCAGGTGAGTGAAGCTTAAGATTCCAAAGCTTTAATCCATATTTGCACCATGCACAGCATCCAACAGGACTGCTTTACATAACCCCATGAGACTTTTGTGTGCAAGTGAAATAGATAAAAATATAAAACTATTGCTGTCTTTTTGGGTCATAAAAAAGATTTTTTGTCTCATTTAAAATATTTTTTTTTCTAAAATCCAAAAACGTGTCAGGCTAAAATATTGGAATTTCAAACATGGTAAAACCCCTTTTGAACGATGCGAAGTGAGACTTCTTTGTAGTGCTGATTTGCATTGCCCACTTGCTTGGTTGGCCAAAAAGGGCCTACACGTTTTTTCCTGAATATATTCAGGAAAAAAAAACGTATGCCCTTTTTGGCCAACTGCATCATTGTCGAAGTTCTGCCGCTTTTCATGTGCTTTAAAGGCGACTCCGATCTACCTCTTGAAAACGGTTTCCTGCAATTCTGCCTTGTTTTCAAATCCTCTTCGTTGCCTTACCTCAATAAGGTACGAAAGTTATCATTTATTATCCTGCAGGTTTGTGAATTTTAGTGCCTCTGAGATTCATTTTTCAACTCGCCTTTTTGGGAGCTGGCCTCCAAACCGCAGGATTGCTTCAGGCCCTATTCTGGTTCCGGGGGGCAGGCAGAGCCTTTGGTTAACTTTTCTTCCTGATTGGAAATTAGAGTGACATGTGTCTGTCCAAACACCTAGAGCTGATCTCTCATTGGTTCCCCCTCTACCCGTTCAACCTCTGGACAAACTGCAAATTGTACGAATCAGGAGGTTAAAGGTGCTGATTCTCCAAGTGGGGAGATTGTTGGTAAAGCAGCTGGAATGGCGAACCCGAGCACCATGTGATGAAAAATGAGGTGCGTTTTAGAAACGTTTCCCGATCATATGGTGTACCATCCTCTGGGTTTCCCATGCATGTTTTAGCTGTAGGAAGATTCCCTTGAACCTGGAGATTTCTGACCCATGGAATGGGTAGTACGCAGTATTACTTTAAAGGGTCTGCATTTGCTCACGCAACCTCACCAATCCGGTCGCCCCCAAGAGTGTCCAGCCTTATGTCTCTTCCAGCTGTGGGTCTAGATGTGGTCAATCCAGGTTGCATCACAGCCACTGAACGAATTTTGTAAGAAATTCTCTCTCTTCCAGCTGTGGGTCTAGATGTGGTCAATCCAGGTTGCATCACAGCCACTGAACGAATTTTGTAAGAATTTCTCTCTCTTTCACTATCTTTGCTTTTTTTTGTAATTTGTATTTATAATGGGATTTAGGTGATTTTCAATGCTGTGTTTGTGCCCCTTTACACCCACTATATTCACCTACCGAGAAATATCAATAAATACTTTTTAAGATTCTTACTATGCGGATATATTCTTCTGTGGTGAATAAGGTGTGTTGAGTCCAGTTCACTGAGCAATGAGTAGGTCTTTTCTATTACATATTTGGTTGATGGAACGGTATCTGTGCTAATTTCAAACTATTGTTTTATGCATCACCCCACCTCACCTTTCCCCTTAAGCAGCCATAAGTGTGTTTTCTAAATGTGTGACTCTGTTCTGTTTTGTAATTTAGTTCATGTAGCGATTTTTACATTCCGTCTATAACTGATATCTTATGGTAAGTTTCTTTATCTGTGTGACGTATTTCTCTTAGAATCATCCTACCTAAATCCACTCATTATGCTGCTACTAGCCTTAGGACATTGATTTCATGGCTGAGTGATATTCCATTGTACATAAGTACTACAACTTGTTTATCCATTTTTCTCTTTCATGAGATACTTAAGGTGTACCCGAGTCGAGGATTTTGTGAACACAGCAGCCCTAAAATTTGGGGTGCCTGTGTCCTGTCGATTTTTGGTTTTCTCAAGATATAAGCCCATGAGTGGAAGTGCCCTGTGCTCTGTAGCTCTGGTTTTTAGATGTTTTAGGAAACACCATACAATTTTCGAGAGTGGCCGTTGGCAATTTATATCACGCCCATCGGCGTAAAAATGCTCCCTTTTCTCCTTGACTTGCCCTGCATTTCTGGTTTTTACACTTTTTCAGCATGGCCCTTTTGACCAATGCCTAGTGAGACTTCTTTGCAGTGTTGATTTGCATTGCCCGCTTGTTTGGTTGGCCAAAAAGGGCGAATGCGTTTTTTCCTGAATATATTCAGGTGCTCGCCAGGGCATGTAGCAGGTGTGGGTGAGTGTCACGTAGTGCACACCCAGCGCATAGAAGGTACACAAGATGGAGAGGCTACTGTCCAGTGAGTGCCCGCCCTCCACACCAGTAAGGCAAGCCAACTTCCGGGTATTGTTGAGAGCTGGGGGCACGTAGGTCAGATGATCATTTTCAGAGGCAGGGGTAGCTTACTGAAGTCCCTAACACCCACTACCACCAGTCTGTTTACCTTTTTTTTTGGCCGTGCCACGCAGCATGAGGGCTCTCAGTTCCCCCACCTGGGATCAAACCCGACCCCCCTGCAGTGGAAGCGTGGAGTCTTAACCTCTAGACTACCAGGGAAGTCCCCCGTCTACCTTTAACTGAGGTCACAAGCTCCAGCTCAGAATAGGAGGCACACATGAGGCGGATGAGGTCAATTTGTTCCAGGGTGAGGCGCACAGCATCCCGTTCGTGGGTCTGGCATGGGACGTAGTCTGACCAGAAGTGAGGGAAGGCCAGGGCTTAGTTTGGGCTTTGGAACTCCTTGGGCTTCTCATAGCCTCCTCAGCTGGCACAGCACTTACTGTGCCCAGAAGTCACATGTAATGCATTGCTTTTTCTGTGGTACTTGGAAGCCCGTCAGGTGGGCTCACTGTGACCCCTGTAGCCCCCAGCATCCATGGCATGGCACTTTCTAGGTCACTATGGTAACTTCGTTCCAATGTGACTAACCTGTGGTCTCTGTGGCCCCCAAACTGCCCCACATTCCCCAGCAGCCATGGTGGCACCTTGTGTGTCCCTTTGGTATCTGGCCACCCACGAGACCATCTTTCAGCCTGTCCAAGCTGGTCTAGCCATGGCTGAAATTGCGCAGATTAACATGCTATAGCCCATTGTGGTAAAACTGCCTCAGGACCAGGGGCATGTTTTTGTGGCTGGAGGGAGGTCAAGGCAAATGGGTGGGCTCCTTAGGTCTTGGGATCGGGCAGGACACATTGCCTGGCCTGGGCCAGCCTGGGGGTCCCCCACCTCACACTGTCACACAGACTGTACTAGGAGCAGCTGAGGCCTGGGAGGGGATGACAGAGAAGGGGAAGGGCATCCATAGATGATGGAGAGGACATCCAGGGGTGGTGTGAGGGAGCCTCCCCACTAGCGCTACATGCTCCGGACCTCCTCCCCTGCCCAGGGCCAGGCTAGGCCCCCACCGGCCCCCAGCAGCCCGCACACACTGCAGCCACCCTTCCACAAGCGGGAAGTCCCGCATCAGGGCCCGCGTGCGCTCCCGCGGACTTGGGGTGCTGGAGGTGCCCAGCGTGGTCTGCACGAGGGTTACTGATCACAGCAGCAGACCCAGCAGGAACAGCAGGCACAGCAGAGGCCGCTGGCTGCGTGCACGGGGACCTTCGAGGCCCCCGGGCCGCAAGCTGCGCAGGGCAAGGCAGGCGGGCAGAGGCGGGTCTGAGAGGGGCGGGCGATGGGGTTCTGCCCGTCGACACAGGCCACCCAGCGGCGCGGCCTCGCGAGGGGGGCGGGGTGAGGGAGGGGATACAGAGTCACAGGACCCTGCGGCCCGTGTGCGGAGAGCCGCGATCCGGGAAGCCCGGCAGCCACAGGGCGGCACTGCCCTCCCGTCCCCTGCTCAGAGGCAGCTCCCGCGGGCTAAGCTGGCCTCTGCTGAGAGCCCACTCGCCTCCCATCGCGGGTTCCCTCCGCCCCCGCCCCTCTTCCCACACCCACTGCTCCGAGGGGGCGCCCTAGGTTGCTCTCCCCCGCCTCTAACCTTCCTGTCCAAGCTGGGGTGCTTGGTCAGAGGGCCACCTGCAGCCCGAGGCCTCCCGGGAGCACACCTCGTCCCCATCTGCCCGCAGCCGGCCCCGCCCACCCCGAGGGCTGCGTGCGAGGGTCTCTGTGGCCACAAGTGCTCTGGGCTCCCGGTTTCCCGGTACTGGGCCATGGGGACTGGTGTGGGGGAAGAGGTAGTTTCTGGAAATGGGGAGGGGGTAACCTTGTGAGCTCTGGATACAGGAGGGGGCCCTCTGCCCCCAACCTTCTCTCTCCTCCTACTTGACTCCCCAACCTGCATGACCATTCTCTGGGGACTTGAACCAGCGCCTGGGAACTATCAGGAACCTCCCCCACTTCTGTCAGCCAGCCTCAGGAGAGTGCCCTCAGGAGCTGCTACACCTCCCCAGGGCCTGAATAGAGGGACTTTTGGGATGTGAACTGAACAACCTTCTGGGGAGAGTCAACACCCTTTTACTCAACAGAGCAGGAACTCAGTCAGTAGGCTATTTGTGTGGAAGGAAATGAAGTCGCTTCCATGGCAGAAGAGCCCCCGCCGCAGCAACCTTCGTCCCAGAGCTGCTGGCTGACCTTCTGGCCAGGATCCCTCCTACCTCAGCGTGGAAGGCCCGGCCTCGTGGAGAAGTGTAGGTTCTGAAGAAAGACCTGGCACCTGGGCTCTGCTGCTACACTTGCCTTATCTCGTGGCCCTTGTGGCTCTAGCTTTCCCAGAAACCTCAAGGGCTAAGTGCCTGTGCTTGCTCAGAGGCCGCACGCCATTCCCCATTTCCAGCCTCAGGCCCTCCCGCTAGCTGCCTCCTCTAGGGACCCCCTCCCCTCAACACACACACACACACACACACGCGCACACTGGGGATGTGCCTTCTCACAGCAGCTCAACCACTGAGATGATTTAGGGACTGTGCCCAAACTCCTGCATCCCCAGCCTCTCAAGTTTTTGCTCTGATCCCTGGCACCCCCTGGAGCTGTTCCACCTTTGGAACCTTCCCCAGGTGGCAGGAGTGCCTAGCACAGGGCTAGTGACCTAAGTCTGAGCACTGGCGACCCTACAAATCTGTTACAGAAGAACATTTTATTGAGCAGTAAGGGACGCCACTGGGGACGGAAAGGGCTGGCAATAAAGGAGCATGTGAACCTCGGGGCGGGGTGCGTGCTGCTTGACTCTCCATCCTGTTCTTGCTTCAGGGAGCAGGGCTTCCTCGGCCTCTCTGTCCTGCCTCCTGAGACCCCAGGCAGGAGGCTCTTTGGGAAGCCACAGATTGCTGCTTTCAGTTTCAAAAAGCCCAGCTCCCCACTGGTTTGTGGTGGTGGCCGCTGACAATGGCTCAGGGCAGGAGCCCATGTGGTAGACTGCTAAGGCTTCTCTGCACCCTGTCTCTGCTCCTGCATCCTCCTCGGCTCGCAGAGGGCAGACTTCACTTTCTCCAGCTCACAAAGGGGCCCGTGAGGATTGAGCAGAGGAATGCCAGGTTTTCTTCCAGGCCAGCTTCCGCCCTGGGATGTTCAGGGCAGACTCTCATTTCAAACCTCACTTTCTGAGGCTCCTGGCTTATGGCCATTTAGTGTGCAGGGAGGCTCCTGGCTGAGGAAGGCTCAGACAGAACGACGCAGGTTCTAATCTGTGGTAGTGGGCAGTGGGGGGGGGGGGGGGAGGGGTCACTGCAGGAAGAGGCATTCGCTGTCTTAGGCAGTTAAACCATAGCCCTGTCTTCAGAATGGTTCAGCCAGCAAGATTCTGTGGAGTCCGCCTCCTGGCACCATGCTACAATCGCTGGATTTTGGGTCTGGAGTAACCGAGATCTTCGTCCGACTCTTCCGGAGTGTGCTTTCTCTCGGGAGCACATCTGGGGACTGGCTTCTCGGCTTCCGCCTTTGCTGGCATGGCCAAAGGAGCATCCCCGTAGGCCCGGTAGCCACCAACCAGGCAGTATGTCTCCCCATGCCGGCCCAACTGCGTTTCTCCACACCCTCGGTTGAGGACATGGTAGTGACCAGGTTTAGGAGGAGAAATGGGAGCCACAGCTGCTGCAAAGAAAATCAGAACTGATCAGTCACTTCTGCTGTACACAGTCTCCTGCCAGAATTTCCCTCTCATGTCTCTCCCATTTTCTGGCTGAAGACCTTTAATCTACTTGACATCCCAAACACAGACTTGGCCCATCACCTCTATGAGTCCCTAGAGAAGGGACACTGGCTGCAAAAGCAATTTCTAGAGCCTCCGGCTGCATCAGGTGAGGTAGTCTCTTCACCGTTGCCAGGGAAAACAGTAGAACCCGAAAGAAATTGCAATCATGATCCTCTCCATCTCTCCCTTCCACAACAGAGAAAACATTTCTTGCAGTGTGTCACTTCTGAGGCTTTAATGGAAACGTCTTTCAAGTTTTGGAAAAAGATAATCTAATATAAATTGGTTAAGGACCCCTCCCGCTTTGGCAACCCCTCTTGAGCCCCATTTATAATGCCTGTTACAACCACACTGAACTCTAGCCCTCTGATACTTTTATCTAGATTAGAACAAGGCCAAATACTGAGGCAGAGTGATCAGGAGACTCAGAACCGGGTTCTGGGTACCAAGTGTAGGCTCACATCCACCCAGCCTCCTGGGACACCATCTGCTCAGCCCTCCAGTCTCACTAGCACTTCATCACCCCCCTTGGTTCTTCCGGTCTTCCCATGAATAAGGCACCACCCTCTCCCCTAATACTCAGCAGCTCAGTATGGGATGTGTCTGAGGGGACCGATATAGATGTGTACATGACAGCACAGAGGTGCCTGGGTTTGAAGGTGCGGTTCAAGAGTGGCCCTCTTCCTCAAACTGCTCCGTTTACCATCTGCCAACAAAAATGCACTTGCCTTTTGCTAAGAGGCCAATCAGGAAAGGGTCTGAATGGAAGCATCCTGTAGCCCAAAGCAGAAGGCAACATTTATAAAGATCAGAAGCTTCCTGAACACTAGTTCAGGGATGACCTTTCATTTGTCCTCAGCAGTGAGCACTGTGAGACCCTGAAGGTGTCCCAGGTCACTGGTATTACTTACAGCTGGGAAAGTGCTGAGGTTTACGTAGTGGGCAAGCCCCACAGGAACATGTGGCAGCCAGGTGAGGTTGTGTGTACACCATGCCTCTTCTACAGATGCCCGGTCTCGGTGTAACTGCTGCACTGCCCAGCCAGGGAACAGAGCACAGGTTTGAGTAAATATAGACGATCCGGTCAGACATTCTCTCTCAGACAACCAAAGAGATTGGTATCTGGTGGAGAACTGGTAGGGCAGTTTCTCTGAGGGCAGCACGTTTCCATAGTTACGCTGCCATGGAAACTGTGAGAAGGCCTGTGAGGTCATCACTACCCAGTGAGGTCATAATAAGGAACCTGTGACTTGCGGGTCAGGCTTCAGGAGGAGGGGCAGTTTTGTGGAGGAGAGCAGGGTGGAGGCAGAGGTACTCTGCCTGGTCCCTCACCCCTGGGCTTCCCCACCCATGCCCTAGTCTAGCAGACACCCCACGTGGGGCATGCAGGTGGGCTGGTACAGCCCCAGGGGCCCCAGGAGGGCAAGAGAGACCCACATTCTGAAATTGGCTTGAGAGGCAAGATTAACGTTAAGAGACAGCTAGGTTGTATGGCACTGACCCTAAGAGGCAGAGAATTGTGTGGACTGGGGAATCAGGGAAGGCTCCTTGGCAGTGGGCCTGAAGGACAAGTGAGATTTGGACCCATGGGGAAGAGAGGGAAGACATTCCAGTTTGGAAGAATACAAGCAAAGACACACTCTTCTCGACCTTGTCCTGCCCCAAATATAAATTCATAGAACCCTCACATTTTTACACCTGAGGGCTTAGAAAAACCAAGATGTTAAGGAGCCTACCCAGTGTTACACAGCTAGTGGAGAGGGGTTCTGCTCAATGGTTACGTTCATGTCGGGGCTCCGGATTTACAGCTGATAGGAATGTGAGGACAAGCTCATGCCGTTTAAAACATTTCCAAGTGATACTGAGAGAGATGTTAAAGGTGCAAAATGACGGTGCTGAATGACCTCACAAAGTGGGAATGGTGGGCCCATTTTAATATGAAATTCAAAACAAATTCATGACAAAAGGACATAATACAAAATGACAACATAATCATTACACTCCCCTCTCCCCTAGAAGTAAAAATCATTATAATCCTCTCTCTCTCCACCATGAAAGGATGAGATAAAGGCTCAGCAGCAGCCCCCGTGAAAATCATGGTCAACACTGTGAAGAGGGGTTAGTAAGACGACTTGGTCCGACTCAGAGAAGGAAGGAGACAACTCTGCCCTTAGCCTGATCAGGCCCACAGGAAGGAACCACATTTGGGGCAGCTTTTGATAGTGTGGCAATGAGAGAGAACCTTCTTTAGGAGGGGACTCCCTGTTGCCGACCTTGAAAAAGCAAAGATGGGACCTTCGTCTACTGGGGCTGTTGCAGAGGGGATGTGCCCAGGAGGTAGAGACTGCTTGGACTACCCTTTTAGAGGTTGGGCCACCCTGGTTGAGAACCACAGCACCTTCTATCCCTAAACTGCTTGAATCAGTGGGTGCCCGTTAGGACAGACGAAGTCAGGCCTCATTGGAGCAGACTGCCTTTGGGAGTGGTAGAAGGTAAATGTGAAGGGGAATGCTCTGGCGGAGGTTTGTCACGGCAGGTGGGCCAGCATGAGACCATTCAGAACCTCCAAGGCTCCAGAGATTACTTGGCTGGGAGCATCCCTCTGATGTGGTGCGGGGACTCCTACCTTAACAGGACCTGGCTGGGCATCTGGGGGAGGCAGAATAAACGGTTTATTAACTTAAGAGAGCGAGAGAATCACCTGGGGGGTTCCACCAAACCACTTAAAAGGCCTTGTACCTGGATTCTTGAGCCAACCCTCAGAAAACTTATCTAGATCTGGAGTAGGGCTCAGGAAGCTGCACTTTTCATAAGCTTCCTGGGCAGTCCCACCACAGTGGTCCATGGATAGAGAGACCAAATTATTGTGTATTCTCGGTTGCTTTTGGGAGTCAAAGTGGGCAATATTAAAAACTGCAGCAGGCATATGTATAAACAGGGAATATTCAAGGCAAGCAGAGGTGTATAGTTATTCTATGCATGAATCAGATTTGAGAAAAGCTAGCCTGGTGGTTAAAGAACACAACCCTGAGGACAGACAAACCAGATTCTTTCCTACTGACTTGTGTGATTTTGACCAAGTTCTTTTATCCTTCTGACTGTTTCTTCATATGAAATAGAGCTATGACTGTACATTTAGCACAATATTCTCTTTCGGCAAAGGTTGCTCTGGGTCCATTTGTGTTCTCTGCAACTTAACCCTTTCCAGTGCACAAGCATTTTTAAGTTGTTTGGTGAAGTATTACATTTGACTTTCAACAGTTCATTACTTTGGGCAAAGCTTATATAATGCTGCAGAGACTAGAACCTATGCAGAGATAGTGAGAGGATGTTATAAGCTTATTCTGCTGGTTTATAAAAAAGTTTAACCTTTTCTTCTCTTCCTCCACCTGCCACCAAGAGAAGAGAAAGAAGGCAGAGCCTGGAAATGCACACCAAGCAATATTTCTGTGTCAGTTTGCCTTTTATTCCTCTGCCAGTACTTCCCAGAGAGATTTCACCAAAAGTGCCTAAGCTTGCCATGGCCATTGTTGTGAAGAAAATTTCTCTTTATTGCTAGTCACATCCCCTTTTCCTTCTCCTGGAGGCTTAATGGATGTTTGGGGGCAGGAAACAAAATTTAAACTAAAACATCAATTGAAAGAGCCTTCGTCCTAAGTGTGGTAGCTTGGAGTGTGAATCTTCTCAGGGTCTACTGAATTCTGCCCCAGTGGACACTGTTATTAAGGGGCACCCATAGAAACATGGTTTATTGTTAGAAACCATGACATAATACAGAGCCAAGATCGACATTATTCTTCACATGAAAGACTACAGAGAACCAAGCTCAGTAGTTCACCCTCAAGTGTTGGCCAGCAACTTACCTTTTGAAGCCAGACAGCAGCCCGGGTCTTCAGAAGGTGACTAGGCAGCCCAGAGCACCCTACTGACAAGTGTGCTCACCCATCCAGCACAGAGGGAAAGGTCCCTGTTATGGCATCATATATAAGCCTGCTGCAATAAGGTTTGCTGGTGCAAAGGCTCTCTCACTGAGGACCCCAGTCCTGGAAGGCTTCTCCTCTGGCGAGCTGCCAGTTCAATCTTCTGAGCCAGGCTCACGTCCCAGGGATGGGGTCACAAAGCTGATGACAGTGCCTGGCACCTCGATCCCCACCCGGCCCACCCTCCCTGCTCTGTGGATGTAGTCTTGCAGGGTGAGAGGGAAATCATAATTGATGACTAGCTCCACCTGGGTGCTGTCCAGGCCCTGAGAGGCGATGTCTGTGCAGAGAAGAATGTCTCGGGAGCCCTTCTGGAAGGACTGGAAGATGCCTGCTCTCATTGAGGCTGGCATTTGTCCCTGCAGTCTTAAGTGTTGGATTTTGTGGTCATCCAGAATATATACCCCAGCCAGTTCACAGTGCTGTAGCAATTACAGAACACCAGAACAGTTCCTGCGGCGCCAGTCTTTATGCTCTGTCATGCTACCTAAGGATCTGTACCAACCCAGTCACCTTCTCTGTTCCCTTCGGCCTCATGAATGTCTGTCTGACATGAGGCATGATGCAGTGGAGCTTGTCACTGGTAACGGGGGTTAGAGAGTCTAAGCTGGCAACTTTACTCAGCAGCTGGCCTACACCTTCGGGAAATGTGGCACCCACCAGCAGTAACTGAGCTTTGGGATTGAAGGGGTCTTTTATGTCAGCTGAGCCTTCTGCTATATGGCTCCCCTCCAAGATGTAATCCACCAGTTCCAGGAAGATTTCATCCAACAGCATGTCTGCATCATCCAACACCAAGAAGGAGAGCTGCTCCAGGCTGATCAGTTGAGTTTTCAGGGCCTTCCACAGAGCCCCCGGAGTGGCCACCAGAATATCTGCTGGAGGTTGTTTGGACAGTTGCAGCCTGATCTTCCTCATGCCATGGCCTCCCCCTAACTCCCGCACCTGGAGGTCCAAGGAGCTGCCCAAGGCCTGGGCCACAGCACGCACCAGTTCGGCTAATTCTCGAGAAGGCACAAGAACCAGGCCTCGAGGAGCAGGGATACGACAGGGGTCCAGGCTTGGCTGGCCCAACAGCCGTTGAAGGAGAGGTAGCATGTAGCTGAGAGTTTTGCCACTGCCGGTTTCTGCGGCGCAGAGAATGTGGCGGCCGCGAAGAACTGGGGGAATGGTACTCGACTGCACGTTTGTGGGCCGAACAACTTCGGGAGCAGCCTC
This sequence comes from Mesoplodon densirostris, assembly GCF_025265405.1. Taxonomy (NCBI): domain Eukaryota; kingdom Metazoa; phylum Chordata; class Mammalia; order Artiodactyla; family Ziphiidae; genus Mesoplodon; species Mesoplodon densirostris. The sequence continues at coordinate 486,343 of NC_082672.1, forward strand.
CTGTAGCGCGCTCAGAACGGGGAGCTCCAGACACACTTCAGTGCAGCTGCCCTTGGGCGAAAGGTTCCGCAGCGCTGGAGCCTCATGTTGCGCGCACTCGATGGAGAAATGGTCCGCGTGGGTTCGCCGATTCCTCCAGCCGGGCGAAGAGAGTGGCGCGGGTTCCAAGAGCCCAGCGTGAGGTGAGCCGGCTGGTTCAAGTCGGGTCGCCGCGCTGACATCAGCGTCAGCCCAGGACGCGCCAGCATCGGCCACGCGGGGGCTACGCTGGCCGCTATGGCGCTCTTCCTGACGCCGCTGTAGAGCCCGCGGGATGCACACCACGGGCAGTGGCTCGTGGGGACCGCGGACCGTCAGGTCCCGACAAGGCGCCAGAAGCAACCGAGGCGCGAGCGACAACAGCCGAAGCCACCGTGCCAGAGCCATACTCCGCTTGCTGCGGGAGAGGCGCACGACAGTGACGTCACGGGCGCGCCAAGGCCTTGCGGACGGTGGCCGGCGCGGCTCAGTTGTGGTTGTGAAATCGGCGAACTGTGTGGAAGGAGTGGGATCTGTAGAGCTCAGCAGCGGCGAGGTCTGTAGGTTCGAACAGGGGATGGTGACTCCAGACCCCGGCCAACCTTGGGGAAGGGTGCGCGACGGACGCAGGACTGGGGTCCGGCGATACGCGGCGATGGGGCCCTGGCATTACGAACCAGGAGGGCGGAGGGCTTCTGGCGATCCGATGTCTTATCCCTGCCGTGCTCTTTTGTCGCCCTCACAGCTCCTATCATGGCTTGGCCAGTTCGGGTCTCCCCCTGTGACTTATGATGAGGGTGTGGCGATATTTTCCCAGATGTGGTCCCCATGTAAGGTCTTTGAATACAAGTATTTATTGAGAGTCTGAGTGAATGGTCAGGCCTGGGGGCCGAGACCAGGAGTCCGGAGTCGTAGGTCCAGGCTCACCCTTCCCTTAGAGCTCCCCAGAGAGCTGAGGGCCCCGAGGGCAAGCAGATGGCTTTCAGCGTATCTTCTCTAAAGTCAAGAGAACTCATCTCTTGGTACTTTTCCCCTTTTCAGCTGAGGTTCATTCTCCCCTCCCTTGTCACCCTTTACATCTTCTAATCCTGAACCCACTGCTTTCTTGGCTAGTTCATCTCCACCGGCTTTCCAGTTAGATACCTCAATTCCGTAAATAGCAGCGAGGAGGGTCCTGCTACAGGTTTGTGGCCTGTCCCACAAAGCCACGGTCAGGCAGAATAGTTTACTTGAATTCACTGTTCGGGTTGCCAGAAAGCCTTAGACAACAGGTCTTCCTGAACGATTCCCGAAAATGGGTGTCCGATCATTTCTGTAATTTCCAGTGTCTTGGGTAGGAGATAAGGTAAACGTGGATTAATCACCTGGGAGGTTCTTAACATCTGGCGAAAGGGTTTTACTTTCATCAGATACCGTTATAGAGATAAATACTATCAAATTTCAAATAGCATTTTGATACATGATAGACGTTCTGGAGAGTTGAATGCTAAGCCAGCAGAGGAGAGGGTTTTGAGTCCTCATGGGTGAACAGAGTCATTGGATAGAGCAGTGGCTCTTGAGTGAGGGTGTTTTGCCCTCACCCGTCCTCCAGAACGTTTGACAATGGCTGGAGACATTTTTCTTTATCACATCCGGGGTGTGGGGGGGTGGTGCTGCAGACATCTAGTGGGTAGTGGCCAGGATGCTACTACATACCGTACAAGGCATAGGACAGCCCTCCCCACCACCCCAAAAGAATTATGTGGCCCAAAATGTCAATAGTGTGCTATGGAGAAACCTTGGATAGAGGCTGAGGACTGAAGAGAGGCTGAGGTTCTCACATGTACTCTCACTTCAGGTAGCCAGTCACATTTGCCAGACCCTTGTGTGGCCCTGCCCCTTTCCCAGAATCTGTAGCAGGCACACTGATGCCATTGGTTGTCATGGCCTTGGGATGAGAAAACCTTGGGGGCTCCTCAAAGTCATAAACACAGGAAGGAAGGAGTGATTTAGGAGGGTGACGTGGGAGAAGAGAGCTTTAGGAAGAACAAAATTGTCCTCATGTGTTTGGGAAATGTGCCAGATGGAAAAGAGATGAGGTGTGCCATGGGGTGTACCATTGCAGAAGGCAGACTGGGACTGATGCGTGACAGGGAGTCAGATTCTGAACTTGATGTAGACTGCTGTAGCAACTAGAAGTGCCTAGACCTGTCTAGACAGTGCTGGGTTTTCTGTCACTGCAAAGTTCATGTATAGGCTGATGACCAGTGACTGGTGAGATGAAAGAAGGGATTTCATATAAAGGGTGCTCTAAGATGTTGTGATTCTACACCACTTTTACGATTCTTTCCCAGAACTCGGAGCTCCTCGTTCGTTAGCTGAAGAGCTCCTTGGATGTCTGCTCTGACAAGTTTCATCCATTTACATGTGCCACTCATTTTTCAGGTACAAAACAAAGAATCGCTTTGCACAAAGCCAGAAGGGCTACACTGAAAGAATGATCAGAAAGGAATAATACATAGGTAAGCATTTACATTGACTTTCTCCACATATTTGAGACAGGGTAGCTGGTTAGTGGCTGTTTTCTCGTGCTCGAGCCCTTACAAAGTGAATCTCCTCAGAATGTCATAGAGATTGGAGCCTATCTAAGCCTGTGTGTCTCTGCCCGTGGCCCCTAGTTTCTTCGTGTCATTGCTTTAGATACTGCGTAAGGCCCTTCTCTTTTCCTTCGATCACAGCAGACATTGAGTAACCTCTAGTTGTGACTGAGATGCATATTTCACAGTATAGTACTTTAGAAATGAGAAAGATTTACCTATTGTGGAAACAAATGTAGGCTCCTGAGAATGTTAGTGTCACATGGTAATGTTTTTCCCAGGGCTGCCCTGGTAACTGACGTTGCCTGGTTACTCCCTACGTTTTCCATTCGATGCAGCAGGCCCACCACTAGGCATCTCACCTGAGAAGTCCAGAATCGGGAAGACACAGGCTGTATCAGTTGCACTGCGGCCTTATTCAGAATAGCCAAGATGGTGAAGCAACCAAAATGTCCATCCACAGGTGAATGGATAAAGAAGAAGAGGTCCATGTACACAATGGAATATTCACCATGGAGAACAATGAATTACTGCTCTTTGAGGCACCACAGATGAGCCTAGAGATAATCGTGGAACATGAGGTAAGTTGGAAATCAAAAGACCTATATCCTATGATATTACTTATAGGCGTTATCTAATAACTGACCCACAGGAAAATATTTCCACAGAGAAAGACACTCACAGATGTAGGAAAAAACTATACTTATCTAAAAGGAAAGGTGGGAGGAATGGATAAATGAAGATCAGTGTTATGTATACCAATACATATTATATATATGTGTCACAAAGACCGACCATATAGCAAGGGAGGTCTACGGAACACTGTGTAATATTTTCATGGGAAGAGGATCTGTATATGAATAGACATATAAAATGCACAAATGAACCAGATTGTGTACACCTAGGACAAACAATATTCTAATCATTACACCGATTACAAAAATTAAGACAACCAACAAGAAGTAATGAGACATAAACTTATGGGGGTTTCTCCTGGCACATTCCATTCTAATTTACAACCTAGGAACACGACTTCCAGAAAGGCTCTGCTGCCCTAGTACCCAGATTGGGGAATGGAGAAACGCTGCCTCCTAGTGGCCGTTTCACACAACAGCAGCTTTAAACCCACTGCTAATGGTCACTAACTATTCACCAGTCTTGCAGTTCTGTAATGACACCTGTCCACCAAAATAATCCTGGGGTCGAAAATTGAATAAGAAATTGAAAAGAGGGCAACCTTCCAAGAGGACAATTTGAAAAGGTTTACTGTATGCATACTTTTTTCTCCTTTTTTTAAAAACACAAACAAAAAAAGCTTGGAAAAATGATGAATTTTAGGAATTTATAAAGACATGCAAACCCAAATTACAAAAACCTATCAGCTCACAGCAGTCAGAATGGCCATTAACAAAATGCTTCAAGCAATAAATGCTGAAGCGATTGTGGAGAAGTGCGTACCCTCCGTTCTAAAGGGGACGTGGTAAGAGCCACTAATGAAAACACAATGGAGGTGCTTTGAAAAGGGAAACATTGTGCTACCAGGCAATCAGTCATACCCACTGCTGGACCTGTCGCCTGAGAAAATGAGAATCAAAACCTCACAGACTGGCAATTCTGCACTCCAGCAATACTTACCATAGCCAACACTTGGAAGCAACGAAAATGTCCATCAACAGAGGAGTGCACCAAGAAGCAGTGGTCCATGTACACAATGGAATATTACTCCAATATAAAGTATAATTTAAATTTAAAATGAAATATAAGTAAGGAGACAGAAGCAATTGGGGGTTTATCCGGGCACATTCCTCTCTAATTTATAACCGAGGAACACCAGTGGCAGGAAAGTCTGTTTCCCTAGTACCAGCATGGGGAACGTAGAAAGGCTGCCACACTCTGGCCGTTAACTGCAAAAGCAGCTTAAAACCTGTGCTAATGGTCACTTCATGTAAACAAGTACTGCATGGCTGTAAATGAGACCTGCCCACAAAATGCCTTGAGGGAGGTAATGGCCAATAAATTTCAAAATGTGACACATACTTTAAGAAAACACTTTGAAGAGCTAAGGTGTAATCAGTTTGAAAAATAAGAAGGACATGCCTTAAAGCTTAATTTCAACGGATTATGAGACACACACAAATTCAGCTACAAAGAGGTTTCAGCTGGTACACCTCAGAATAACCAGCAAGAAACCTATAAACAATAAATGCTGAAGTGTTTGTGGCGAAATGCATAACCTCAACTTTCAGTTGGACGTACCCTTGAAAGATCCACTAATGAGAACAGAATGGAGGTGACTTTACAAGGTAAACATTTTGCTACCATATGATTCAGCAGGCCCACCCCTGGGCCTATAACCTAAGAAGACAGAATTGGAAAGACACAGGCAGGCATATGTGCATTGCCGCAGCATTACAATAGCCAAGGCATGGAAGCAACCAAAAAGTCCATCAACAGATGAGTGGAAAAAGACTAACTGGTACATGTACAGATGGAATATTAGCCAAGGAAAAAAAGGACACAATGCCATTTGCAGCACCGTAGATGAGTCTAGAGGTAATCACACAACATGTAGTAAATCAGAAAGGGAAATACACATATCGTATGATATCACTTATAGGTGTTACCTATAAATTGATACCAGTGAAGATATCTCCACAGAGTAGGGCAATCACAGATTCATTAAACAAACTTACGTTTCACCAATGGAAATTTGTGTGGATTGGATACATTAGGATATTGGGGTTAACAGACGTATACAAACACAGGTGAAATATATAATCACCAAAGACCTACAGAATACCAAGAGAAGACTACTCAACATTCTGTCGTAACGTACATGGGAAACGATCCCAGGAAGAATACACATATGTTTATGTGTACAAGAACGACATCTTGCACACCTAGAACAAGCTAAATATTGAAATCAAACTTGCTGTGATAAAAAATAAAAATTAGGGCCTCCCTGGTGGCGCAGTGGTTGAGAGTCCGCCTGCCGATGCAGGGGACACGGGTTCGTGCCCCGATCCCGGAGGATCCCACATGCCGCGGAGCGGCTGGGCCCGCGAGCCATGGCCGCGGAGCCTGTGTGTCCGGAGCCTGTGCTCCGCAACGGGAGAGGCCACAGCAGTGAGAGGCCCGCGTACAGCAAAAAAAAAAAATAAAATAATAAATAAATAAATAAATAAATAAAAATTATATTAAAAAAACGAACAAGAAGTTGTGAGACAAACTTAAGGAGCTTTCCTGGGATATTCCATTCTAAATTACAACCTAGAACACGACTTCCACTGAGGCTCTGTTGCCCTAGTAACCAGATTTTGTAAAGGAGAACTGCTGCCACCTTGTGGCCGTTTCACACAACAGCAGCTTTAATCCCGGCGCTAATGGTCAGTTGATATTCAAAATAAGTGCAGGCCTGTAAATCACACCTGCCCTGAAAACAAATCCTGGGGTCGTATATCGAACAAAAAATTCAAAAGACGTCCACATTTCAAAACAACAGTTTCAAGAGGCATATTTTACCCACATTTGTGTTCTGTTTCTTTTTCTTTCTTTTTTTGTTAAAAAAACAGGAATGGAAAAAGGCTGAACATCAGGAATTAATAAAGCCATGCAAATCCAGTGTACAAAAACTTTCACCTCGCAGCCTTCAGGATGATCATCAGCAAAAAAAAAAAGTCTACGAAGAATAAATGCTGAAGGGGTTTTAGAGAACTGTGTACCCTTTAGCTGCTGGTGGGATGTAACCTGGTAACAGCCAGTAGTGAGAACAGAATGGAGGTCCGTTTAAGGGTAAAAATGGAGCTACCATGTGATCTGGTAGGCCCACTAATGGGCCTATCACATGAGTAGACCAGAATCAAAAAGACACAGGCTGGCAATCCTGCACTGCAGCAACATGTACCATAGCCAAGACCTGGAAGAAACCAAAATGTCCATCAACAGAAAAATGCACCAAGAAGAAGTCGTCCATGTACACAATGGAATATTAGCCATGAAAAAGCATGGAACAGTGCCGTTGGCACCACCATAGAAGGATCTACAGATAATCACCCAACTTGAAGTAAGAAAGAAACTGAAAGACAGACATCCTATGACATCACTTATAGGTGTTACCTAAAAATTGATACCCATGAAATAATTTCCAAGAGAAGGACACACATAGGTTCAGAAAACCAAATTATGTTTAACCAAATGGAAGGGTGTAAGGAATGTATGAATTAGGATATGGGAGTTAACAGACATGTACTAATACATATGAAATATATAATCACACAATACCTATAGAATACGAAGAGAGGTCTACTCAACACTCTATAATATACACGGGAAAGGATCCAAAGAGGAATAGACAGATACATTGATAGGATGAATCAGAAACTGTACACCTAGGAGAATCTACATTTTTATCAAATTTGCTCTGATAATTAATAAAAATTAAATTTAAAAAGCAAACAATTTAGGATATATATGCTCTTGGGGCTTTGCACTGGCACATTCCACTCTAATTTGCTGCTTAGTAACACAATTTCCAGGAAAGCTCTGTTGCCCAAAAACCCAGAGTTGGAAATGTAGAAATGCTGCCGCCTTGTGGCCGTTTCCCACAAGAGCGGCTTTAAACCCACCGCTAATAGTCACTTAACATTCAGAAGGACTCAGGGCTGTAAAGGACACCTGCCCTAAACAACTGTGCGGAGGTAGGGAATGGCCAAAAAAATTCAAAACTGCAAATTTTTCAAGAAAATAATATGAAGAGGTCAATTTGGCTCACTCTCTTTTAAAAAAAGGAAAATGGATAAAAGCTCAACCTCAATAATTATTAGACTCATGCAAATCTACTCTACAAAAAGGTTTCAACTCACACCAGTCAACTGGCCATCAGCAAAAAGACTACAAACAATAAATATTGAAGGGGTTTTAGAGAACACTGTACCCTCTAGCTTCTGGTGAGACGTAAAGTGGTAACAGCCGATAATGAGAACAGAAGGGAGCTGCAATTAAAATAAAAATTGAGGTACCATTCAATCCAGCAGTCACACCACTGGGCCTCTCACCTGAGACCTGAATCGAGAAGACCAGGGCTGCAAAATCTGCACTGCAGCCTTATTCACAATAGCCAAGACAGTGAAGCAACCAAAATGTCCATCAACAGATGAACAGATAAAGAAGAAGTGGGCTATTTATACAACAGAATATTAGCCATGGAAAACAATGAAACACTGCTATTTGAGGCACCATAGATGAGCTTGGAGATAATCACAGAACACGAGGTAAGTCAGAAAGCAAAAACCTATATCCTATGATATCACTTATAGGTGTTAACTAATAACTAACACAAATGAACATGTTTCCACAGAGAAAGACACTCACAGACTTAGAAGTATGCTTATCTAAAAGGATAGGTGGGGTGAATGGAAAAATTAAGATTAGGGTTACCATACATGTACAAATACCTATTAAATACATATATCAAAAGACCGACCATATAGCAAGTGAGGTCTATGGAACTGTGGAGACGTCCCAATCACCTGACTGCCCTCCGACCTGCCGTGAATTGGAGACTGAGACCAGGCACGCCTCTCTCCTTCTCCATTCACTCAGGGACAGACTGGGGGTCATGGGAACCTCAGAATCGAAGCCAGATTCTAAGACACCCCTGGGGTGTCTCCTAGCCAATTTTACAGCCCTCGGTTTCTCCCAAGTTCTCTGTTGCTGACGGCTTATTTTCTATTCCACTGTGGCCAGGCCACAATATCCTCTAGGCAATCAATCCAAATGGCCTCCTGAAGGGACTTTCAATTTTAACATCCTCCGTGATCTAGGTAATTACTGCCGCAGGATGGGCAAATGATCCGAGGTCCCCTATGTTCAGGCCTTCTGGTATTTACGCTCCCGCCCCTCCCTCTACGTCGATTGTTCCACTTCCCAGGTCTTTCTTGCCAAACAGACATCTCCTACATCCAAGCCCCTAATTTCCTTTGATGATGACTCCTCTCCACTAGGCGACCCACCCGAATCTCTCGCCTCTCCCCCCTCCAGAGCTCCTCTCCAGCCTCCACCCAACCCTGAAGCGGTCCCTCCTCATCCCGCAGCTGATCCGGCCCATCCAACCGCTCCCCCACCTCCCTCAACGGTTTCTCCTCCCTCGCCCCTTGCTTTGCCAATTAGTGCACATACACGCTCTCACGACTCCCAAGATCCAAATCTCCTCTGCCCTCTGAGGGAGGTAGAAGGAGCAGAAGGATTAGTTAGAGTTCATGGTCCCTTTTCCCTCCAACATCTCTCTCAAATAGAAACGCGATTAGGCTCCTTTTCGGCCGACTCTTCCCGCTACATCAAATAATTTCGCTACCTCTCTCAAGCTTACGATCTAACCTGGTATGATATCTCTGTGATCCTATCTTCTACTCTGACCCCTGATGAGAGGGAAAGAATTCAAACTGCTGCCCGAAACCATGCAGATCAGGTTCACCTTACCGACAACTCCATGCCTGTCGGAGTGACTGCTGTACCTGGTACCAATCCAGGCTGGACGTATCAGGATGGCCAAGATGGCCGTCATAAACACGACCTCATGATCCAGTGCCTCCTGGCTGGCATGCAGGCTGCTGCTCATAAGGTAGTCCATTTTGAAAAACTAAAAGAGATAATCCAAGAACCTTACGAAAATCCAGCTATCTTTCTCAATCGCCTTACAGCGGCCTTAACTTTCTACACCCAGCTGGATCCCGACACCCCGGCAGGGGCAGCGGTCCTAGCCACGCATTTTATCACCCAATCAGCCCCGGACATCCGAAAGAAATTAAAACGGGCAGAAGATGGCCCTCAAACCCCTATTCGAGATCTGGTAAAGATGGCCTTTAAAGTCTACAATGGCCGTGAGGATTTGGCAGGATCCAGCTGACAGGCTCGGATGCACCAGAAGGTGGCCCTCCAAACCCAAGCACTTGTAGCCGCCCTAAGGCCGGCCATCTCCCATGTATCACAGCATCCATGGGGTCCGCAAAAGGCAACCCCGCCGGGGGCCTGCTTCAAATGCAGAAAAGAAGGCCACTGGGCTCGCCAATGTCCCAATCCCCGACCTCCTTCTAAGCCCTGTCCCAGCTGCGGGTTAACGGGCCACTGGAAGCGTGACTGCCTTACGACTGGCCCTCCCTCAGCGTCTCCACGTGGGGGCAGGCCGACCCAATGGCATTACCACTCGAACTGCTGGGATTGGCTGACGACTGACAGCACCCGGACTCAAAGACCCCCATCACCCTCACCGAGCCCAGGGTAACGCTACAGGTAGCGGATAAGTCCATTTCATTTCTGGTGGACACGGGAGCTGCCTATTCGGTCCTGCCTACTTATTCCGAGCCAGTTTCTCCTTCCCAGATCTCGGTCATGGGTATTGATGGCAAACCATCCTTCCCACTCCAGACCAGTCCACTCCCATGTCATATCGAAGGACTCCCTTTTACTCATTCCTTCTTAGTCATACCATCCTGCCCAGTTCCCTTGCTAGGCCAAGATGTCCTTTTCCACTTAGGGGCCTCCCTCCAGCTGGTTAGACTTGACCCTAACGTCCCCTCCTCCCAACTCCTGCTTCCTCTTCTTGGCCTGCCTCTAGAAACCTCCCCCTCCTATCCCCGTCTTCCAATCACACTGAACCCAATCAGTCCCCACGTCTGGGATGCTTCTAAGCCCATAATAGCAACACACCATTCCCCCGTCCTCATCCGCCTAAAGGACCCCTCCAAATTTCCATCAAGGTCCCAATTTCCCATCTCTGAGACTCACCTTAGGGGCCTACAACCTATTATCACCAGACTCCTAAACCAGGGACTCCTTATCCCCACTGACGCTCCCTGAAACACCCCCATCCTGCCTGTCTGCAAGGCCTCTGGGGATTATCGCCTAGTCCAGGACCTCCTACTAATCAATGAAGCCATAATTCCTCTCCACCCAGTAGTATCAAACCCATACACCTTGCTCTCCCATATCCCCCCATCCACAACCCAGTTTACGGTTCTGGATCTCAAAGATGTCTTTTTCACTATCCCCCTACATCCCGACTCCTATTTCCTCTTCACCTTCACCTGGACGGATCCGGATACTCATACTTCCAGTCAGCTCACCTGGACAGTTCTTCCCCAGGGCTTCCGCGAGAGTCCTCACCTCTTCGGTCAGGCGCTGGCACGGGACCTCACTTCCTGCTCCCTTACCCCCAGCACACTCCTTCAATATGTACATGACCTCCTCCTTTGTAGCCCATCTCTCAGCCTCTCAAGACAACATACTGCAGATCTCCTCAATTACCTTGGCTCTCGCGGTTATCGGGTCTCCCCAGCCAAGGCTCAGTTATCTGTATCTCCTATAACCTACCTGGAGATCCACCTTACCCCTACCACAAAAGGTCTAACAGCCGATCGCACCCGGATTATCCGTGAACTCCAACCTCCGGAAACAGCGGAACAAATTCTCTCCTTTTTGGGCCTCATAGGATTTTTCCGACACTGGATCCCTAACTTTGCTCTCCTCGCTAAGCCCTTATATCTAGCTACTAAGGAAACCCCTCAAGGACCCCTCACCTCTCCTTCCGCCGTTCAACAGGCCTTTCTCACCCTCAGTAACGCTCTGATATCTTCTCCTCCCCTTTCTCTGCCCAACCCAAACCGACCTTTTCACCTTTTTGTGGGTGAACGGGCCGGAATAGCCACTGGACTCCTTGCCCAGCCTGTAGGGCCTTCCTACCGCCCCGTGGCTTACCTCTCCAAACAGCTAGACCCAACCATTCGGGGATGGCAACCATGCCTTCGGGCCCTAGCAGCAGCAGCCGAACTGACCAAACACTACAGATACTCAACCACACAGGAATAGGTAACATCTCCGACTGCTTTCTATGTGCCTCGCTTGGCCGTCCACCCTTGGCTGCTGTCCCACTCGACCAGCCCTTCAATTCTACTTCCTACACATCCCCAAGCCCACCTTTTTCCCCGTTAAAAGTCCCCATATTCCTTGATTCAAAAAAATCTCACTATCTGTTACGGCAGCTGCCCAAATCTACCTGATACTGGGTTTCTTTGCAACACATCCCTCACGGTAAACACATCAATTGAAGCACCACCAGGCATGTTTTTGTGGTGCAATGATTTCCTCACAAAAGAGATCAATTCTTCCTCCCCCTTCCCATGTATCCCCGTTACTCTTGTCCCACAACTCACACTGTATAGCCAAGACGAATTTTCCTCGCTAATCACGCCGCCCTTTACCCGACAAAAAAGATTTATCTTTCTTCCTCTGGTCGCAGGCATCTCTCTCGCCTCCTCCCTGGTCGCTGCAGGCCTCGGGGGGCGGGGGGGAGCTCTAACACATAGTGTTTCAACATCCCACGACTTAGAACATAAACTCCAGCTAGCCATTGAAGGCTCCGCCGCCTCCATCTCCTCTCTCCAGTGCCAAATCACCTCCATAGCCCGAGTCGCTCTCCAGAATCGATGAGCCCTGGATCTCCTGACGGTCGACAAAGGAGGTACCTGCCTCTTCCTACAGGAGGAATGCTGTAAACGCCCTCCATCGCTTAAGAGAAGAACTCCAACGCAAACACCAACAGTCCGCCTCCCCAACTCCCGATTGGTGGTGATCCACCCTCTATACCTGGCTAACACCAATCTGAGGCCCCTTAATTCTCATCTGTATCTTGCTCATGTTAGCCCCGTTTTCTTAGGTTCCTTCGCCGGCGCATGGAGGAAGTCTCTCGGGTGGCCACAAACCAAATGTTCCTCGGTCCTTACACCTTGCTTCCTATAGAAACCCCCACTGGTCTCCCCTAAGCCTCGGACCTCTGGTCGCCCGACTCCCCTTTCGACGCCCCCATTCAGCATGAAGTAGCCAGAGATCGGAACGCCGCCCCATTACACCAAAGATGTCGGGATGTAAGGCCAACTGGCCCGAGGCAGGGGAACGCAATCAGATTCACAGGTTGCATCAGACCGAAACTCTCCGGACCACCCAGTTCCAGAAACTGACCTGGAGACATTCCGGACCACCCAGTTCCAGGAACTGACCTGGGGGCTTTCTACCCGGCCCAGCCTTCCCGCCTTTCGAGGGACGGGACTAGCGTAACCCGCACCAGATAGTGCCACGACACCCGAAGAGACCACCAGATAAGGAATACCCTGCGCCCTCCCAGATTCACCACACCCCTTTCCCTTCTTCCCCTATAAAATCTTGCCCAGCCCTCGCCCGGGGGCGACTTCTCTGGCCCCTTTCTCTCGGACCAGTGAACCTCGCCCGGGAGCGCCCCCTAATAAAGCTCACTTGAAGCGTTCCTCTGTTTCGCGATGCCGTTTTTTAAGATCCGACCTTACACTTACACATCAAGGATGGCTCTGAGCTGAATTTCTGCAAAACAAGACTATCCCATGCAAAGAACAACCCAGTAGAGCTTTGTATCCCATCAGCTACAGAAGAGAATGGCCGCAGGCTACTGAAAGCCAGCAGCATTTACAACTTAACTCCCATGGCCTCTGCAGTGCTACGTCTGAGTTTTCTGTTTCTGCCCCTGTACCAAACAGCTCTGGTGTAATTCCTCGTTCCTTCCTCCACCCACCCCCACCAACCCCTGTCCCCTTACCTGCCGTCCGCAGCCCTCCGCTCCGCGCTCGGATGCCGCTGGGGTGCCAGGGACCCACGGGATGGGTCGTTCCCAGCCGCCGGGCGCTGGCTCCCTAGACTCCCTCCACTCCGCGCTCGGATGCCGCTGGGGTGCCTGGGACCCACGGGATGGGTCATTCCCAGCCGCCGGGCGCTGGCTCCCTAGACCCCCGCCAGCTCGCGTGGCGCCGACGGCGAGGAGCCCCGAGGACGCCGCGCGCCAGGTGCGCTCTGGCCGAGACGCCCACTTCCAGGACACTGTCTTTCAGGAGAGGCGCGCAGACCGCCGCCGCGCTCAGGTGACCCGCAGCCAATGCCGAGCAAGACCCGCCCCGCCGGCGCCGCGTCCGCACGGCACAGCACGAGCTCGGCGCTCCAGGCACGGGCGCCGGGGGGCGGGCGTCTCCTCTCCTGAGAGGCAGCTAGCGATGCCCCGGGGCGCGGGCCCCTGCGGCGCGGAGACCGCTCCAGGCTGGACTCACCGACACCAACGCCGCCAGGAGGAGCGCTTGGCGGGACTCGGCAAACAACCCAATATTTTAAATGGAAAAAGGACTTCAAAAGACCCTTCTCCAGATAAGACATACAAATGGTCAGCAAGCACATGAAGAGATGTTAATCGTCATTAGTCGTGATGAAATGCAAGTTAACACCACAACGCCGACCCCTCCACACACTAGAATGCCTACAATCAAGAAAGCTAAAAATAACAAATGTTGGCAAAAATTCAGAGAAACTGATACACAATTTTCCATAGGGAAAATGAATAAGTTCCGGAGGTGGATGCTGAGAATATTTGTACAATGTGAATGTAGTTAATGCCATAGAACTGTATGCTCAAAATGATTTAAATGGTAAATGTTATGTTATGTGGGGGGGTTTAACATAATTTAGCCCCAGCTTTATACCAGACCCGAGTCAAAGCTTCTCATCCATTTTCTCTTTTACTGAACCTCCTATGATCTTCACACTCCCATTTAACAGACGAAGCTGAGCCTGAGAGGTTAAACTAAGTGACTTGCCCAAGGCTCACTCGGCCAAGTCTACATTGTTCAATGTTGCTGTATTTACTGAGCACCTACTAGAGCACCAACTGAGCAATACCTCCAGCACCTGCCAGAGACATTGTGGGAAGACCAGGATGAACAGGGGCTGAAAGCAGATTACAAAACATGGGTAGATCCTGGGGCCCTGCTCTCAAACACTGAAGTTTCTTGGAGTGGAGGGGATGGCCTGTGTCACACTTGTGGAGCCTTTTATTCCACCCCACCGCACCCCCACAGAGGAGGGAAGCAGCTGGCCTGATACTGAATATTAGCTCAGCTGGGGAGGAGTCCTGGGGCTTTGAAGAAGGCATCTCCTGCCCCACTCCCCACATTGCCCCCTAGAGTCCAGTATGTGGGCACAAGCATCCCTGTGGCGGGGCAGGAGGCACGTCTCATGGCACCCCTCTCCTCCCGCCCTGCAGTAATGACACTGTACCCATACACCCGCCAGAAGGACAATGAACTCTCCTTCTCTGAGGGCACCATTATCTGCACCACCCGCCACTACTCCGATGGCTGCTGTGAGGGCATCGGCTCAGAGGGGTCTGGATTCTTCCCCGGGAACTATGTGCAGCCCAGCTGCTGACAGCCTGGGATCTCTGAGATGCTGACCCAAGCACCGCCTTGAGTGAGCCTCTTGAGTCCCACACTAAAGCCTGCTCCAGTCAAGACTGGACCAGACCGGCACGCCTCCTGAGCTGTGAGCTGTATCTGTTCCTTCCCCCATTTCAGTGGGAAGGGGTCCTGGTAAAGACAGAGCAGGTACCCAGAGGCCTGCTGGAGACAGGAAAGAACTGGAAGCCAAGGAGTTTGGTGACCTTACCCACAGGGGACCCTTACGCCATGCAAGACAGGGTCTCCAGCTGCAAGTGCCAAGTTTGAATAAAATTCTGATGACCTCCTGATGATTGCCCTGCAGGGCTAGCAGGCCGAGGGACTGAAAGGCAACCCACCTGTAAGGCTCCCGCTCATTGAGCCTGCTCTGCCTGCCCTAAGCAGCAGCATCTCCCATCTCCTCGGTGCTCACTGAGCCCTCGACACGAGACCCCTGTGCCCTTCTGCGAAGGTGGGCCGCACCCTGCTCTTTTGCCTGTTGCCTGCTTTGTTATGTATTCAGTCTTGGTTCCCCAGGCTGGGCACTCCTCCCAGAGTGGGGACCAGCTCCCTCACTTAGGTGGGCTCTCTGAGAGCAGAGCTCACCTCGCCCTCATCCCCCAGACGGCAGCGTGAGACACCTCGCTCACCTCCGCCCCTTCACCTCCTTCACGGCTCTGAAACTCCAGAAGAAGGAGGTGGGCCTTGGGTTTCCACTGGCTCTGCTTTACAGCATCATGGCTTTCTGTTCCATACGGGAGGAGGGGGGCTCAAAAGGGCCCAGTCAGTGGGGCGACTTTGGTTAAGTCCCTGGTTTCTTGCTGCATAGACGAGGCTGGGGTGCAAGGAGACATCTTCGGGCTCTGTGAGGTCCCTGGCTGGCCAGACCCGAGCCCCGGAACAGTGTGCTACCTCTTTCCACCAACAGGAGGTGACTATTCCCTCGGGCTTTTTATCCTGTGGGGATGCTGACAGGGTGGGGGGAGGGAGGCAAGGAGTGTAGTGTAGGGTCACAGTAGGTAAAGCAAGATCTAGGCCTGGGACCGTCGGCAGGGAGCACCTCTCTCTGTGGGGAGTCTGGTGCGGGGAGGTGTGGGGGGTACATTTCGGGGCCTAGGTCCTCTGGACAGAAGACTGGAGGAGGGAGGCCACGCAGCCCAAGGCAACAGTTAACCGCAACGCGGCGGGACATGTTCCTTCTCGACCCTGACAGGGAACCCCGTCCTCCCAACTGAGAGGACAAGGTTTGTGGAAACACTGCCGCCTGCTCAGATATGCGTGCCACGCTGCTGCGGCCAGACTCCAGAATTCGCTTGCAGTGGAACTGGGGGAGGCAGCTGACCTCGGTTAACTGCACAGATGGGGACAGCTCCCAACTCCCTCCTCCAGTCCCCAAATGGACCAACCTCGGATTCCGGGAAATCCCAGAGGGATATACCGAAACGAAAGGGAAAGGGAATAATAAAACTAGCTTTCTCTTTCCCGACCCCCACCGCCCCACTCCCTCCCCGCCCGGGTGGCTCCTGCAGGCCACGTCCTCAGCACTTGATGCAGGTGTAGGCGCACTTCGGTGGAGGTTTCCCAGGGCACCACCCTGGCGCGGAAGGAGCTGGGCTCGGCCTTCTGCGCCTCCTGCATAAGGCGGTGCATGGGGTAGCGGTGGCGCAGGAAGGCCACGTCGCCGCCTGCCAGCAGCCCCGTGGGGCAGAAGTCGGCGCCATCGCTCATGTAGAAAAGGCTCGAAGGGCACGCCGTCGTGGGCCTGCTCGCGCAAGTAGTCGCTGAGCACCTTGTGCTGGCACATGTTGGCGGGGCAGTGAGCGCAGCTGTGCGCGTGGAAGGGCCGCAGCGCCAGCAGCCCCCAAGGGTCGGGCCCCGACGGGTTGCTGAAGATGTGGCGGAACAGGCCGTGGTGGCCGGCGGCGCACAGCGCACTCTCCACGCCAAAGGTGTTGGCGTCTGAGATGACAATAACCTCAAAGCAGGCTCCCTGCTTGGCCACAAACTGCAGCAGCTCGCCCGTGCCGGGCGACAGGTGGATGGCCTCGTAGATGGCGCACAGGTCCCGCGGCCGCACGCCCTGCTCGCCCAGGTACTGGAAGACGCGCTGCATGTATTCGTTGTAGAAGCCCTCGCGCTAGGTGGCACGCAGGCTCTCAGGCAGCCGCTGGCCCGCCGTGGCGCGCGCACGACGGAGTCGTCGCTGTTTTCGTCCACGATAGTCTCATCCAAGTCGAAGGTCAGGAGGAAGCGCGGCGCGGCGCGCCGGGCGCAGCCATCCCGCTGTCCTCTACCAGCTTTGTCCGGAGCGACCAAATCCTTTTGTGGTCACCAAAAAGAGTCCCTCAGAGGAAAGGGGGACAGGACCTCTGAGCTTCTCCTGCAGGGTGGGGAGCGGCAGCTGCGGAGGTCTGTCCCGGCTGAGTCTGGAGAGTGGGGAGAGGGCCTAGCTGAGGTATTTGGGCGCAGGATGGAGCAAGGGGTGCTCACGGGAATTGGAGGGGACGCTGCGTCTTATCCATTCCCGGATTTCTGGGCTCCGGCTCTCACGAGTCCCTCCAGTCCAGAGGGTCCGTGAATGCTGTGCATCTGGGCCATTCCCTCCACTTGCTCCCCATCCCCATGTTATGTATTTTTAACCACAATAAAAAAATGAATGAAGCACTGATAATACATGTTACAACATGGATAAACATTGAAAACATTCTAAGTCAAAGAAGTCATACTGAAAAGGCCACTTATATCACAACCATCTTGGGTGCTTTAAATCCATAGCAGTTTTGAAAGTGAGGGGAAGGGACTTTCCTGGTGGTCCAGTGGTTAAGACTCTTGAGCTCCCAATGTAAGGGGCACAGGTTCGATCCTTGGTCGGGGAACTAAAATCCCGCGTGCACAGCATGGCCAAAAATTAAAATAAAATAAATGTCATTGGCCTGGTTTGGATCATAGCATCGCCCTTGAACCCATCAGAGCACCCATAGGATGGAACATGGGATCGGCTAAATGTGGATCATATGCCCATCTTCAAGGTGGGTGGAACGTAGCATCAGCCCTCTGGAACTCTTTGGACTGGAAACAAGTAAGAAGATCCCAAAGGAAAGCTGAGGTTCTGGACTTTGGCATGAGAACAGATGCTGGATTGGGGAAAGCGGCAGATTCCACATCAGTGATGGCCCACTGCACAGCTGTGGGATCTGAAGGCCAAGGAAGGAAGGGGCTGATTTAGGGTCAGGGGCTGCAGCCACCCATCCAGTGCTCTTGCTGTCCGTCCACAACAGCAAGAACCTCTTCCTCTTGCAAAAGGCACAGCCCTCCTTGATGTCTCTGGTGGTGGGAGCCCAGGAGTCACACCTGCCCCCTGGCCACATGACTCACCCATCCCCCAAGAACAATACTGCTCATTTATCCAGTCTCCTCCCTCCTTTACAAAGAGCAGAGACTAAATGCTATGGTGGTTAGGAAATTCTTCCTCAATGAAGCAGTGGGAGGCTCAAAGATTATGCCGTATCATGGAATCCATCATTGGCAGCTTTCAGAGACCACATGGGTGCACGTGGCTCTCCAAGACCATGCAGCCTCAGTGTGAAACTGTCCACTGGGTGGCCCAGTTGCTCCCGTATCTTTGACTCTTAATGAGTATGAATATCAAAAGTTTGTTACAGGGGCTTCCCTGGTGGCGCAGTGGTTGAGAATCTGCCTGCTAATGCAGGGGACACGGGTTCGAGCCCTGGTCTGGGAGGATCCCACATGCCGCGGAGCAACTAGGGCCGTGAGCCACGACTACTGAGCCTGCGCGTCTGGAGCCTGTGCTCCGCAACAAGAGAGGCCGCGATAGTGAGAGGCCCGCGCACCGCGATGAAGAGTGGCCCCCGCTTGCCACAACTAGAGAAAGCCCTCACACAGAAATGAAGACGCAACACAGCAAAAATAAATTAATTAATAAAAACTCCTACCCCCAGCATCTTCAAAAAAAAAAAAAAAGTTTGTTACAGCTGGAAGCCCAAAGGATTGCAAGGCCATGGTCTGCTGTATGGTTGTTGTGTCAGGGACACACTCAAATATTTAGACGGTTATTACCTCGCTTGGCAGGCTATGGGCCTGTGAGGGGGAGGCCCTTTTCTCAACCACAAGGATGTTAGTAACTGAAACATCCCAAAGGGCTGTCTGTGCTGCCCAGGTAGCTGTTCAATTGCCCAGCAGCAAGGTCAGCTCAGTAATTGGCCACAGGAGCTTGACAGGGACCAGACTGGCCTGAGCTGGAGGACCACAGATGACTGCCTGGATGGTCAGAGGTCAAGGGCCGTCCTGAGACTTGATGTCTATTGATGCCCACTCAGATGGGACAAAGGATGCCTGCAGTCCCAGGAGGGCCCCAGCAGCCCACAGGAGGCAGCACCTGGGGGCTGGTAGGTCGCTGCACCAAGTTATGTATTAATTCATAACATGACCATGGAGTGAGCTCAGGCCTGTGCTGGACCCGGGCTGCCCAGGCCAAGTGGGGCCAGCACTACTCTCTCCAGTTCAGATGGTAGGAGGGAACCCTGTGGGCTTCTGAGGCCCTAACAGCCGTTGACTGAGGTTGAGTTGGATTTGAAACAGTCAGTGACCAGAGCAGACATTTCATTCTTCCGCCATCAGGTTCCAGGATGGGGGTAGATAACCAGCGGTCCAGCTGAACCCCCACTCGTGAGTGACCCCGGGCAAGTCCTGTCCACCCTACAGGACTCAGAGCTGTGGGGTTAGGGGGGCCGTGGGTCAGCTGTGCTTAACACTAACCCACTAACCCTAACGCCCAAACCTCTACTGTTCACTCCCTAACCCTAACCTCCTCATCTCTAATCCTAAACCCTAAGGCTCCTAACCCCTAGCCCCTAGATACTCGACCTTGACCTGTAAACTCCCAACCCTTACCCAGACCCTGACTCAGACCGTCTAAACTGATCCTCTAACCCGATCCTCTAACCCTGACCCTCTAGCCTGCATCCTTTAACTCTAATCCCCAAAACCTGGGCTCAGCTGAGTGGCTCCATCCAGAGGTGAAGCAGGACCTGTCTTTGGGCCCCCACTGCCTCTGCCCTCTCCTCCCCCCAGGAACCAGAAAGCCCTGGGTTGTTGGACTCTCCTGACCAGAGGGGCAGCTGCTCCTGGTCTACCTGCGCCCACACCCCCCTCCTATGGGGCCCTTGGCCTCTGGACTGTCTGACCTTCAGTCCACCTTCAACAGCCCGGAGACAAATCCAGGTGAGACGCCTGCTTCATTGGCACAGGTGGGACCTCGTCCCCATCCTCACAGCCCGGCCAGAAAGCTTTGTGCACACTGTCTCATGAGGCTGCCTGTCCCCAGCCAGCTGGAGGGGTCGGGAGTCAGATGGGGAACCGAAGTGTCCTTGAGGTTGGAGTGCGGGCAGGAGACGGCAGGAGAGGTGAGAGGTGAGGTGTCATCATTCCCAAACCAGGCAGGGAGTGTGTGCTGTGTTTGCATTTCAGGCAGGGAAGAGTATGTCAGATGGAAGCTCTGAAGTAGCACACCTTGCAGGCCAACCTACTAGGGCAGTTCTTCCCTAAGCCAACGGGTGGCGCAAGACAACGCAAGAAACTGTACATATATACCTACAATGAATCTGGCAACTGGAAAGGAAACGTTACAGGTCATGGCAACCGAGGCACGAGGAGCCCATCCCCCCCGCCCAGGCTTGCACAGTCTGGAGGTGGAGCCAGGGTAGGCTGGACAGGCAGCTCCTGGCTAGGGCCTGGACCGGAGAGCCCCCAGAAGGTGTGGCAACCCGCAGACAATTTCCAGAGCCTACTGCAGCCAGGAGACGTTCCCTACAGAAGAGCCTCTGGCCCTGTGTGTCCACCCTGCACACAGCACGACCGTTCGTCCGTCGACCCCTGGGCCTAGTTCACGGCTGTCTGGCCGCCCCTCCCCTCACTTCCTGAGTGTCTGAGCCCCCAGGGCCCCCTTGGCCAAGCCTTCTCTGCACACCTGGCTTTCCTGACTATCCCTGCCTCTCTGAGCACACCGTGTCCTTCCCCGGGGTCTGCGGGTCTGGCTAAGGGTCCCCCTTGTCCCCGGGTGGGCACCCCAGCCAACGCTGACACTTGCCTTTCCTGAAAGATGGCCCCCTCAGTCTCACCAACTCCAAACTGTGTTGCGTTTACTTCTGGGAAAGAGGGAATGAAGAGGAAGCCCCATTCCGGCCTCACGCAAGGTGCGTGCTAACCTTGTGGACCCAAGGGACCACCACAAAGAGGCTGGAAGCCTGGCGGAGGCACAGCCCCCACCGTCACCCCTGTTCCTCGGCCCATCTCCTCTCTTCTGCCATCAAACCCCTCAGCCGCCACCAGAGGAAATGTGTGGGCCTGATCCTGTCACTCTGGTTCCAAAACTCTTCTCTCTGTCTATAAAACGAAGTCAGAGCTAGCTGTCTGGCCACCCTTGCAGCCCCTCTGCGATGCGTCCTCCCTGCGAGCCAGGCACCCAGCCCCTTCCCCTGCCCCCACCCTCCTCTAGAGTGAGCTCCGTCCATCCCACTCCTTCAGTTCAGCTCAGCTGCCACCTCCGTTGACTCACCAGCCAGAGGTAACCTCTCCCTCCGCAGACACACCTGGCCTGCAGCTTCTCTGCCCCGCACCCGGCTGGGCTGAGCAGAGCTGAGAGCATGCGCCTGCTTCACTGTGGACCCCAGGCCCCAGAACATGGCACAGGCTCAGGGATGTTTACTGGACAGATGGATGACCATGAGGATGAGCAGGCAGATCACTGATGGTAGCAGGTAGTGGTCCTCCTTGAGTCTCTACACTTCACCACAAAGTGCTGAGGCAATGGCAAAAGGGAGGGTGGGGGAAGGCGACACCAGAAAGCAACAACCCCATGCCTTCCTCATCCCCCCACAGCACGCATGTGTACACACACATGTGCACGTACATACCGGCATTCACACACATGTACACACACACATGAAAAGGTGGACTGCAGTCACACACAGGCACACAATCACATGTGCTGTGCATGCAAAAACACGTGCATACACACATGTGCCTGCCTGCACATAAACACACTCACATGCACTCGGATGTACACAGACCTGTGCACAGACAGCACACACATGCACATGCTTGTGCACACTCACGTAATACACACACATACACACAAAGGCTCAGGAAATTTCACAAAGTTTGTTTTTGTTTCACCCTCCCCAAGAACGAGGAGACACCAGATGGTCCCTGGGAAATAAAGATGGTCACAGCCCTGCATCTGTCACAGAGGCTAGCTGAAGGCTCAAGCACGCTCTGCCCTGCCCAGTCGTGGGGTACAGACCCAGCCTGCTCAGCTGCCTCAGCCGAGCCTTCCGCTGCCCCAGCCGCTTGTGGGAGAAGCAAGTCTGAGTGTCAGTTGCAGGTCATGTCTGTGCTACTTCCTGACAGGAGGTCTTGTGTTATCTTGCATGGTATCTTGCTCTGGGCTGAGGCTTACATTTTGCTATCTACTCTTCCGTAAGCACTTCACCATATTCCTGAATGCCTATGCCTTCCAGAGGCCCCAGTTCTAGAACCCTGGAGTTGGGAAACAGTCAGCCATCTCTGTGCACAATCACAAAGCTGCAGTCTGACCCAAGTCCACTTCTTCTATGTCTTAATGCTGCTCCACCTGGGGCTGATTGCGGAGGTGCTGGGTCTACAGTCCATGAAGATCTGGGAGACATGATCCCCCTCTCGCAGGCCTGCACGGACTTGCCTTTGCCTGTTAGTCCAAGTCATGCTCTGTACAACATCTCTGTTTTTCTCCTCTAAAAAAATATTCCCAGAAGCAGCAGCATCTCTTTAGACCACAGTCAGGATGACCCTCCTGGAATGAGCCTCAATCCTACCTCAACTGGACTATCTCCTGCCCTCTGCCTGACAAGGACCAGGCCTTGGATGTGGTCAGTCTCCCCTCCAGTCTGACTGGGCCTTCCTGACCAGAGAACCCAGGAATACCCCCTGAGCCTGTGGACTCAAGCACGTGCTGTGGGAAAATGTGCTGATGCATTTAAAAAAATGATAGGACTCTCCAAGATCATGAAAAATCACACACAACATGAACCATAAATAACAGCCAGGCTTGTTCTACACTGTGTGAAAACTCAATTTTTCACTACACTGGAACACACTCAGAGATGCTCTGGGCCTGGAAGAGCCCCAGGGCCCTGGTGCTGCCCAGACTGGAAAGGGCCTCACATAGCACCTTCTGGATCCTCACTGTGGTGGGATGGGGGATCCAGGGAGACTGCATAAGAAGTGGGTTTGGGAGCCCAGCCAAGCTCCCAGGCTTTTGGTGCCTGGAGGGTCAGAAAGTTCCAGAGTATTCCCCTTGCTGAACTTGGATTCAGAGTCCCAGGTACTCTGTGGGCAGCAGGATCCTCCCATGAGGACACTGACCATCTCCTCCGGCCTCTACCACACAAAGGGTGACGAAACACAGAGCTGTGCCACAGGGACGCGGGCAGGGCAGGGAGCCTGAGGGAGATGAGGCGGGAATCGGCGGCACCCCAGTTCCATGGTCTTCTCGTCCCCCTGGATCCCCTGCCCTGGTGCACAGTTCACTGCCGGGCTCACCGTGAGTGATGCGCTGAGCAGGCCTTAGTCTTACCAACAGGCAGATCTCTCGGGCCCCCTGGATCCTGTGTTTTGCTGCAGACAGTACACCCTTAGTAACTGCTCAAGTCACGGATCGAGAGGGTGAATGAATGAATGAGCAAGGGAATGAGTGAGCAATGAAGGAACAGAGAAATGGGCAGATGGTGGATCTGCGCTGCCATGCTGACCCCGAGAACGAAATGTCACAGGTGTGCAAGACTCTCCCACCAAACATAGTCTCCAACGCCTCCTGACCCCAAGCCACTCCCTTCAGGACACCCTTGCTCCACACCCTAAACTGTACCCTAGCCCTAGCCCGTACCCTAACCCATAACCTAACCTGTACCCTAACCCATACCCTAACCCTAACACATAGCCGTACCCTAACCCATACCCGAATCCTAAAACTAAGGCATACCATACCCTAACCCATACCCTAACCCTAACCCTGAACCTGACCCTGACCCTAACCCCTAACCCTAAACCTAACCCAACACTAACCCTAACGCGTAACCCTAACCCTAAACCTTACCCTAACCCTAAACCTAACCTTAACGCTACCCTAACCCTAACCCTAACACTAACCCTCACCTTTACCATAAACAATACCCCTTTGCTAATCCTAACCCTAAACACTAAACCTTAATCCCTAACCCTAAACCTAACCCTACGCCAGCCCTAACCCTAACTAACCCTACCCATAACGCTAACCCTAACCCTAACACCTAAACCTAACCCTAAACCTCTAACCCAAAACCTCTATCCATAACCCTAACCCTAACCCTAACCCTAACCCTAACCTAACAAAAGCACCGATGCTACTCCTATCTCAGGCCGACACTGTCCCTATATAAAGACCTGCTGCTGTCAATATCTATATCCTGACACAATCCTGAGCTTACATCCTGACCCATCTCTTACTGAAGTCCTGAAACTCTCCCTAAGTGAACCTTGACGCTGTCCCTAAGTGAGGCCCCGAGGCTGTCCGTAACAGACACCCCGATACTATCTTTAACCCACACCCTGATGCTGATCCCACAGAGGCACTTGTGGTGCGACTAAGCCTTTCCCGGACACTGTCCTTCGATAAGGCCCTGACGCTGCTTCTAAATAAGGCCCTGATGCTCTGAGTAACTAAAGCCCTCAAACCATCCCTTGCTCATTTACTGACATTATCCCTAGCCCTTAACCTGACTCGATCCACAGCTAATGTCCTGCCTCTGATCCTACCTGAAGCCCTAATGCTGTCCCTAACTAAGTCACTGACTAGTCCTAACTCAGGCCCTGACACGATACCTAACAAAGGCTCAGATGCTACCCCTAACTAAGGCCCTGACACTCTCCGTAACTAAGGCCCTGAACCTACTCCTAACTCAGGACCTGAATATGTCTTTAACTAAGACCCTAATACTGATCCTACAAAGGCCCTGATGCTCTGAATAACTAAGGCCTTCAAACTATCCATCGCTCATTTCCTAACATTTTCCCTAGCCCATAACCTGACTCGATCCATAGATAATGTCCTGCCTCTTATCCTACCTGAAGCCCTAATGCTGTCCCTAACTAAGTCACTGACTACTCCTAACTCAGGCCCTGACAACTTGCCCTAACTAAAGCCTTCACACTACTTCTAACTCAGGTCAGACACTGTCCCTAACAAAGACCCTGACACTACACATAACACAGGCCCTGACATGATGCCTAACAAAGGCTCTGATGCTAGTCTTAACTAAGGCCCTGACACTCTCCCTACCTAAGGCCCTGAACCTACTCCTAACTCAGGCCCTGGTCATGTCTTTAACAAAGACC
This sequence comes from Mesoplodon densirostris, assembly GCF_025265405.1. Lineage (NCBI taxonomy): Eukaryota > Metazoa > Chordata > Mammalia > Artiodactyla > Ziphiidae > Mesoplodon > Mesoplodon densirostris. The sequence continues at coordinate 511,643 of NC_082672.1, forward strand.
CTAATGCTCATCCTACAAAGGCCCTAATGCTGCTCCTAAGTCATGCCCTGAGAGGGTCCCTAGCTAAGGGCCTGATGCTAAGCCTCACTCAGGCCGTCTCTCTCCTTACGTCAGGCTCTGATGCTGTCCCTACCTGAAGCCCTAACACTGGTTGTAAACAAGGCCCCTGGTACTCTCAGTAACTATGGTATTGACACTATCCCCAGGTCATTTCCTGACACTACACCTAGATATTAACCTAACTCTATCTTTAGCTAAAGTCGAGCCTCTTATGCCGACTAAAGCCCTGATGCTGTGCCTAAATCAGGCCCTGAATTTAGCCCCAAGGCCATGACACTGTCCCTAACTAAGGCCTAGATGCTGGTCCAACGTCAGGGCCTGATACTGTCCCTAACAAAGGCCCTAACACTAATCCTAACTCAGGCCCTGACAGTGTACCTAACAGAAGGTCCTGACGTTAGTCCTAACTAAGACCCTGACACTGTCCCTAACAAAGGCTCAGATGCTAGTCCTAACCAAGGCCCTCACACTGTCCCTAACTAAGACCCTGACAGTACTCCTAACTTAGGCCCTGACCCGATACCTAACAATGCTTAATTAAGTAAGTAATAATTAGCCTACCTGAAGCCCTAACTCTGTCCCTAACTAAGGACCTGAATAGTCCTAACTAAGGCCCTGACACTGTCCTCACCAAGGCCTTCACCGTACTCCTAACTCAGCCCCTGACACTGTACCTAAGGCCCTGACAGTACTCCTAACTTAGGCCCTGACACGATACCTAACAAAGGTTCTCATGCTATTCCTAACTAAGGTGCTGAAACAGGACCTAACTAAGGCCCCTGACTTAAGAGTAGTGTCAAGGCTTTAGTTAGGGACAGTGTTGGGCCTTAGTTCGGACTAGCATCACAGTCTTTGTTAGGTATCATGTCAAGGCCTGAGTTAGGGGTAGTGTCAGGGCCTTAGTTGGGGACAGTGTCAGGTCCTTAGTTAGGACTAGCAACAGAGCCTTTGTTAGTAATCGTGTGAGGGCCTGAGTTAGGAGCAATGTCAAGGCCTTAGATAGGGACAGTGTGTGTCAGGGCCTTGGTTAGGAATAGCATCAGAGTCTTTGTTAGGTATCATATCAGGGCCTGAGTTAAGAGTAGTATCAGAGCCTTAGTTAGGAACAATGTCATGGCCTGAGTTAGGAGTAGTATCAGGGCGTTATTTAGGGACACTGTCAGGGCCTGAGTTAGCAGTAGTGTCAAGGACTTTGTTACGGATTGTGTCAGGGCCTCAGTTAGGAATAGTGTCAGGGCCCTAGGTAGGGACAGTATGAGGCCCTGACTTAGGATGAGCATCTAGGCCTTAGTTAGAGACAGTGTCACGGCCTTGGGACTAAAGTCAGGGCCTCAGTTAGGCACAGCATCAGGGCTTTAGTTGGCATAAGAAGCTCAACTTTAGCTAAAGAAACGGTTAGGTTAAGGTCTAGGTATAGTATCAGGAAATAACCTACGGATAGTGTCAAACTTTAGTTACTGAGAGGATCAGGGCCTTGTTCAGAACGAGTGTCAGGGCTTCAGGTAGGGATAGCGTCAGAGCCTGACAGAGAGACGGTCAGAGCATGACTGAGGCCTAGCGTCAGGCCCTTAGCTAGGGACACTGTCAGGGCATGACTCAGGAGCAGCATCAGGGCCTCTGTAGAATCAGCATTACGGTCTTAAGACATGATTAGAGCCTGACTTAGGGAGAGCGTCAGGGCCTCAGTTACGGGTAGCTTCAGGGCCTATGTTAGCGACAACCTCACGGCTTTATTTGGGGACAGCGTCAGGGTTGACTTAGGAATAGTGTCAGGACCTTGGTTAGACGTGGGTCAGTATATTAGCTCAGTATACTGTCAGGCCTTTTGTTATTACAATCAGCAGGGCCTACATTAGGGACAGCTTCCGGGCCTTACTTACAGACAGTGTCAGGGCCTTAACAGGACTATTCAGGGCCTTAGTTAGGGACAACATTAGGGCTTTAGGTAGGATGAGAGGCAGGATATTAACTATGGACTGAGTCAGGTTACGGGCTAGGGATAAGGTCAGGAAAGGACCGAGGGACAGTTTGAAGGCCTTAGTTACTGAGAGAACCTGGGCCTTCTTTACGACCAGCGTCATGGCCTTCGGTAGGGACAGTGCCAGGGCAAGGCCTAGGAGGAGCATAAGGGCCTCTGTAGGATTAGCATCAGGGTCTTGGTTAAAGACATTCTCAGGGCCTCACTTAGGGACAAGCTCAGGGCCTCACTTAGGGACAGCGTCAAGGCTCACGTAGGGACAGTTTCACGACCTTAGTAAGAGATGTGACAGGATACATGCTCAGGATAGTGTCAAAACTTTAGATATTGACGGCAGCAGGGCCTTTGTTAGGGACAGTATCAGGGCCTGAGTTAGGGACAGTGTCAGGGACTGAGCTAGGGTCAGTGTCAGGGCCTTGGTTAGGATTAGCATCAGAGCCTTCATTAGGTATCATGTGTGGGCCTGAGTTAGGAGTAGTGTCAGGGCCTTAGTTCGGACAGTGTCAGGATCTTAGTTAGGACTAGCATCAGAGCCTTTGTTAGGTATTGTGGCAGGGCCTATATTAGGAGTACAACAAGGGCCTTAGTTGGGGACACGTTCACGGGTTGAGCTAGGAGTAATGTCAGGGCGTTATTTAGGGAGAGTGTCAGGGCGTGAGTTAGGAGTAGTCTCAGGGCCTTAGTTAGGAGTAGCACCAGAGCCTTTCTTAGGAATAGTGTGAGGGCCTGAGTTAGGACCAGCATCAGAACCTCTGTTCAGTATCGTGTCACGGCCTGAGTTAGCCATAGTCTCAGGCTCTACTTAGGGACAGTGTCCGGGCATTGGTTAGGAGCAACAGAGCCTTTGTTACGGACACTGTCAGGACCTTGGTTAGGACTAGTGTCAGAGCCTTCTGTTAGGTACACTGTCAGGGCTTGAGTTAGGAATAGTATTACGGCCTTAGTTAAGGACAGTATCAGGAGCTGACTTAGAGCATCAAGGCCTTAGTTAGGGACAGTGTCACAGCCTTGGGGCTGAATTCAGGGCCTGAGTTAGGGACAGCATCAGTGCTTTAGTTGCCATAAGAGGCCTAACTTTACCTAAAGACAGGGTTAAATTATGATCTAGGTATAGTGTCAGGAAATGACCCAGGTATAGTGTCAACACCTTAGTTACTGAGAGTATCAGGGCCTTGTTTAGAACCAGTGTCAGGGCTTCAGGTAGGGAAAGCGTCAGAGCCTGACGTAGGGAGAGCGACAGAGCCTGAGTGAGGCCTAGCATCAGTCCCTTAGCTGGGGACACTGTCAGGTCATGACTCAGGAGAAGCATCAGGGCCTCTGTAGGATCAGCATTACGGTCTTAGTTAAAGACATGGGGGCTTCCCTGGTGGTGCAGTGGTTGAGAGTCTGCATGCCGATGCAGAGGACATGGGTTCGTGCCCCGGTCTGGGAAGATCCCACATGCCGCGGAGCGGCTGGGCCCGTGAGCCATGGCTGCTGAGCCTGCGCGTCCGGAGCCTGTGCTCCACAACGGGAGGCCACAACAGTGAGAGGCCCGTGTACCGCAAAAAAAAAAAAAAAAAAAAAAAAAAGACATGGTCAGGGCGTGAATTAGGCGGAGCGTCAAGGCCTCAGTTAGGGATAGCTTCAGGGCCTGTCTTAGAGACAACCTCAGGGATTTAGGGCCAGCATCAGGGCTGACTTAGGGATAGTGTCAGGACCTTGGTTAGAGATGGGTCAGTATATTAGCTCAGGATAGTGTCAGGCCTTTAGTTATTGCCGGCAGCAGGGCCTGCATTAGGGACAGCGTCCGGGCCGTACGTACAAACAGAGTCAGGGCCTTACTGATGACTAGTCAGGAACTTAGTTAGGGACACCATTAGGGCTTCAGGTAGGTTAAGAGGCAGGACATTAACTACGGACCGAGTCAGGTTACGGGCTAGGGATAAAGTCAGGAACGTAGCGAGGGACAGTTTGAAGGCCTTAGTTACTGAGAGCACCTGGGCCTTCTTTAGGACCAGCGTCACAGCCTTCGGTAGGGACAGTGTCAGGGCAAGGCCTAGGAGGAGTATGAGGGCCTCTGTAGGATCAGCATCAGGGTCTTGGTTAAAGACATTCTCAGGGCCTCACTTAAGGACAGGCTCAGGGTCTCACTTAGGGACAGCGTCAAGGCTCACTTAGGGACAGTTTCAGGACCTTAGTAAGAGATGGGACAGGATATATGCTAAGGACACTGTCAGAACTTTAGATATTGACAGCAGCAGGGCCTTTGTTACAGACACTGTCAGGGCCTGAGTTAGGACTAGCATCAGTGCCTCTGTTAGGAACAGTGTCAGGGCCTCTTGTAGGTGTAGCATCAGGGCCTTATTTAGGGACAGTGTCAGGGCCTCAGTTAAGTGTAGCTTCAGGGCCTAGTTAGGAATAGTGTCAAGGCCTTAGTCAGGGTCACTGTCACGGCCTTAGTTAGGGTTAGCATCAGAGCCTTCGTTGGGTGTAATGTCAGGGCCTGAGTTACAAGCAGTGTCAGGGCCTTAGTTAGGGACAGTCTCAGGGCCTTGGATAGGACTAGCATCAGAGCATTTGTTACATATAATGTCAGGGCCAGAGTTAGGAGGAGAGTCAGGCCCTTAGTTAGGGACACTGTCAAGGACTTAGTTAGGGACAGTATCATGGCCTGAGTTAGTAGTGGTGTAAAGGCCTTAGCTAAGGACAGTGTCAGGGTAGGCCTAGGAGGAGCATAAGGGCCTCTGTAGGAGCTGGGGCCGGAGGTGGGGCTTGGGCTGGGGCTGGGGCTGGGGCTGGGGCTGGGGCTGGGGCTGGGGCTGGGGCTGGGGCTAGGGCTAGAGCCTTACTTAGGAATAGTGTCAAGGCCTTAGTTAGGGTCACTGCCAGGGCCTTAGTTAGGATTAGCATCAGATCCTTCGTTAGGTAAAATCTCAGGGCCTGAGTTAGAAGTTGTATCAAGGCCTTAGTAAGGGACAGTGTCAGGGCCTTGGATAGGATGAGCGTCAGAGCCTTTATTATGTATAATTGCAGGGCCAGAGGTAGGAGGAGAGAAAGACCCTTAGTTAGGTACACTCTCAGGGCCTTAGTTAGGGACAGTATCACGGCCTGAGTTAGTAGTAGTGTCAAGGCCTAAGGACAGTGTCAGGGCAAGGCCTAGGAGGAGCATAAGGGCCTCTCTAGGATCAGCATCAGGGGAAGAGGCAGGGGCAGGGGCCGGGGCTAGGGCTAAGATTAGGGCTAGGGCCTCAGTTACGAATAGTGTCAAGGCCTTAGTTAGGGTCACTGTCAGGGCCTTAGCTGGGTTAGCATCAGAGCCTTCGTTAGCTATAATGTCAGGGCCTGATGTAGAAGTCCTGTCAGGGCCTTAGTGAGGGACAGTGTCAGGGCCTTGGTTAGGTTGAGCGTCACAGCCTTTGTTCTCTATAACGGCAGAGCCAGAGTTAGGAGGAGAGTCAGGCTCTTAGTTAAGGACACTCTCAGGGACTTAGTTAGGGACAGTATCACGGCCTGAGTTAGTAGTAGTGTCAAGGCCTTAGTTAAGGACAGTGTCAAGTCAAGGCCTAGGAGGAGAATAAGGGCCTCAATAGGATCAGGGGCTGAGCCTGGGGTTGGGGCTCGGTCTGGGGCTACGGCTGGCGCTAGGGCTATGGCTAGGTCTAGGGCCTTAGTTAGGAATAGTGTCAAGGCCTTAGTTAGGGTCACTGTCAGGGCCTTAGATAGGGTTAGCATCAGAGCCTTCGTTAGCTATAATATCAGGGCCTGAGGTAGGAGTAATGTCAGAGCCCTAGTTAGGGACCATGTCAGGGCCTCAGTTAGGACTAGCATCAGAGCCTTGGTTAGCTATCGTGTCACGACCTGAGTTAGCCGTAGTCTCAGGCCCTACTTAGGGACAGTGCCAGGGCCTTGGTTAAGACTACCATCAGAGCCTTTGTTAGGGACAGTGCCAGGGTCTTCGTTAGGACTGGCATCAGGGACTGAGTCAGGCATAGTGTTAGGGACTTTGTTAGGGACAGTACCACGCCCTGATGTTGGACCAGCATCTAGGCCTTAGTTAGGGACAGTGTCACGGACTTGGGGCTAAATTCAGAGCATGAGGTAAGTACAGCATCAGGGCTTTAGTTGCCATAAGAGGCTCGACTTTAGCTAAAGAAAGGGTTAAATTATGATCTAGGTATACTGTCAGGAAATGACCCAGGTATAGTGTCAACACCTTAGTTACTGAGAGTATCGGGGCCTTGTTTAGAACCAGTGTCAGGGCTTCAGGTAGGGACAGCGTCAGAGCCTGACGTAGGGAGAGTGACAGGGCCCGAGTGACACCTAGTATCAGGCCCTTAGCTGTGGACACTGTCAGGTCATGACTCAGGAGCAGCAACAGGGCCTCCGTAGGATGAGCATTACGGTCTTAGTTAAAGACATGATCAGGGCCTGAGTTAGACAGAGCGTCAAGGCCTCACTTAGGGGTACCTTCAGGACCTGTGATAGGGACAGCATCAGAGCTTTATTTAGGGCCAGAATAAGGGCTGACTTAGGGATAGTGTCAGGACCTTGGTTCGAGATGGGTCAGTATATTAGCTCAGGATAGTGTCAGGCCTTTAGTTATTGCCAGCAGCAGGGCCTGAATTAGGGACAGCTTCCGGGCCTTACTTACAAACAGTGTCAAGGCCTTAGTGATGACTAGTCAGGGCCTTAGTTACGGACAGCATTAGGGTTTCAAGTAGGGTAAGAGGCAGGACAATAACTACGGACTAGGGATAAAGTCAGGAACGGAGCGAGGGACACTTTGAAGGTCTTAGTTATCGAGAGCACCTGGTCCTTCTTTAGGACCACCGTTACGGCCTTCGGTAGGGACAGTGTCAGGGCAAGGCCTGGGAGGAGCATAGGGCCTCTTTAGGATCAGCATCAGGGTCTTGGCTGGGGCTGGGGCTGGGGCTGGGGCTAGGGTTGGGGCTGGGAATAGAGCTAGAGCTAGGGCTGGGGCTGGGGCTAGGGCTAGGGTTAGGGCCTTAGTTAGGAATAGTGTCAAGGCCTTAGTTAGGGTCACTGTCAGGGCCTTAGTTGGGGTTAGCATCAGAGCCTTACTTAGGTGCAACGTCAGGGCCTGAGGTAGAAGTCGTGTCAGGGCCTTAGTGAAGGACAGTGTCAGGCCCTCGATTAGGACGAGCATCAGAGCCTTTTTTACGTATAATGGCAGGGCCAGAGTTAGGAGGAGAGTCAGACCCTTAGTTAGGGACACTGTCAGGGCCGTACTTAGGGACAGTATCACGGCCTGAGTTAGTAGTAGTGTCAAGGCCTGAGTTAAGGACAGTGTCAGGGCCTCACTTACAACTAGCATCAGAGCTTTTGTTCGGTATCGCGTCAGGGCCTGATTTAGGAGTAGTGTCAAGGGTTTAGTTAGGGTCAGGGTCAGGGGCTTAGTTACGAGTACTGTAAAGGCCTTACTTAGGATTAGTGTCAGAGACTTAGATAGGATTAGCATCAGAGCCTTCATTAGGTATCGTTTAAGGGCCTGATCTAGGAGTAGTGTCAGGGTCTTAGTTATCGACAGTGTCAGGGCCTGAGTTAGGAGTGGAATTAGTGCCTCTCTTAGGAACAGTGTCAGGGTCTGTGTTAGGTGTACTATCAGGGCATAAGTTAGGACAGTGTCAGGGCCTTAGTTAGGACGAGCATCAGAGCCTTGGTTAGGTATCGGGACATGGCCTGACTTAGCCAGAGTCTCAGGCCCTACTTAGGGACAGTGTCAGGGCTTTGGTTAGGACTACCATCAGAGCCTTTGTTAGGGACAGGGTCAGGGTCTTGGTTAGGACTGGCGTCAGGGACTTCTGTTAGGTACACTGTCAGGCATAGTGTTAGAGACTTTGTTAGGGACAGTATCAGGCACTGACATTGGAACAGAAACTAGGCCTTAGTTAGGAACAGTGTCACGGCCTTGGGGCTAAATTCAGGGCCTCAGTTAGGCACAGCATCAGGGCTTTAGTTGCCGTAAGAGGCTCGCATTTAGCTAAAGACAGGGTTAAATTATGGTGTAGGTATAGTGTCAGGAAATGACCCAGGTATAGTGTCAACACCTTAGTTACTGAGAGTATCGCGGCCTTGTTTAGATCCAGTGTCAGGGCTTCAGGTAGGGACAGCGTCACAGTCTGACGTAGAGAGAGCGACAGGGCCTGAGTGAGGACTACCATTAGGCCCTTAGACGGGGACACTGTCCAATCATGACTCAAGAGCAGCATCAGGGCCTCCGTAGGATGAGCATTACGGTCTTAGTTAAAGACGTGGTCAGGGCCTGAGATAGGCGGAGCGTCAAGGCCTCAGTTAGGGATAGCTTCGGGGCCTATGTTAGGGACAGCCTCAGGGCTTTATTTAGGGACAGCATCAGGGCTGACTTAGAGATAGTGTCAGGACCTTGGTTAGAGATGGGTCAGTATATTGGCTCAGAATACTGTCAGGCCTTTACTTATTGCCGGCAGCAGGGCCTGCATTAGGGACACCTTCCAGGCCTTACTTACAAACAGTGTCAGGGCCTTAAGGATGACTAGTCAGGGCCTTAGTTAGGGACAGCATTAGGGCTTCAGGTAGGGTAAGAGGCAGGACATTAACTACACACTAGGGATAAAGTCAGGAACGGAGCGAGGGACACTTTGAAGGCCTTAGTTAGCGAGAGCACCCGGGCCTTCTTTAGGACCAGTATCACGGCCGTTAGTAGGAACAGTGTCAGAGCAAGGCCTAGGAGGAGCATAAGGGCCTCTATAGGATCAGGGGATGGGGCTGGGGCTAGGGCTAGGGCCTCAGTTAGGAATAGTGTCAAGGCCTTAGTTAGGGTCACTGTCACGGCCTTAGTTAGGATGAGCATCAGAGCCTTCCTTAGGTAAAATGTCAGGGCCTGAGTTAGAAGTAGGGTCAGGGCCTTAGCGAGGGACAGTGTCAGGGCCTTGGTTAGGACGAGCGTCAGAGCCTTTGTTATGTATAATAGCAGCGCCAGAGTTAGGAGCAGAGTCAGGCCTCTAGTTAGGGACACGGTCAGGGCCTTAGTTACGGTCAGTATCATGGCCTGAGTTAGTACTAGTGTCAAGGCCTTAGTTAAGGACACTGTCACGGCAAGACCTAGGAGGAGCATAAGGGCCTCTGTAGGATCGGCATCAGGGGTTGGATCTCGGGCTGGGGCTGGCGCTAGGGTTGGGGAGGGGGTTAGGGCTATGGTCAGGGCTAAGGCCTTAGTCAGGAAAAGTGTCAAGGCCTTAGTTACGGTCACTGTCAGGGCCTTAGTTAGGGTTAGCATCACAGCCTTCGTTAGGTATAATGTCAGGGCCTGAGTTAGAAGTAGTGTCAGGGCCTTAGTGAGGGACAATGTCAGGGCCTTGGTTAGGTCGAGCGTCAGAGACTTTGTTATGTATAATGGCAGGGCCAGAGTTAGGAGGATAGTCAGGCCCTTAGTTAGGGACACTGTCAGGGCCTTAGTTAGGGACAGTATCACGGCCTGAGTTAGTAGTAGTGTCAGGGCCTTAGTTAAGGACAGTGTCAGGGCCTTACTTACACCTAGCATCAGAGCCTTTATTTGGTATCGTGTCAGGGCCTGATTTAGGAGTACTGTCAAGGCCTTAGTTAAGGACAGTGTCAGGGCAAGGCCTAGGAGGAGCATAAGGGCCTCTCTAGGATCAGCATCAGGGGCTGGGAATGGGGCTGGGGATAGGGATGGGGATCGGGTAGGGGAGGGCTAGGGCTAGGTTTAGGGCTAGGGCCTTAGTTAGGAATAGTATCAAGGCCTTAGTTAGGGTCACTGTCAGGGCCTTAGTTAGGGTTAGCATCAGAGACTTCATTAGGTATAATGTCAGGGACTGACTTAGAAGTAGAGTCAGAGCCTTAGTGAGGGACAGTGTCAGGGCCTTGGTTAGGACGAGGGTCAGAGCCTTTGTTATGTATAATGGCAGGGCCAGATTTAGGAGGAGAGTCAGGCCCATTTTTAGGGACACTGTCAGGGCCTTAGTTAGGGACAGTATCACCGGCTGAGTTAGTAATAGTGTCAAGGACTTAGTTAAGGACAGTGTCAAGGCCTTACTTACAACTGGCATCACAGCCTTTGTTCGGTATCGTGTCAGGACCTGATTTAGGAGTATTGTCAAGGCCTTAGTTAGAGTCAAGTGTAAGGGGATTAGTTAGCAGCACTGTCAAGGCCTTACTTAGGACTACTGTCAGAGACTTAGTTAAGATTAGCATCAGAGCCTTCATTAGGTATCGTGTCATGGCCCGAGCTAGGAGTAGTGTCAGGGCCTTAGTTAGGGACAGTGTCAGGGCCTGAGTTAGGAGTGGAATCAGTGCCTCTCTTAGGAACAGGGTCAGGGTCTGCGTTAGGTGTAGTGTCTGGGAGTAATTTAGGACAGTGTCAGGGCCTTACGTAGGACTAGCATCAGAGCCTTTGTTAACGACAGTGTCAGGGCCTTGGTTACGACTGGCGTCAGGGCCTTCTGTTTTGTACACTGTCAGGGCCTGACTCAGGCATAGTGTTAGGGACTTTATTAAGGACAGTATCATGCCCTGATGTTGGACCAGCATCTAGGCCTTAGTTAGGGACAGTGTCACGGACTTGGGGCTAAATTCAGAGCATGAGGTAAGTACAGCATCAGGGCTTTAGTTGCCATAAGAGGCTCGACTTTAGCTAAAGAAAGGGTTAAATTATGATCTAGGTATACTGTCAGGAAATGACCCAGGTATAGTGTCAACACCTTAGTTACTGAGAGTATCGGGGCCTTGTTTAGAACCAGTGTCAGGGCTTCAGGTAGGGACAGCGTCAGAGCCTGACGTAGGGAGAGTGACAGGGCCCGAGTGACACCTAGTATCAGGCCCTTAGCTGTGGACACTGTCAGGTCATGACTCAGGAGCAGCAACAGGGCCTCCGTAGGATGAGCATTACGGTCTTAGTTAAAGACATGATCAGGGCCTGAGTTAGACAGAGCGTCAAGGCCTCACTTAGGGGTACCTTCAGGACCTGTGATAGGGACAGCATCAGAGCTTTATTTAGGGCCAGAATAAGGGCTGACTTAGGGATAGTGTCAGGACCTTGGTTCGAGATGGGTCAGTATATTAGCTCAGGATAGTGTCAGGCCTTTAGTTATTGCCAGCAGCAGGGCCTGCATTAGGGACAGCTTCCGGGCCGTACGTACAAACAGAGTCAGGGCCTTAGTGATGACTAGTCAGGGCCTTGGTTAGGTACAACATTATGGCTTCAGGCAGGGTAAGGGGCAGGACATTAACTATGGACTAGGGATAAAGTCAGGAACGGAGCGAGGGACACTTTGAAGGTCTTAGTTATCGAGAGCACCTGGGCCTTCTTTAGGACCAGTGTCAAGGCCTTCAGTAGGGACAGTGTCAGGGCAAGGCCTAGGAGGAGCATAAGGGCCTCTGTAAGATCAGCATCAGGGGCTGGGGCTGGGGCTGGAGCTAGGGCCTGGGCTGGGGCCGGGGCCGGGGCTAGGGCTTGGGTTAGGCCTGGGTCTAGGATGGGACTGGGGCTGGGGTTGCGGCTAGCGATGGGGTGGGGCTGGCGCTAGGGCTGGGGCTAGGGCTAGGGCTAGGGCAATAGTTAGGAATAGTGTCAAGGCCTTAGGTTGGGTCACTGTCAGAGCCTTAGTTAGGGTTAGCATCAGAGCCTTCGTTAGGTATAATGTCACAGCCTGAGTTAGAAGTAGTGTCAGGGCCTTAGTGATGGACAGTGTCTGGGCCTTGGTTAGGACGAGCGTCATAGCCTTTGTTAGGTATAATGGCAGGTCCAGAGTTAGGAGGACAGTCAGGCCCTTAGTTAGGGATACTGTCAGGGCGTTAGTTACGGACAGTATCACAGCCTGAGTTAGTAGTAGTGTCAAAGCCTTAGTTAAGGACAGTGTCACGGCAATACCTAGGAGGAACATAAGGACCTCTGTAGGATCAGCATCCGGGGCAGGGGCAGGGACTGGCTCTGGGGCTACGGATGGGGCTGGGGCTAGGGCTGGGGCTAGGGAAAGTGATGGGGCTAGGGCTGGGGCTTGGGATTGGGTTGGGGCTGGGGCTTTGGCTGGGGCTTGGGCTGCAGCTAGGGCTGGGGCTGGGGCTAGGACTAGGGCTAGGGCTAGGCCCTTAGTTAGGAATAGTGTCAAGGCCTTAGTTAGGGTCACTGTCAGGGCCATAGTTAGGGTTAGCATCAGAGCCTTCGTTAGGTATAATGTGGCCCTGAGTTAGGAGTCGTGTCAGGGCCTTAGTGAGGGACAGTGTCAGGCCCTCGATTAGGACGAGCATCAGAGCCTTTTTTATGTATAATGGCAGGGCCAGAGTTAGGAGGAGAGTCAGGCCCTTAGTTAGGGTCACTGTCAGGGCCTTAGTTAGGAACAGTATCACGGCCTCAGTTAGTAGTAGTGTCAAGGCCTGACTTAAGGAAAGTGTCAGGGCAGGGCCTAGGAGGAGCATAAGAGCCTCTGTAGGATTAGCATTAGGGTTTGTGGCTAGGGCTGCGGCTGGGGTTGGGGCTGGGGCTGGGGCTGGGACTGGGGCTGGGGCTGGGGCTGGGGCTGGGCCTGGGGCTGCGGCTGCGTCTGGGGCTGGGGCTGGGGCTGGGGCTGGGGCTTGGGCTGGAGCCTGGGCTAGGGCTAATACTGGGCTACGACTAGGCCTGTAGGTAGGAATAGTGTCAAGACCTTAGTTGGGGTCACTGTCAGGGCCTTAGTTAGGGTTAGCATCAGAGCCTTCGTTAGGTATAATGTCACGGCCAGAGTTACAAGTAGTGTCAGGGACTTATTGAGGGACAGTGTCAGGGCCTTGGTTAGGATGAGCGTCAGAGCCTTTTTTATGTATAATGACAGGGCCAGCATTGGGAGGAGAGTCAGGCCCTTAGTTAGGGACACTGTCAGCGCCTTAGTTAGGGACAATATCACGGCCTGAGTTAGTAGTAGTGTCAAGGCCTGAGTTAAGGACAATGTCAGGGCAAGGCCTAGGAGGAGCATAAGGGCCGCTGTAGGATCAGCATCAGGGGCTGGGGCTGGGGCTGGGGCTGGGGCTAGGTCTAGGACTAGGGCAGGGACTGATCCCTTAGTTAGGAATACTTTCAAGGCCTTATTAGGGTCACTGTCAGGGCCTTAATTAGAGTTAGCATCAGAGCCTTCGTTAGGTATAATGTCAGGGCCTGGGTTACAAGTAGTGACAGGGACTTAGTGAGGGACAGCATGAGGGCCTTGTTAGGAGGAGCGTCAGAGCCTTTTTTATGTATAATGGTAGAGCCAGATTTAGGAGGAAAGTCAGGCCCTTAGGGACACTGTCAGGGCCTTAGGGACAATATTACAGCCTGAGTTAGGAGTAGCGTCAAGGCCTTAGTTAAGGACAGTATCAGAGCAAGGCCTAGTAAGAGGATAAGGGTCTCTGTAGGATCAGCATCAGGGGCTGGGGCTGGGGCTGGGGCTGGGGCTGGGGCTTGGGCTGAGGCTGGTGCTCGGGTTGGGGCTAGGGGTAAGGCTGGGGATGGGGCTAGGGCCTTAGTTAGGAATAGTGTCAAGTCCTTAGTTAGGGTCACTGTCAGGGCCTTAATTAGGGTTAGCTTCAGAGCCTACGTTAGGTACAATGTCAGGGCCTGAGTTAGAAGTAGTGTCAGGGCCTTAGTGAGGGACACTCTCAGGGCCTTGGTTAGAACAGCATCAGAGCCTGTTTTATGTATAATGGCAGGGCAAGTGTTAGGAGGACAGTCAGGTCCTTAGTTAGGGACACTCTCAGGGCCTTAGTTAGGGACAGTATCACGGCCTGAGTTAGTAGTAGTGTCAAGGCCTTAGTTAAAGACACTGTCAGGGCAAGGCCTATGAGGAGCATAAGAGCCTCTGTAGGATCAGCATCAGGGGCTAGTGCTGGAGCTGGGGCTGGGACTGGGGCTGCGGCTGCGGCTAGGGGTGGGCCTGGGGCTGGGGCTGGGGCTGGGGCTGGGGCCAGGGCTAGGGCTAGGACTAGCACTAGGACTAGGCCCTTAGGAATAGTGTCAAGGCCTTAGTGGGTGTGTCCGGGCCTTAATTAGGGTTAGCATCACAGCCTTCGTTAGGTATAATGTCAGGGCCTGAGTTAGAAGTAGTGTCAGGGCCTTAGTGATGGACAGTGTGAGGGCCTTCTTATGAGGAGCGTCAGAGCCTTTTATGTAAAATGGCAGAGACAGAGTTAGGAGGAGAGTCAGGCCCTTAGTTAGGGACACTGTCAGGGCCTTAGGGACAATATTACAGCCTGAGTTAGGAGTAGCGTCAAGGCCTTGGTTAGTGTCACTCTCAGGGCCTTAGTTAGGTTCAGCATCAAAGCTTTCGTTAGGTATAATGACAGGACCTGAGTTAGTAGTAGTGACAAGGCCTGAGATAAGGACAGTGTCAGGGCCAAGCCTATGAGGAGCATAAGGGCCTCTGTAGGATCTGCATCAGGGGCTGGGGTTGGGCCTGGGGCTGGGGCTAGGACTGGGGCTGGGGCTGGGGCTAGGGCTAGGGCTGGGCCTGTGTCTTGGGCTGGGGCTGGGGCTGGGGCTAGGGCTAGGGCTAGGGCTAGGCCCTTAGTTAGGAATAGTGTCAAGGCCTTAGTTAGGGTCACTGTCAGGGCCATAGTTAGGGTTAGCATCAGAGCCTTCGTTAGGTATAATGTGGCCCTGAGTTAGGAGTCGTGTCAGGGCCTTAGTGAGGGACAGTGCCAGGCCCTCGATTAGGACGAGCGACAGAGCCTTTTTTATGTATAATGGCAGGGCCAGAGTTAGGAGAAGTGTCAGACCCTTAGTTAGGGACACTGTCAGGGCCTTAGTTACGGACAGTATCACGGCCTGAGTTAGTAGTAGTGTCAAAGCCTTAGTTAAGGACAGGGTCAGGGCAAGGCCTAGGAGGAGCATAAGGGCCTCTGTAGGATCAGGGTTAGGGGCTGGGGCTGGGGCTGGGGCTGGGGCTGGGGCTGGACCTGAGGCTAGGGCTAGGGCTGGGGCTGGGGCTGGGGCTGGGGCTAGTGCTGGGGCTAGCACTAGGCCCTTAGTTAGAAATAGTGTCAAGGCCTTAGTTAGCATCACTTTCAGGGCATTAATTAGGGTTAGCATCAGAGCTTTCATTAGGTATAATGTCAGGGCCTGAGTTAGAAATAGTGTCAGGGCCTTGTTGAGGGTTAGTGTGAGGACCTTGTTAGGATGAGCGTCAGAGCCTTTTTTTATGTAAAATGGCAGAGCCACAGTTAGGAGGAGAGTCAGGCCCTTAGTTAGGGACACTGTCAGGGCCTTAGTTATGGTTAGCTTCAGAGCCTACGTTATGTATAATGTCAGGACCTGAGTTAGAAGTAGTGTCAGGGTCTTGGTTAGGACGAGCATCAGAGCCTTCATTAGGTATAATGGCAGGGCCAGACTTAGGAGGAGAGCCGGGCTCTTAGGGACACTGTCAGGGCCTTAATTAGGGACAGTATCACAGCCTGAGTTAGTAGTAGTGTCAAGGCATTAGTTAGGGTCAGTGTCAGGGGCTTGCTTAGCAGCACTGTCAAGGCCTTACTTAGGATTACTGTCAGAGAGTTAGTTAGGATTAGCATCAGAGCCTTCATTAGGTTTCGTGTCAGGGCCTGAGCTTGGAGTAGTGTCAGGGCCTTAGTTAGCAACAGTGTCAGGGCCTGAGTTAGGAGTGGAATCAGGGTCTTTCTTAGAACAGTGTTAGGGTCTGTGTTAAGTGTAGTGTCAGGGCATAATTTAGGACAGTGTCAGGGCCTTAGTTAGGACTAGCATCAGAGCCTTGGTTAGGTATCGTGTCACGGCCTGAGTTAGCAGTAGTCTCCCTACTTAGGGACAGTGTCACGGCCTTGGTTAGGACTGGCGTTAGGGCCTTCTGTTACATACACTGTCAGGGCCTGTGTCAGGCATAGTATTAGGGACTTTGTTAGGGACAGTATCAGGCCCTGATGCTGTCCCTTATAGTCTCAGCTGTCACTAAATAATGCCCCGATCCTGTCCACAACTAAGGCCCTGAAGATGTCCCTAAGTGCATCTCTGACGATGTCCTTAACAGCCTGAACTCTCTTCAGGTTATCTCTGAGGCTCTGACACTGGCCCTTCCTAAGGCCTCACCCCGGGGTTGTCCCAGGCTGCTGGGCAGTTCTCTCTTGTCCGCATCTCTGGCCAGCTGCCTGCCATTGGCCACTCTTAAGGTTCTGCGATGCAGTGGTCCCACGTGGGATGTGCCTGTGTAGGCTCACCTGTGGGAGGAGAGTCATGGCCACTCCGCCCTCCAGGGGACTGCGGCTCAGGGTAGGAATCTCTCAGCCAGTGTCTGGAGAACGGGTTCTGTGTCCTTGTTTGTTGTAAATCCCTTGGAGTTACCTCTAACTTTTTTAAATGGATATCCCCCTCAGGATAATTTGATAATAATTTGATTATATCAATAATCAAATTACTGATAAATAATATAAATTACTTACCACATAAAAATTCAGGAATGACATTATGAGAATGAGCAGGAAAACACTGGATGCCCCCCACCCCCAATGATCTATTACTTGCAGGATTTAAAATTCTAATGAGAAAACACTCACTCTCCTCACCCTCTTGGGCGTCAGCACAAGGCGGGAATCAGCTGCATCCTTTATTTATCCCTCTGGTTTTCCAGAACCTTTCCTTCAAGGAGAAATCTCTGGGCTCTGCGGGAGCTGTGAGTGGTGACCATCAGGTAAATCTGAGGCTGAAAAGCAAGAGGAAAAGAGATAGAGGAGGAGATGAGAATCGGTGATGGGGAGAAGCAGGGGCATCCCCGTTCAATCGCAGGCCGAGGGTCTGGGTTAATCTCCAACGAAGCTAAGGACCACCAGGATCTGGCCCCACTGGCCTTGTCACCTGGTGTGGGGACTGGGGACAGCCAAACCACCATGGCCACTCTCAGACAAATAAAGAAGGTGGGAGGGCACCCCGAGAGCCAGATTGAAAATAGTCATGCTGTGAGATAGTGAGATGCCCTTTTCAGAAAAGTGAAGACTGTTCTCTTGGCTCTCAAAGACTTGCAAATACTCTGTGTCCTTCTGGAGGCATGCTGAAGGCTTCAGCCTTTGAGGGCAGTAATGGGAGTGCATCGGGGCTCAAAACCATCCAGCACTCACTCACTCCTTGAGGGTGCTGAGGATGACCAGTGACCACCCCTCGGGTGCCGTGGGGCCTGAAATTCCCTGATCACCGAGGACGGGAGGGGCCGCAGAGACACTCCACTGGACCACCGGGGGCTTGGCCGGTGGGCTACATACAGTCCTTTATCAGATACACGGTTTGCAAACATCCTGTGCCATTTTGGATGGTGGATTATCTTATTCCTTGCTCCTTTTATACACAACTCTTTCTCATTTTGAGGAAGTCTAATTCATCTATTTTGTCTTTTGTTGCTTGTGCTTTTGGTAGATATAAGATATCATGACCAAATCCAAGGTCATGAAGATTTACTCTCATGTTTTCTTCTACGAGTTTTACAATTTTGGCTCTTGCACCTAGGCCTTTGGTCCATTTTGTGTTGATTTTGTATATGGGGTGGGGGGAGGTAAGGGTCCAACTTTACTCTTCTGCATGTGGGTATCCAGTTGTTCCACCACCTGTGCTAACTGTTTGGGAGAAAATACCTGCAAATGATGCGACCAACAAGGTCTTAATTCTAAAATATACAAACGGCTCATACAGCTCAAAAAAGAAAAAAAATCAAAAAATAAGCAGAAGGTCTAAACAGACATTTCTCCAAAGACATACAGATAGCCAATAGGCACATGAAAAGATGCTCCACATCGCTAATTATTAGAGAATGCAAATCAAAACTACAGTGAGTTATCACCTCATAGTGGTCAGAATGGCCATCATTAAAATGTCTAGAAAGAAATGCTGGAAGGGGTGTGGAGAAAAGGGAGCCCTACTACAGTACTGGTGGGAATGTAAATTGATGCAGCGACTATGGAAAACAGTATGGAGGTTCCTCAAAAACTAAAACTAGAATTACCATAGGACCCAGCAATCCCACTCCTGGGCACATATCCAGACAAAACGATAATTCAAAAAGATACATGCACCCCAGCATTCACAGCAGCACTATTCACAATAGCCAAGACATGGAAGCAACCTGAATGTCCCTCAGCAGATGAATGGATATAGAAGATGTGGTACATATATACAACGGAATATTACTCAGCCATAGAACAGAATGAAATAATGCCATTTGCAGCTACATGGATGGACCTAGAGATTATCATACAAAGTGAAGTAAGTCAGACAGAGAACAACAAATACCATATGATATCACTTATATGTGGATTATGAAATGAGACCCAAATGAACCTATCTACAGAACAAACACAGACTCACAAATATAGAAAACAGACTTGTGGTTGTCAAGGGGAAGACAGGGGAGAGGGATGGATTGGGAGTTTGGTATTAGTAGATGCAAATTATTATATATAGGATGGATACATAAGGTCTTCCTGTACAGCACAGGGAACTGTATTCAATACCCTGTAATGAACCATAATGGAAAAGAATATGAAAAATATGTATATATGTATGTACATATATATGAATCACTTTGCTGTGCAGCAGAAGTTAACACAACATTGTAGGTTAACTATACTTCAGTATCAATTAGTTTGAAGGCACTTTTATAAATTAGGTCTTAGTTCTCTTGTCCTTTCATCCTGCGACAAATATATAACAGAAACTAACCTGGATTACTCCGGGATGAACTCATATCACACAGAACTTTAATTGTTGAACAAACCGTGAATACCAGTTACACCATGGGATGTCCTGATCCAATATGAAGTTTGTAAACCTTGTAACAAGCCTGCAGAATCCACTAAATTTGGAAATTCAAACTGAAGTGAAGCCACCTATCCCATGACTTCTCCACAGCTAGTTATACAACATCAATTGGAAACCATATACAATCAAATGAATGTAGACAGAAACAACTATAGCCTTCCTTTTTTTCCCTTTCAGATGAAGACGGTATTTAAAGTGATATCTTGGGCCGTTTCAGGGTGTTACTCAATTTCCTGGGTATCTGCCATGCACACAGGAGGTACACATGTTAGTTAACTTGTTTGTGCAACTAAATGAAGGTAGTTAATACCACAAAACTGTATACATAAAGTGAATTAAATGCTAAAGTCGTGCTTTGTATTTTTAATGACAATGAAAAAAAAAGTGTAGCGCTGGTATTTGTTACAAAAATGAACGTTAAAAACATTCTTAGTGAAAAAAGCCATACAGAAAAGGCCCCCTAGATCCCATACTCATCTTGTCTGCTTCAAATCCTTCAAGGTTGTCCAAATGAGGGAGAAATTCAGTCATGGTTCCAGAAAAAGAAAACTGGATCAGGATGGAAAAGACATTTTCATACCGTTCGGACAGTAGGTGAAGGTTGAGGTGGGGCTGAGTATTAAATTATAATGTGGACATCAGGATTTCTTCATTTAGGGGTTATGTGCTGGTGCCTTGGGCAAAACACACTGAGCATTTTGTGTCAAGTGGCAAATGTGAGTACTTTTTGCCATTATTGCAACTTTTCTGTACATTTAAAATTACTGGAAAGTAAATTACTTTTCTAGACAACCATGTCAGGATCATGCCAGAAAATCAGAGAAGACAGACATCAAATTTTTCTTACAGAGGCCAAGATTTACCCAGACCACGTTCAACCAAAGTTGTGATACCTATTTCCCTTGTAGGAGGCCGCATGGTATTAAGAGGCACCGTGGGAAGAGTATATTAGTAGCTACCATGTCGTGGGTCCTGTGGATCACCTGGGGGGGGCAGTAGAAACGGTGAGATTTTAGTATTGCAATTTTTCACATTACTTCAAAAACTATGTTAAAAAATAAATTCAGTAAAGTTGCAAAATACGCACTCAATATACACAAATCAGTTTCGTTTCTATACACTAATAATGAACCACCAGCAAGAAACATTAAGAAAACAATCCCATTTACAATTCCATCCAAAAGAACGAACTATTTAGCAATAAATTTAACCAAGGACACGAAAGACCTATACTCAGAAAACTATAAAGCACTGGTAAATAAACTGAAGACACAATAGGAAACAATATTCCATGCTCATGCGTCAGAAAAATTACTATTATTAAAATGTTTGGGAGGGGGGAAGATGGCGGAAGAGTAAGACACGCAGATCACCTTCCTCTCCACAGGTACATCCGAAATACAGCTACACGGGGAACCACCCCTACAGAACACCTACTGAACGCTGGCCGAAGACCTCAGACCTCCCAAAGGGCAAGAAACTCCCCACGGGGCTTCCCTGGTGGCGCAGTGGTTGAGACTCCGCCTGCCGATGCAGGGGACACGGGTTCCTGCCCCGGGGCGGGAAGATCCCACATGCCGCGGAGCGGCTGGGCCCGTGAGCCATGGCCGCTGAGCCTGCGCATCCGGAGCCTGTGCTCCGCAACGGGAGAGGCCACAACAGTGAGAGGCCCGTGTACCGAAGGAAAAAAAAAAAAAAAAAAGAAAGAAAGAAAGAAAAGAAACTCCCCACGTACCTGGGTAGGGCAAAAGAAAACAGAATAAACAGAGACAAAAGGATAGGGCCGGGACCTGCACCAGTGGGAGGGAGCCGTGAAGGAGAAACGGTTTCCACACACTAGGAGCCCCTTCGCGGGCGGAGACTGCGGGTGGCGGAGGGGGAAAGCTTCGGAGCCGCGGAGGAGAGCGCAGCCACAGGGGTACGGAGGGCAAAGCAGAGAGATTCCCGCACAGAGGACCGGTGCCGACCGCCACTCACCAGCCCGAGAGGCTTTTCTCCTCACCTGCCGGGGCGGGCGGGGCTGGGAGCTGAGGCTCGGGCTTCAGTCAGAGCGCGCTGGCGGCGTGAACACAGCCTGAAGGGAGTTAGTGCGCCACGGCCGGCCGGGAGGGAGTCCGGGGAAAAGTCTGGAGCTGCCGAAGAGGCAAGAGACTTTTCCTTCCCTCTTTGTTTCCTGGTGCGTGAGGAGAGGGGATTCAGAGCGCTGCTGAAAGGAGGAGCTCCAGAGACGGGCGCGAGGCGCGGCTGAAAGCGCGGACCCCAGAGACGGGCGTGGGACGCTGGGGCTGCTGCTGCCGCCACCAAGAAGCCCGTGTGCGAGCGCAGGTCACTCTCCACACCTCCCCTCCCGGGAGCCTGTGCTGCCCGCCACCGCCACGGTACCGGGCTCCACAGACCACATCCCCAGGAGAACGCAGGGGCGCGCCTCGTGCTGACGCAACGTCACGCCGGCCTCCGCCGACGCACGCTCGCCCCGCCTCCGTGCCCCTCCCTCCCCCGCGGCCTGAGGGAGCAAAAGCCCCGAATCAGCGGCTCCTTTAACCCCGTCCTGTCTGAGCGAAGAACAGACGTCCTCTGGCGACCTCCACGCAGAGGCGGGGCCGAATCCAAAGCTGAGCCCCGGCAGCTGTGCGAACAAAGAAGAGAAAGGGGAATCTCTCCCAGCAGCCTCAGAAGCAGCGGATTAAAGCTCCGCAATCAACTTGATGTACCCTGCATCTGTGGAATACCTGAATAGACAACGAACCATCCCAAATTGAGGAGGTGGACTTTGAGAGCAAGATTTATGATTTTTTCCCCTTTTCCTCTTTTTGTGAGTGTGTACGTGTATGCTTCTGTGTGAGATTTTGTCTGTATACCTTTGCTTTCACCATTTGTCCTAGGGTTCTATCCGTCCGGTTTTTTTTTTTTTTTTTTGGTTTTTGTTTTACTTAAAAAATTTTTTTCTTAATAATTCTTTATTTTCATAACTTTATTTTATTTGACCTTACTTTATTTTCTTTTATCCTCTTTCTTTCTTTCTTTTCTTTCTTTCTTTCTTTCTTTCTACTTTTTCTCCCTTTTATTCTGAGCCGTGTGGATGAAAGGCTCTTGGTGCTACAGCCAGGAGTCAGTGCTGTGCCTCTGAGGTGGGAGAGCCAACTTCAGGACACGGGTCCAAAAGGGACCTCCGAGCTCCACGTAATATCCAACGGCGAAAATCTCCCAGAGATCTCCATCTCAACACCAACACCCAGCTTATCTCAATGACCAGCAAGCTA
Organism: Mesoplodon densirostris; assembly: GCF_025265405.1. NCBI lineage: Eukaryota > Metazoa > Chordata > Mammalia > Artiodactyla > Ziphiidae > Mesoplodon > Mesoplodon densirostris. The sequence continues at coordinate 533,694 of NC_082672.1, forward strand.
CAGTGCTGGACTCCCTATGCCAAACAACTAGCAAGACAGGAACACAACCCCACCCATTAGCAGAGAGGCTGCCTAAAATCATAATAAGTCCACAGACACCCCAAAACACACCACCAGACGTGGACCTGCCCACCCGAAAGACATGATCCAGCCTCATCCACCAGAACACAGGCACCCTCCACCAGGAAGCCTACACAACCCACTGAACCAACTTTAGCCACTGGGGACAGACACCAAAAACGACGGGAACTATGAACCTGCAGCCTGCAAAAAGGAGACCCCCAAACACAGTAAGAGAAGCAAAATGAGAAGACAGAAAAACACACAGCAGATGAAGGAGCAAGATGAAAACCCACCAGACCTAACAAATGAAGAGGAAATAGGCAGTCTCCCTGAAAAAGAATTCAGATTAATGATAGTAAAGATGATCCAAAATCTTGGAAATAGAATAGAGAAAATGCAAGAAACATTTAACAAGGACCTAGAAGAACTGAAGATGAAACAAGCAACGATGAACAACACAATAAATGCAATTAATGTATTTTTAATGCAATTAAAAATACTCTAGAAGGGATCAATAGCAGAATAACTGAGGCAGAAGAATGGATAATTGACCTGAAAGATAAAATAGTGGAAATAACTACTGCAGAGCAGAATAAAGAAAAAAGAATGAAAAGAACTGAGGACAGTCTCATAGACCTCTGGGACAACATTAAATGCACCAACTTTCGAATTATAGGGGTTCCAGAAGAATAAGTGAAAAAGAAAGGGACTGAGAAAATATTTGAAGAGATTATAGTTGAAAACTTCCCTAATATGGGAAAGGAAATAGTTAATCAAGTCCAGGAAGCACAGAGAGTACCATACAGGATAAATCCAAGGAGAAACATGCCAAGACACATATTAATCAAACTGTCAAAAATTAAATGCAAAGAAAACATATTAAAAGCAGCAAGGGAAAAACAACAAATAACACACAAGGGAATCCCCATAAGGTTAACAGCTGATCTTTCAGCAGAAACTCTGCAAGCCAGAAGGGACTGGCAGGACATATTTAAAGTGATGAAGGAGAACAACCTACAACCAAGATTACTCTACCCAGCAAGGATCTCATTCAGATTGGATGGAGAAATTAAAACCTTCACAGAGAAGCAAAAGGTGAGAGAGTTCAGCACCACGAAACCAGCTTTACAACAAATGCTAAAGGATCTTCTCTAGGCAAGAAACACGAGAGAAGGGAAAGACCTATAATAACAAACCCATGCACATATGGTCACCTTATCTTTGATAAAGTGGGAGGAATGTACAGTGGAGAAAGGACAGCCTCTTCAATAAGTGGTGCTGGGAAAACTGGACAGGTACATGTAAAAGTAGGAGATTAGATCACTCCCTAACACCATACACAAAAATAAGCTCAAAATGGACTAAAGACCTAAATGTAAGGCCAGAAACTATCAAACTCTTAGGGGAAAAACATAGGCAGACCACGCTATGACATAAATCACATCAAGATCCTTTCTGACCCACAGCCTAGAGAAATGGAAATAGAAACAAAAACAAACAAATGGGACCTAATGAAACTTCAAAGCTTTTGCACGCACAGCAAAGGAAACCATAAACAAGATGAAAAGACAACCCTCAGAATGGGAGAAAATATTTGCAAATGAAGCAACTGACAAAGGATTAATCTCCAAAATTTACAAGCAGCTCATGCAGCTCAATAACAAAAAAACCAACAACCCAATCCAAAAATGGGCAGAAGACCTAAATAGACATTTCTCCCAAGAAGATATACAGATTGCCAACAAACACATGAAACAATGCTCAACATCATTAATGATTAGAGAAATGCAAATCTAAACTACAGTGAGATATCACCTCACACCAGTCAGAATGGTCATCATCAAAAAATCTAGAAACAGCAAATGCTGCAGAGGATGTGGAGAAAAGGGAACACTCTTGCACTGCTGGTGGGAATGTGAACTGGCACAGCCACTATGGCGAACAGTATGGAGGTTCCTTAAAAAACTACAAATAGAACTACCATATGACCCAGCAATCCAACTACTGGGCATATACCCTGAGAAAACCATAATTCAAAAAGAGTCATGTACCAAAATGTTCACTGCAGCTCTATTTACAATAGCCCGGAGATGGAAACAACCTAAGTGTCCATCATCGGATGAATGGATAAAGAAGACGTGGCACATGTATACAGTGGAATATTACTCAGCCACAAAAAGAAACGAAATTGAGCTATTTGTAAGGAGGTGGATGGAGCTAGAGTCTGTCATACAGAGTGAAGTAAGTCCGAAAGAGAAAGACAAATACCGTATGCTGACACATATATATGGAATTTAAGAAAAAAAATGTCATGAAGAACCTAGGGTTAAGACAGGAATAAAGACACAGACCTACTAGAGAATGGACTTGAGGATATGGGGAGGGGGAAGCGTAAGCTGTGACAAAGTGAGAGAGTGGCTTGGACATATATACACTACCAAACGTAAAATAACTAGCTAGTGGGAAGCAGCCACGTAGCACAGGGAGATCAGCTTGGTGCTTTGTGACCACCTAGAGGGGTGGGATAGGGAGGGTGGGAGGGAGGGAGACGCAAGAGGGAAGAGATATGGGGACATATGTATATGTATAACTGATTCACTTTGTTATAAAGCAGAAACTAACACACCATTGTAAAGCAATTGGACTCCAATAAAGATATATAAAAAAAGATAAACTATATGAACCCCAAGGAATAATAACACAGGTGTAGAACAACAAATAGGATTTGTGCAAAGATATCAATTTCCCCCAGATATGTTTAACCCATGTTTTTTCTTTAATATCAAGTCTTTTAAGAAAAGAATTTCATAAATTAATTACTTAAGACTCAAAAATATATATATATCAAAAATTTGTTACAGCTGGAAGCCCAAAGGATTCCAAGGCCATGATCTGCTGTATGGTTGTTGTGTCAGGGACACACTCAAATGTTTAGACGGTTATTGCCTCGCTTGGCAGGCTATGGGCCTGTGACGGCGAGGCCCTTTTGTCAACCACATGGATGTTAGTAACTGAACCATCCCAAAGGGCTGTCTGTGCTGCCCAGGTAGCTGTTCAATTTCCCAGCAGCAAGGTCAGCTCAGTAATTGGCCACAGGGGTTTGACAGGGACCAGAGTAGCCTGAGCTGGAGGACCACAGATGACTGCCTGGATGGTCAGAGGTCAAGGGCCGTCCTGAGACTTGATGTCTATTGATGCCCACTCAGATGGGACAAAGGATGCCTGCAGTCCCAGGAGGGCCCCAGCAGCCCACAGGAGGCAGCACCTGGGGGCTGGTAGGTCGCTGCACCAAGTTCTGTATAAATTCATGGCATGACCATGGAGTGAGCTCAGTCAGGCCTGTGCTGGACCCGGGCTGCCCAGGCCAAGTGGGGCCAGCACTACTCTTTCCAGTTCAGATGGTAGGAGGGAACCCTGTGGGCTTCTGAGGCCCTAACAGCCGTTGACTGAGGTTGAGGTGGATTTGAAACAGTCAGTGACCAGAGCAGACGTTTCGTTCTTCTGCTCTCAGGTTCCAGGACGGGGGTAGATAACTAGCGGCCCAGGTGAACCCCACACTCGTGAGTGACCCCGGGCAAGTCCTGTCCACCCTACAGGACTCAGAGGTGTGGGGTTAGGGGGGCCGTGGGCCAGTTGTGCTTAACACTAACCCACTAACCCTAACGCCCAAACCTCTACTGTTCACTCCCTAACCCTAACCTCCTAATCTCGAATCCTAAACCCTAATGCTCCTAACCCCTAGCCCCTAGATACTCGACCTTGACTTGTAAACTCCTAACCCTTACCCTGACCCTGACTCAGACCATCTAACCTGACCCTCTAACCCTGACCCTCCAGCCTGCATCCTTTAACTCTTATCCCTCAAAACCTCATCCTCTTTTTTTTTTTATTATTATTTGGTTGCACCTGGTCTTCGTTGCAGCAGGCAGGCTCCTAAGTTGTGGCTCCAGGGCTCCTAAGTCGTGGCTCGTGGGCTCCTTAGTTGCAGCTTGCCAACTCCTTAGTTGTGGCATGCGGGCTCCCTAGTTGTGGCATGCGAACTCTTAGTTGAGGCATGAACGTGGGATCCAGGGCCCTGACCAGGGGTCGGACCCAGGCCCCCTGCACTGGAAGCACAGAGTCCTATCCACTGCGCCACCAGGGAAGCCCCTCATCCTCTTAATGTAGCCTCTAATTCTGTCCCTGAGCCTCTAACCCTGACCCTGACCCTGACCCTACATTCTAACCCTGAGCGCTGAGCCTGAATTTCCATCCTCACTCCTGACCCTCAAACTCTGAACCTTACTCTGCTCCCTGACCCTAACCTCTGAGCCTGACCATGATCCTACACCACCATTAACCCTAATCCAAATATAGGCCCAGATCAGAACAGACGAAAAACTGGAACCCTACTCCAATCCCTTTTCCCAGTGTAATCAGAACCACAATTTTCATTTTTGTCTGAAACCTAAGCCTGTTCAATTATGCCTTTTCTAAATGAGCTCTAATGTACAGTAGACTGAACAAAACCTTAATTCTTATACCCACATAACCCTACACTGTTAGTGGTTATATAGACAAACCCTTTGCCTGTAACCTAACCCTAACCTCTAATTCCTAACCCCAACTCTAACTTACACCCCAACCTCAACCCCAAACCTAACTCTAACCTCTAACCACTAACCCACCCAACACAGCCACCCCAAACCTCAGCCAAAGCCTGCTCAACTCCCAAACTGTATTCCTAACCCTAAAACACAACCACATCCCCCGTGAGTCCTTATCCTGGCTCCTCCAGCCACAAGCCTACCCTGATCCTCACCGTGAAGCTGGGCGTAATCCACCCTTGCATCCTATCAGGCCCAGAGCAAGTTGAAGAGGTTCTCACCTTCTTCTGAGCCCTGTGCACTCCACCCCCGAGCCCCGTACCCACGGAGATGGCTCATCCGCCTGGCTCCGCACCCCTTGCATATATCACCCAGCAGCATGGTGGGGTTTTGTTTTTGATTTTTTGCTAAGTTTTATTTTAATCCAAGGACTTTGCTTCATACAAAATGTCATTGTAGAAACAATAGCAGAATCCAAAGTTTGGCTGATAAATATTACTCAGGCAGCAAACTAGTCAAATCACAGAATTTTTTTTTTAAAGCAAGTCCCAGTTGTGTTGCATGGTTGGCACTTCTCTTTTTGTTTTTGTTCTTTTAAACACTGTTCTTAAATATAAAGTTTTGCAACAAACCCTTGATTTATATCAAATATAATTAAAAATTAACAGATGAATACATTTTATCAAAAAGTATGAAGATATACATGTCATGCACATACTTGAATATATGTATATATGTATATATTTTACATGCACACATAACTTATTCAAACTACAGCCACTGCTTGACTGGTTCCAGATGCAGAAAACTGGTTGATGCACTTCAAATTTGGCAACTCACTATGAGATTTGGGGGGAAACGTGACAGCTGAGAAGAGACAGTACAGAAACAAAATGCAGAGTCAGGAAAACAAGACAGTATATACCCCGCTGTCTGTAATTTCCACCAATTCCAGTATCTAGAAGAATCCAGACAAGCCAGCATGGCTGTGTGCGTCTGGAAAAGTGGATTCTCTGCCCAACATGGCCTGGGGAAGCAGCTGTGGTTCTGCACAGAAGAATACACTCAAAATAATATGGGCTGGGGGACCAGAGACAAAGCATCAGTCCCAAAATACTCATCCTTCTGCTTTGCAACAGGAGCCAGTGATGACATGCACAGCCCGAGATTCCGATTTTAATTATATCCTATTTGAGTAAAATACTCTGTTATTTTAAAGTTTCAGAGTGTTGTGCTTTCAAGTAAGGAAATTCTATAAAATGGTTTGGTCACAATCATGCTCAAACCCTAGAACAGGTGGCGGTCTTGTGTGTTTTATTTCTAATAATAAATGTGTGTCTTTTGTTGCACAGCCCTATGGGTTAATGGCATCCACTCACGGGGACACACAGACACGCACACACACACACATCACACTCCAAGTTTCTTTAGGAGAATCATGGGGTAAAAGCCAATGGGAACACTCAAATGATCCAGCAAAGAGATCATCTCACATTTCAAAATATGGAGGACACACCAGAATCTACTCATCTAAATGCTCCTTTTGTTCACAAAACAAAGGGTCTCCCAGTGTTTTATGCACCACGTCCTAACAGTGGTCTTTCTCCTTTGAATGTGGCCCTGAAGCGGGACTTCGTTTGGCTGCCTGCTTTCCCACCTCTTGTGCCAGAAAGGGTGTGGGCTCAGATGCCCAGCTCAGCAGCTGCAGCTGAGCTGCTCCTTCCTCCGAGCTCCGGCCTCATTTCCGTTTGGTTCCCAGCTGCCCTCATCTGCTCAGACGCGGTCGCTCCGCCTGTCCCCACCCCATCCAATCTCCCCCGCTTCCCACCAGCCTCTCCCCGATGAGTCTTCTGTGAAAAGAAATTTGCACAACTACAGAGATTGCGCCCTGCCTGTCAGGCACCCCGTCCCTGAGAATCGCGTGTAGAAAGACTGACCGGCCCACGCGGGCCATGCTACACGTGCCCAGCAGCCTCTACTGCTTCGAGGAAAAAGGGCAAACGGCCGCTGCATTCCAACTACGACGGACCTACTGGATGTTTGCTGCACGTTCTCCATTACATCCGCTTTCTACTCAGTTGCTCTTTGGAGTAGTTTCCACAAAGCCCACTCGCAGTTCACACAGGCCTCCCGTCCCGCCCCCGGGAGCCTGCGCGAGGGGCTAGGAGGTCAGGCACTTGGTCGAGAGCCGCGGGAGCCGGGGTGGTCTGGTTGGCCGCCTGGACTGGACACAGCATCTCCTCGAGCAAGCCGAGAACACACATCCTGAGAGGCTGAGATCCTCCTATAGGTTTGATGTTTCACAGTCATGTTACCATTCCCTTCCCCGTTATTCTGGTTTTTTATTTTTATTTTCTGATCAAGTATATAGAGTCAACAAACGAGTGAAGGGTGTCGTGACTAAAAATCAAAACCAACAGCAAGAACGTGGTCCAGATTTGGTCCCCGTCAGGGCTGACCGTGTCTGGGAGGACAGAGCATCTGCGTGTGTTTCTAGCGCCTATTTGCCATTTTAGGTGCGAAGGGCGCCACCGGACTGCCGGTGCGCGGGGGCTGACGAGACCTGCTCGGTTTACCACCGACTCTGGCCTGAGGTCTCGCCCGCTCCTCTGCACCGCACGTTTGGATAAAGGATGATCCGCACAAGATCCAGCCCTCCTGCAAAACGTCCCCAGCACACACCTCGGATGCTGGGCCCTTCACCCAGTGCGGCTCAGCACTCACAGCCGCGTCCTGGGTAGGCTCTGAGCTCTGAGACCCAGGGAGGCAGCGCGGGAGGGGTAGAGAGGGAGCCACAGCCCTCTACAGACCGCTCCGCCCAGCGCGAGGGAGGAGACACAGGGGCGAGGCTCTCCTCCCAGGGCTGCTGCCCCCGCCTCAGCGCCCGAGCGCCCCGGAGCCCAGCGCGGATGATAAAACTCATCACCTGGGACGCGCCCGCCGGTCGCGGTGCGGCTAGCACCAGTGGTCTTGGTCGGGGTGGTGGTAGCTGTGCCGCCCGCGGCCGCCCCCGCCAGAGCTGAGCCCCAGAGTGCAGTGGTAGCCGTTGGGCACCCGGCGGAGGGGGTGCGACTGGGAGGTCAGGGAGCACACGTAGGAAGTCCGAGACGAGCGGCCCGAGTTGGTGGCCACGGCCTCCTCGAAGGTGAGCGTGTCCTCAGGCTGCGTGCGGGCAGCAGCCTCGCTGTCCAGACGCTGCCCCAGGTACGGGTCGGAGCCGATCCGAGAGCTGGGGGCCAGGGGCTGGCTGAGGGGGTCTCTCTGGAGCAGGGCGTTGTGTTCTGAAAGGCCACGGCTAAGCCGGCCGGGGGAGAAGGCAGGGAGGCTGGTCTGAGCCCCAGCAAAGTGGACGGGTGAGGAGTTGGCCGTCTTATAGGTGATGCTGGGACGGGGGGTCAGCGGGGTCTGGGGCAGCTGCCTCCGCCCGCCGGGGCCAGGGGTGCTAGCACCAGATGTTGGCAGCAGGGGGCTCCCGTTCGCTGAAGCACTGCCCTGCAGGAAACGGGAACACAGCAAACCCCAGTCAAAGGACAGGGCGAACAGAGCACAGCACAGGGGAGAGCCACGGCTGGGGGCGCGGGCGGGCAGCTGCGATGGACCCGGGGCAGCCCCAGGAGGATGGGATGGCAGTCTGGGGATGGTGGTGACAGCAAGGGATAGGCACAGGGCCAGGGACCAGGAGACCACAGCCCAGCCCACCTCTGTCAGAAGGAAAGCAAAGAAGGGACTGGACAGCGGGAGGGCCAGGGCTCCGCCCGGCGGGACGGACGGGCCCGGGGAAGTGAGGAGCACAGGCTTGGGCCTAGGAACCAGGACGGCAAGGGGCTCCCTCCCGGATCCCAGGGAGGGCGGGTGAGGCGGGGTCCTCAGGCCCACGTACCTGTCTCGGGGGTCCTGGCTCCTGCCCAGTGGTTGGCGACGCAGGGTGACCCTAACCCTAACCCTAACATGTACACTAACACTAACCCGTACCCTAACCCTAACCCATTGTCGTACCCTAACCTGTACCCTAAACTGTACCCATTCCCTAACCCTAACCATACCCGTTCCCTAACTCTAACTCTAACCCTAACCCGTAGCCGTACCCTAACCTGAACCCTAAACCGTACACTAACCCTAACCTGTACCCTAACCTGTACTCTAACCCATACCCCAACCCTAACCCGTACCCTAACACTAACCTGTACCTTAACCCATACCCTAACCCGTACGCTAACCCGTACCCTAACCCTTGGGTAGTGCGAGCTCAAAGCTCTCTCCTCAGGCAGGGCTGAGGTCTCTGGGGAAGGCAGAGCTGTGGTCTAGAAGATGCAGCTGTGGGGTCTTTTCCTCTGCCTGGTGACAGGTCCCCAAGGTGACTGTCTCAGGTTCAGGGCCGGTCTATGGGGATGACTGTGGCTGCAGGTGACTAAGAGGGACTTATTCTCCTTGTTCTCAGGTGTCCTGTCTGATCTGACACTGCAGAGTCTGGCCCAGGACTGGTGAAATCCTCACAGACCCTGTCCCTCCCCTGTGCCGTCTCCGGGGGCTCTGTAACCAGCAGTTACTACTGGAATCGGATCTGCCCACGCCCTGGGAAAGGGTTGGAGTGGATGGGGTACTGGACAGGGAGTACAAGCTACAACCTGCTTTCCAAGGCCGAATCTCCATCACTGCTGACACATCCAAGAACCAGTTCTCCCTGCAACTGAGTTCTGTGACCACCGAGGACACAGCCGTGTATTACTGTGCAAGAGAAAGTGAGAGGAAGTCAGTGTGAGCCCAGACACAAACCTCTCTGCAGGGAGACAGGAGGGGCTGGGCTGTAGGGGGAGCTCAGAGACTAGGCCCAGGAGCCGGTGCAGCAGGTGGCAGGGAAGGTGCTTTCGGTTGGGATCGAGAATTACCTCTCCACAACATTCAGCTGCCCCAAGGGACATTTCATGTTTTTTCTGTCTCTGAATTCTCGTATTCTCAGTGCAGCCAACAAATAAGAAAGTTACATTGTCTATTTGCAGATGGGAAATCATCAGTCACTAGGGATCTGTCTGTCAAGTTCCTATATCTTATTTATTTTTCTTGACAAAGAGAACATCCAGAAGACTCTCAGCTTCCCTGTGATCTGAAAACATTTCCACAAAGGGAGGTACCAGCACATTTCATCAACCCTGTGTCCAAACCCAACTTCGACCCCCCTCACGCACAGGTGGCCCACATATAGGACCTCCTGTCAGACAGGCACATATGACCTCAGGGGGTTATGATCAGTGCATCCCCAGGACCTCTCTCCACAGGGTCTCTCTCCCCCCAGGATATGTTAACCTCCTGCTTCTGATTTACTGGGGTGGATGTTGAACCCACCCCAACATAACGCTCTGCCTTCTACCTTTTAAATTCTCCCTCTACCTGTCCTAGACCCTGATCACTGTGGGGTTAGGGTTAGGGTTAGGGTTAGGGTTAGGGTTAGGGTTAGGGTTAAAAAAAAGCACACAAGATCTCAGAAAACCAAGTAGTGTTTCCCTCTGTGAGGGGAATTTATGAGGTAAATCTCCATTTGAAAGGGTGTCTCCCTCTCTGTACCAGGAATAGGGTAACTGAAGCTCAAGAAACTTTTACCTATGGAGAAGGCCTGGACTTAAATCTACATAACAAACATACCCTTGTATACTATGCACTGCCTGATGACCTCCTTTAACTGGCTTCCCCCCTCTCCCAACACCTTTTGTTTTTTTAACTGAAGATGGTATATAAGGGAGATTAGGTCATTTCCTGAGTTAGTTTTCCTGGTGTTGACCTGAAACAAACAGACGGCCAGATATTTCTCCAGCAAATATGGGTTTATTCTCAGGATCGGGAGAAAATCACAACTTGGAGGTCTGCAACCACAGCAAGGCACATGAGCATCCCCATGAGTCAAGGGAAGGAAAACACCTCTGTAGAAAGGAAGAGGACCCTGGAAAGGCTATAGCAAACAGAGTACACAACTTTTTATTGGCTGAGTCCTTGAGTCCTGGCTCAGTCCTTTCCTGAGGCCAGGAAATGAGAGTCTTTCTTTTCACTGTGGGGCTCCGCAATTGTGGTAACGCATGAGAGCTCTCCGTTCTGGTCTCCCAGTCCTATTTAACTGAGGTTTCTGCTTATTAATTTTTACAACACTAACCCCTAACTCTTAGCCCTCGGCCCAATCCCTAAACCCAAACCTAACTCCTAACCCTTAACTCTAGGCCCTAACCCCTAAGCTTACCCCTTCCCCACCGTCCTAAACCCTCTCCCTAACTGCACCCTTCATGCCACTTTCCTGGACCAACTGGGCCAATGACATTTCTGAATCCTTCAGCATCTCCACCCTGCCTCTCCCCGCCACCCTACAGCCCCGCCTCCAGGGCTCAGGAGGCGACTGGGGTCATCCGCCCCTAGGTGAGCGGATATGTACTCCCAGATCTAGAGCGCTCAACAGTGTCTGCAGGACGTGCCCAGGCCGTCAGGAAGTCAGAGGACCCGCGCTCCGCTGCACTTAGCTCACCTAAACGCCCTCCAAGACCTCCACGTGACCCCCGGGGACTCAAGCGGCTTCGCGCCCCTGCCCCAGGAACCAATCGGAAGTCAGGGACAACGAAGCGGGCCCACGCCAGGCCTCCCCATGGCCCCGCCCCCTCTCCACTGCCGTCCAATCGCTTCTGGCCCGCCGTCCTCCGCGCTTCCGCGCCGACTTCCGCTGTCGGCGGCGGGGCGGCAGTTCGAGGGGCCTGATGTCTGCGCCCATGGCAGCCGCGAGCGTCGGGCTGGCTGAACTGGGTTTTGTGGAGGCGGCGCCGGCGTGGCGGCTGCGCAGCGAGCAGTTCCCCAGCAAGGTGGGCGGCCGGCCGGCGTGGCTCGGCGCAGCCGGGCTGCCGGGGCCCGCGAGGCTGGCCTGCGCGCTGTGCGGCCGCCCACTGGCCTTCTTGCTGCAGCTGTACGCACCGCTTCCGGGCCGCGCCGACGCCTTCCACCGCGGTCTCTTCCTTTTCTGCTGCCGAACGCCACCGTGCTGCGCCGGCCTACGCGGTGAGCGGCCCGGGGCCCGGGTAGCGCGTGCGCGGTGAGCGGCCTGCGGCCCCGGTCGCGCGTGCGCGGCCTTGCTCGCGATCAGGGTCCAGGAACCGTGCAGCCTCCTCTGCGACCCTACCGCGGGCCTCTCCCCTGTACCCCGCGAGCGTTTCCGGGGGTGGGGGGGGGCGTTCCAAGGGCTCGCGCCTTCTTCGCCCCCAGTTTTTTGTTGTTGTTAATCAGTCGGTAGTAGGTGTTCAGATAATAGAACCTGTAATTTTTCGGAAACCTCGGTTCCAACACGTTGCTCATATGTATGTAGTCTGACTTAATGTTACTTTTGTTACTAATTTGAACAAGCTCAAAGAGCCTACTTAGTTGTATGGACTTTAAAAAGTTTATCGTTTTCACTCTTATTTTTTTCTTCCTTTCCAGAAAATAAGCTTTTTGTAAGCAAAAACTTTCTTCTATTTTTCTTTTTAAAAAATGACTGTCTTTTCAGCTCTGTGTGGAGTGAAGGCTCAAATACTTGAATTGCTATGTTGTTTTATTTAAAACATGTATAACGTTTCTCCTCTCTCCTTAGTTTTTAGAAATCAGTTGCCCAGGAGAAATGACTTCTACGCCTATGAGCCACCTTCTGAGGATCCTCCGCCAGAGACAGGAGAATCCGTGTGCCTCCAGCTCGAGTCTGGTGCTCATCTCTGCAGAGTTTGTGGCTGTTTAGGCCCCAAAACATGCTCCAGATGTCACAAGGCACATTACTGCAGCAAGGAGCATCAGACTCTGGACTGGAGATTGGGACATAAGCAGGCTTGTCCACAAGCAGGTCAGTCAATTCTGTTTTTATTTTTAAACCTCAGTTTCATAGTGTCTGTCAGGCCAAATCTTTCATTTTGAGGATAAACGTTAACATTAGAAAAGGAAAGGTGTAATACTTTTCAAAGCTTTGGTTAACTAGTGACTTAAACACCTTTATGAAGAAGGAACTGTGAGGTCTTGCCCACTCGCGTCCCAGCCTAGCTTTAGTGTAGTCATTTAGTTTATGAGCTATAATCTAAAATGCTGGAGCTACATATGTTACTTACTAAGGAAAACTGTTATGACATGGAATAAATACACTTCAGATACAGGAAATTATTTGACCTTCCAAACTAAATGATTACTAATGATGCTAGTTACCTTACTTTGTTTCAGGTGATTTGGACAGTACAGTTCCAGACCACAGCTTCCTTTTTCCAGAATTTGAAATTGTAATAGAAACAGAAGATGAGATTATGCCTGAATTTGTGGAAAAAGATGATGAATCAGAGATTATAGGTAGCATGGGTAAGGAATCAGTTTCAAAACTCATTCATTAAATATACACTACTATGTATAAAATAGATAACTAATGAGAACCTATTGTATAGCATAGGGAACTCAGTGCTCTGTGGTGAACTAAATAGGAAGGAAATCTATAAAAGGGGATATATGTATAAGAAAAAAAGGAAAAAGGTGGGGGGAAGAATAGTGAATCTAGTTGAAGCAGAGAGAAAGTAGAGGGTCAAGTGTCCCAACATTCCAGCCTCAAGGGACATGTTCTCACCCATCTCAGGGGACACTGAGGACCTGCCATGGAAACCTAGGGATTAGAGAACCAATTTGGAGACACCTGTCTTAGATCATTGCTAAGACAAAAAACGTTTTTCTTTTTAACTAATATATGAGAAGATTCAGTGCCAGATGTTTAAAAGCACCTAGGGAGAGGGATGCTATGTTTGTTGGTGGGTAGTAGTGTTAGAGAGTGTGCTTTGGGGAAGAATTCACTGATGAAGGAGTCTGATAGAAAATTTCCAATAACAGGTGAGAGAGAACTCCCTGTATTGAGTGTCCAGTGAAATGAAGCCATGCTGTATCTAGTCTGGACAGTGCATGCCATTGATCCACACTGTCTCTACTCCTCAGACATGGGGCCAATAAAGTAATAAGCAATAGAAATGTAAAAAAAAAAAAAAAGAAAACGCTTTCATTAAGTGATTAAATATAATGCTTGAAAGGAGGGGCTCAAAATGCCAAGAAGAGAAGCACTGATAGGAAAAGGCAACTCACTTGGGAGGCTGCAACCTATACTTTTCAAATATTGCCTCATTTGAAGATATCCTTTCTGTACTTCCCTCCTTGGTATACATAAGGTACGTTCTGGTTCCCGTAAAGGTGTCAGAGGAAGTATCCAGGTGGTCAGTTGGGTGGGGCTGCACAGGATGCTGGAAACTTGGAAAGTTTATCTGGCTCCAGGATTTGTTTCTCTGATTGAGATGGTGGACATGAGAGTGCCTAGCAGTGTTCGGTGGGCAGCAGGGGCCCTTTTATCTGGCAAGTTTCAGATACTTGATTTTGTCAGTTACCTCAAGGTTATGCTCTGGAGCAGTGCCTGTGCTGAGACTGAGCAGTAGCCAAAATTTATCCAACACTTACTCCGTACCACGGGCCTTTTGGGCATGATCTTACTAAAATCTTGACATCAGAACAATATGTTAGAAACTCTGCCCCATTTGGCAGTGAGGAATTTGAGGTTCTGGGTATAACTTGTTTGGTCGTATAACTGACTAAAGTTGTTAAGTTCTAGAACTGAAGTTTGAGCTCCTGTCTTATTGACTCCAAAACTTGAGCTCTTAACCACCACAAAATGTAGATTTCAGAATCTAAATTAAATTTTAGATTAGAATGTCAGCTTACTGGCTTACATTTCACATTCAGGGTATCAGAAATATCTTCTGAGTTACAAAGACTCGATCCTGTTGGGGATGGCGGTGTTTCAGGTGGCTGAGATTCCAGAGGTGAGTGTGAAGGAGTGAGCTGGTAGGGTTAGGGCGCGTGATAACTGAATGAGTGTAAGGGAAAGGAGAGATGAAACATGAAGAGATTGGAAATAAGAGTCCAGATGGGTGAAGGACACTAGTGATAAGCAGGGCTCATATTTTTGGGGTGCCCTTTTGTGTGCTGGGCACAGCAGTCCTCAGACTGGGACTTGGGGTCTGTTCTTTTAATTTGGAGTTTTAAAGAGAAGCTCTTACTAGGAGCCGGCATAGTAATAATGCTTCATGGAGTACCTGCAAAGTCAGATGGTCTTAAAGCACAAACATTAATGAATTAAAATAGGAAAGGCTGTGGAAACATCTGGCCTTCACTGTCTGATTTAACACTAAATTGGTTGTTTAAAACTGGCCTCCCTCAGCATGTGTTTATTGTCAAGACATGGAGATTATTCCTGTTGCATAATAGTTATGTTGATAATTTTTTAGGTGAAGCACCTGAGGAAGAATTGGATTCCATGGCAAAACATGAATCTAGGGAAGATAGAATTTTCCAGAAGTTTAAAACCAAAATATCCCTTGAACCAGAACAGGTAAAATAGAGTTCATATACAGCTCCTTCTGTTCTTTTCAGGTGGTGTTTTAGGGGTATAAACCCTGAGTAGGGAATTCCCTGGCAGTCCAGTGGTTAGGATTCTGCACTTCCATTGCTAGGGGCCCAGGTTCGATCCCTGGTTGGGGAACTAAGAAACCAGCCTGCCACATTAGCACAAAGACCACTGGGGTTTTGTGAAAAGAATAATGGGTTTTGCTGTTATGAAGAATTCTGGCTTCTTCAAGTACATATTGACCTTCTGATGTAATTGTATCTACAGTGTGGGGGAAAAAAAAGAGTGGTTTTGAGGATTAAGGTAGATTGTAGACTCACAGTAAGTATTCAGGAAATGTTTCCCTTTGCCTCTTTTCTTCCATTAACTTTATTCCCCTTAACTTCCCTCACCGTAAACATAAATCACTAAAGAAGACAGCTAAATTCCCATAAGCCAGTCGCTAGAGCAAATAACTATCCAGGGGCTTATAGGAAGAGTAGGTCTAGGTCCTAAATACTGAGAAGGTAGTTTTTAGCAACGCATATGCTTTTAACAAGAAATATTGAGGAAAGTCACTCATTTGTTGTATAAGATGTTATTATAACAAAATCTACTTGTTTTATTTATCTAAACACTGTGGCTCACTTGGTATTTGTTCCTTTAAAAATTGTTAACTTAGGTTCCTTATATCTGTGTGAAGGTAAGCACAAACCCTGGGCTGCATGTTAGATTGACAACCTGATAATGGGGAAATAGGATTATTGTTAGTCTTTTCACAAAATAGTCATAGGATTCAGATTCTAACCATACTGACATCTAAGAAAAATCATCTGGATATCCTGAATCAGATAAGCTGAAACAGTCCCTTTGATCAGGGGTCCCCATGTCCTGGGCCGAGGACTGGTGCCGTGAAGCTTCACCTGCCACTCCCCGTCGCTCGCATTAACGCCAGAACCACCCCCCTTCCCCCTCCCTGTCCGTGGAAGAATTGTCTTCCACGAAACGAAACCGGTCCCTGGTGCCACAAAGGTTGGGCACCGCTGCCTTTGATGACACTGAGAACGGTATTAATTGTGCCCAGTGGAGGGGCGCAGGGGGACAGACAGTAAAGTGGTTTTCAGATGAGCGTATCATCAATTCTAAGAGTATGTACAAAGCTTCTCTAGATGATCCTCAGATCACATGAGATGTTGGTGATTTAAACTGATCCTGATTGATTTTAGATTCTCAGATATGGCAGAGGGCTTGCCCCCATCTGGATCTCTGGTGAAAATATCCCTCAAGAAAAGGATATTCCAGATTGCCCCTGTGGTGCCAAGAGAATATTTGAATTCCAGGTATGACCTTAAATAAGTACTATTTTAGTATGTAATTACCCTGATTTATAATTTTAAGCATTAAAAAACTTTGCCAAAGTAAACTATGTGTATGGATCCCTATGGTATTATGGAAGGTTCCCTATAATGAAAATCAGTAGTTTCCTGCCCCACCTTAGGGCTTGTTGCAAGGAGGGAGTTATCTTTTACTGGTCATCTGGTAGTTATTTCTGTCTTTAAATAGCGTGCTTTTTCTGAGATTTATCAGTTTCCTCGTTTTTTAGACATTACCTGCTGACTGACTTCTGCAGTAGTGAGGATTTAAATGTAGTCACTAACACCATCTAGACCATCGCCCACTTCCCAGTGTGGTTAGGGTCAATATTATTTTAGTGCCTCTATCGTTACCTTTATAATTGAAAATAATATACCTTTTTTACGATCTTTGGCTCTCTCCTTTGTGAGAGTGTTTCAGAATGCTTACTCTGTCTAGTCTTGGTTTGTAGATTTGTTAGGAGAACACATTAACGTAATCATTAAAATTTTTTACCCCCCCCCCCCAAAGAAGTTGTTAGCATCAAAATCCATTTGGGTTGGGCGGAAATGCTCTTGAATTGTGGATTCACTAACCTTTTAAAGTGATATTTGTTTCTTAGGATAAAAACAGGACTTTTGTGGGCTGATGCAAAACGGCTGGGTTCTTAGTGCCGGAGCCCTGCCTGACGCCCGAGAGGAGCCGCCGGCGGTGGCGTGCAGCAGTCTGAGGACAGTGCCGGCACTGCTGCCCCTTACTCTTCCCAGGAGACCGCTGACTCCTAAGGCCCATTTCTAGTCGCTACAAACACATCAGTAGATGTCCTTTTTGTACTCTGCTAGGTTAGTGTTTCTTCAGAGTCAGAGAAACAGCATCTGCTATTCAGGTTGTAAATAACCCCAAATAAAAGTGGCCCAAATAGAAGCCTCATCCCTATTTTGTGGCATATTATTAATACAATACAATTAGGTTAACAGCCAGGTCAAATAGGTCAGCTGATCTTATTATACTTAGGAACTTCTTTCTTAAATGAAGAAGAAAGACACCAAATAGAGAGGGACTTGAAAGAAATGTAGAGTTGCAGAGTATTTTTAGATTGTTAAATATGTTAACGCCGTAATGTCTGTAATCTCGCTGTGGAGATGGAGGTGGAGAGACCAGGATCCCCAGGAAGGTCTGGTCTGTTGAAGGCGGACTGTGCTCCTCACTGCCAAGGAGCGCTCTGACTGTGCCATCCTTTCCCCAGGTCATGCCTCATCTGCTCAACTACCTGAAGGCTGACAGTCTGGGCAGGAGTGTCGACTGGGGCGTCCTGGCCATCTTCACCTGTGCTGAAAGCTGTGGCCTGGGCACTGGCTACACAGAGGAATTTGTTTGGAAGCAAGATCTGACAGATGCCCCCTAAAGACAATGGTGTAAAGCCTTAAAATATTCATCATCTCTTAGACTTTCCAATTCCATTTCTAGGACTTTATCCTAAGGAAATAATTATACCAGAGGTACACAAAGATGTTGTTTTAGGTGTTGTGTATCTGTCCAGCAGGAGGCTACACAGTCTTAATGATACAGACTTATATGCACATCAAGTAAGATAAAGATGCCAAGGTACCACTGTACATGGTACTCATAGTATGCTGTTTTTGTAAAAATATACATGTGTATGTACACCAAAAATATCTGGAATGATATGCACTAGATGTGAACCGGTTACCAGTGGGACTAAGTGACATGATCTTTTTACTTATATGTAATTTATTTCTATAATAAAAATGGGTTATGTGCCTGATTAAATCAAACCATCACTCAGAGCATTTCTCCCCTAAAATTTGCAAAGTTAAAACAAGGAGAAAAATATTTGGGTAAAACCCCAAGAGTCTTCCTGAGTTCAAAGAGAAGCTCTACTTCAAGACTGACTTTGGTCAGCCAGTGGGACTGCTTATAGACCAGAGACTGAAAGGTCTTCTCTCTCCATCTCCCCATCTCACAGCACTGTCCACATGGCAAGTAAACCCAAATAAGGACAGGGAATCAGCCACTGGAATTTCCCTGGGTCAGCCTGAGGGAAGGCTCTGAGGTAGCTTTCAAGTGAGGGATATTGTTTCCGATGCCTCTGTTTACACGAGCGGTTCCTAAATCAGTGCCATCAACCATGCTAAGGCTCCTTTCAGCCCCAAGTGATTTATACTTACCTTGTAATAATTCCCAGTTCTCTTAGTGCTGGGCAGGCTTCACTGCTGCGAAGGCAAACCTAGAGACATTGCTGTTGATCACTGCTTGAAGACCAGCAGCTAGTTCTGGTAACATCCCTGCTAACCCTGAAATGCACTGCCACCATAAACACATCTTTTTGGAGGTAATATCAGTTGCTAATATCACTGACTTGGCTATTTCACCAGTTTTATATCAGGAAATCCTGGCCTTTTAGTCCATATCACATGTGTGTGAATATGTATGTAATTTATATAAAGATACATAAAATACTGGACTAGTGGGGCCTTCATAGCCCAAACTATAAATCAGAAGTTTGCCCCAGTAGGACAGCATCCTGACTGCTAAGGACTTTTTAAGCAAATTGATTAGGGTCTGTCTATTTGGAGAGATCCCCAGATTATGTAGACATTCTTGCAGGCATGTTGGTAACCCGCCAAGCTATCCTTTAGGTGTGTATCCCTGCCAAGGTCTGGAGATGACAGCAAGTTCACCGGGCATTTCCATTTGGAGACAGACTTCCAGCACTGAGTTGGCAACCATGTCCAAAAAAAGCAACTAGTTGAAAATAACTAAAAAATAAGAAAATTTAGATAAATAAATAAAGCAACTCAGTTGCCTCTAGATATGTCAAGACATTTAAAAACCTTCATACCAACCATGAAATGATCGACACATCTCACCCAGCAACTGCTCCTGCGGAGGACATCAATCACTACTGCCAACCCATGCATGCTGTCCCTCAAACCTCTGCTTGGCCCAGATACTGCCTGACCAGGCAGCTCACCCTACTGGAGAGAGCAATGCATTCACCTGTCCTTTTTTATTTGATATACTGAATGCTGGTCATATCATCCTTTGACAATTCAGAGATCACAGCAAAGAAAAAATGTTTCAGTGCTTTTGATATTCATATTAGTGGTAGTGTTCTGTTATTCTAACTAACTCATCATCCCACGTGTCTTTAAAAATTAAGGGTTCTCAGCGTAAAATACTTACTATAGAACTGATCAACTAAAAAGCCTGTAGTCTGAATCTGGATTGGATATACTAGTATGAACTCATGAGGTATTTTATCTTGAAAACTTTTAAAGGGAAAGAAGCAAGCACTTATCCTGCTATGTGAAAGAAGTATATCACTATATAAATAAGTATTCTAACAAATCATGAAAATAATTAGAATTTTATCTTTTGCAACCCACTAATGAATTAGTGGCTCAATCAGAAGACGACAATAAGACATTAAGTTCCTAACAAACACTACTTACAGTCTTTACAAAGGGATCAAGCCTTCAGATGCAGTCACCCACCGGCGGGAAATGCAGAGAACAGAGGGATGTGCTGGCTGCACCATCCTGAGTTTGCAAACAGCACGATGGACTGTAAGAAACTACTAGCCAAACAGCCTCTAAATCTCCTTAAATGAGATGGCAGGGGAACTTAAGGAGTAAAACAGACATAAAAACGTATCAATTTATTAAAATGGAAGGCTAACCTATATTGGTGTTTAGGTAATTACTGTAAAAAGATAATGGTTATTTGGGTGGGTGGTGTGGCTGGACTGGTGCATAAGGAGTAAGAATAATTCAGTAAAGTGACTGGAAGTAAATCTATCAGCAAGAATTTTAAAGTCTTATTAAAAATGCCATTAATAACAAACTAAAATACTTAGGAATTAACTTTTATGTAATGTAAAGCCCTATAGAAAAAAATTAAGAAACTCTACTGAAGAACCTAAGACTCACACGTGGGGAAACAATTCTTTCTTGAATAGAAGGAGATCATATTGGACTGATGTCTTTCCAATTCATCCATACATTACTGACATCACTGATGATTGGAAAATGCAAGAAAAGGGCACTTAATACACCATGTTCTCTCTGGACTGTAATCTGGTATGGATCTATCAAAACCTAGAATGTATAAATGCTCTTAATACAGTGACTCCTCTTCTAGGCATGTTACTATAGAAATACCTGTACTTATCCACAAATACACATAAAAGGATGTTCCCTGCAGCACCTGTTTATAATAGTAAAACACTACAGATAACGTAAATGACCATAATTATGGAAATGGTTAAATACATAAACTTGTGTAACCATCAGATTACACCATCAGACTACATCATGTGGCACCATCAGATTCCATTTCATGGCAGTATGTTTGTCATGGAAAAATGTGTATGATATAGTGACTAAAAAAAGGAAGCTATAGAGGCTTCCCTGGTGGCGCAGTGGTTGGGGGTCCGCCTGCCAATGCAGGGGACACGGGTTTGTGCCCCGGTCCGGGAGGATCCCACATGCCACGGAGCGGCTGGGCCCGTAAGCCATGGCCGCTGAGCCTGCATGCCCGGAGCCTGTGCTCCGCAACGGGAGAGGCCACAACAGTGAGAGGCCCGCATACTGCAAAAAAAAAAAAGAAAAAAGAAAAAGAAAAAGAAAGGAAGCTATAAAATCAAACATATGCTTTACAATTTTTTCAATAGGATAACAAAAGCACCCCAAAAAGAAAAAAATCTGAACAGAAGAGGGCTGGGGAGGTACCCACCAATCTGGTAGTTAACCTGGGGAAACAGACAGACGGGAGAGGAAGGAAGAAACTTTCTGGTTATATACCTCTGAGCCATCTGAAAAAATATTTTTACAATTAAAAAGAAACACACACACCCGAACAATGAACCCCAAGAACTTACACATGCTCACCTGATGTTCATGAGAAAAACACACCTCACCGGTCGGTGGACGACCCCAGCTCTAACACTGAAGGCCTTTGGCTTAGAGCCCGTGTTTGCCACTTACGGGCTCTGTAACCTTGGGCAGACCCTCAGCTGGGGCCTACCTTGCCCTACTTGTGAAAGCGGAACAAAACCTAACTGCAGCTTTTGTAAGAAGGCAACGTATCTGGGAAACGGGAGGTGCTCAATGTATAGGACTTAATAAACACGTTTTGTGAGCAACTTAAAATTTTCAGACAATTCTTCCATTTTCACTGCAACATACAATGAAATGTTGATTGAAACAAACAACAAGCAAGCAAGCAAGCAAACACACTGAAATGGTTTCAGGCATTATATCTAAAATACAACATTTTAAACAGTATGATCACATGAATCTTACAAAGTTTCATTTATAACATCAATCTAACACTTTTATAAACAGCATTTAATGTACAGAGTACTCTGAAGGAAGAAAAATATGTACAGCCATTTGTTTTCATTAATACATTTCTATTCTGTCCTGCAATACTGAAAAGGTGGAATGTGGCACAAAAATAACCCATAGGAGTTACAAATTAGAAAACAACACTTTTAAAAAAGATTTTTACTTTTCTGGTAGAAATATAAAAACTGTGGTTTATGGGGAAGAAATTAAACAAAATAAAGTCCAATGGATTGTTGAGGTGGCTTTAACACTTAAAGTTTTGTCCCTTAAACCAACTTGTCAACAGCAGTAAGTGTTTAAAATCTAAATATAAATAAACGGGCAGCGCTGCCCAAATAGCAGCACAGTTCGAGCAACTTACAGTAACACTTCGGTGTTCTCTGTGCAGAAATAATACCCCCTCCCTGGTATCCCTACGGGGTACACATGCAGGAGAGCTTCACCTCGTGCTGCAACCTACAACCAGACATCCATCCTCTCATCACATGGGGCCATCCACAACACCACTAAATGTACCAGAACTGATTTGTTTTAATAAAACAAGTGGGTGGGGGAGGCAGGAGTACATGACAGCCATTACGTTGTCTTCCTGAAACCCTTTAGAATAGGGTAGATGTTCTCAAAGGCTTCATAAATTTCTGCTCTGACTTTAGCACCTATGAAGACAAGTTGGAGTAGAGAAGAGTCTGAAAAAACGGCATTTCTTAACATAAAACCACAAGCACAATTCTCTCCACACCTAGTAAGACAGATGCATTAAAACATTAACGATGGACCCTTGTCATAATCCTATTTTTGTTTTTAAGGTGGTTTTTTTTAAGTTGGCTTTTTAAAAAAATTACAAAAGTAGCGCCCCAGGTGACTCCAGCCTCCTTCCGCAGTCTGCCCACGTGACTGGTGCTGGTCTCTGGACTGGGTCAGAACCCAGCAGGGCCGCAGTGAGAGTGGCTGAATCTTATTCTCCCAATTGCTGCCTTCAAACAAGCTCTTTTGAATCTTCCTTTGTTGTCGCAAAATGATAATGGTGATGAACCCCAAAGTTTTAGACAATGGTACCCAACTTAAAACGCCACCTGTTATGTAATGTAATGCCCCCCTACCCCTCCCCCACCAAGGTCATGCTTCAGCTGGAGAACCAGCCGGGCTGCGCTCTGACTTCCCTTGGCTCACTTCCTCTGGTGGGTGTGTTCCCCATCAGAGTGTCAGGATCAGGGGAAGAGAAAAAAGGGGCAAAGCTGCTTTACAAGTCACCAGTCAACTGTCCCGACACTGCGATATTACTTCTCAGCACTGAGAAAATGCCATTCTTCACACTTTCAAAACTTCGAACACTACTTCCTGTTGCAACTTACCTGTTAATACAACTTTTCCAGAAACAAAAATAAGGAGAACAATTCTTGGTTTGATCATTCTGTAGATTAAACCAGGAAATAACTCTGGCTCATAACTAGAAGGAAAATGGCAAAAACAGTTTAGAAATTAACAGCTACTCATGCCTTTAGAAAAAACGGGGACCTGAACAAGGGAAAGTACTGGGTAAGCAGCAAACTGATGAGGAGGTGAAGCCCAGTTCTTAAGGAGCATCACAGGGGAGAGTGCTCAAGGCCAGGGAGGCCAACTTGTAACTGGCACATGAAGACCAACTAACTCTATTTCTAATGAATCTGGATTTCCTGACATAAGAACAAGAGCTTTATAAATATGTTCTATAGTCTCTGACCTTTATCAAGTTTCATTCTGGACAAGTTTACACCGACTTACAAGAGCCCAATAATCATTTATTTATAAGATCTGACAGTCACACAGTTTACCTTCTAATCATTCACATCTCATCTCCTTAAACTGAAATATCTCTAGCTGTTAACTTTGTTCAGGCAATTTAATCAAAGTGACTGCAAAGATACTAGTTGGAGACTGAATCTTTCCCTGACTATGTTGTCTGACTAAATGCACTATTGGTATGTTTTATTCTAATCCTAGTAATTTCATTTTCTTAGTTAGAGAGATTGAAAACAGGATGTGTGACTGTGTTTAACCTAGTGGAAAATTCAAGATAGGCTTCTCTGAGGAAGAGATGCTGGGGTGGATATGTGAAATGCCAGTGGGACTTTCCTAGGTGAAAAGTGAAATAAGAGTGTGCCAGGTATAAAAGTGGGATGTGCAAGGGCCCTTGTGCAATAAGGGCATGATAAGCCTTGGGGGTGCTATGAGCAGAGAGGCTGGAGAGGTGGGCAGGGACCACCTGCCTTCTAAGTCTTCATCAGGAAGTAGCAGGGAAAATAAATGTTGACTAGCACAAAAGATTCAAACAACTGGGGAAAAAATTGATACAAGAGGTTGTGGACTTTGTTCATGTATTTAAAATGTATTTAGTGAGCAATAAAATGATAAAACATACAGAAGGGAATCAATTTCATCCCAGTAAAGGGGAGTTTTGGGTGTCGTTAAGCGAAATGACAGGGAAGTAGGAGGCTGGTGAGAATAGGTGTTACCAAAGACATCAGGAAGAAACTTCAACGATAAATATACCTATAAGTATATCATTTGTTCTTACATACTAATTAGTTTGCACATGTTTTATCATGAACAATGTTTAAATAGATTATAAATTAATTGTTGCCAAAAGCAATCACAATCCATTTCAGACTCACCTACTGAACTGTTGGTGGGTAAGCACAAGGCCTTCTAACCTTATAGGGAACTTCACGTCACAGCTCCCCACCATGTTCTGAATCTTGAAGTCCAAGAACTTAGCTGGAAAACCCAACTTCTGTACAACCCTGGCATATTTTCTTGCTGCTAGTCTGGACTGTTCTTCACTAGGGAAAGAAAAAGTGAAATATTCATACGCTAAGACAGCTAAAATAATTATTTAGATGAAAAGCTTATAAGAAGTCCAAATTAGGAAAGATATTTTATAAAGTATAAAGTGGTCACCCCTTCCAATAAAGAAAAGCTCAACAGACATTAAGAGTTTTATGTACAAAGTATTCCCGTGTCCTTGACAGAAAGCTTAGGCCTACCAAAATGAATCCCTCTTCAATTCACCAAATTACTGATAGCCCTAGATTTAAAAAAAAAAAAAAAAGTTATTTATTTATTTGGCTGTGCCGGGTCTTAGTTGCAGCACACGGGATCCTCATTGCAGCACGCGGGATCTTTAGTTGCAGCATGTGGAATCTTTGTGGCATGCAAACTCTTAGTTGCCGCGTGTGGGACTTAATTCCCTGACCAGGGATCGAACCCGGGCCGCCTGCATTGGGAGCACAGTCTTAAGCCACTGGACTACCAGAGAAGTCCCGACAGCCCTAGATTTTATACATGTGAAACATAATATCATCATCACCATTATCATTAATATTATTGTATTTTAGCTCACAAATTTCTACTGAGATGAAAACTAACAAGCTTCATTTGGATAGGAAAACAATGATGAGACTTATACTCAAAGAATGCATACACTAATTCCTCTTTTATGTCAAGTCTTTCTTTATCCATTCCTAGAAGTCATCTCTTGGACAAAACTATGACTTAGCAGGGCAGGGCTCATGTAACAAAAGCATAATGAAAGCAGTATCATCGTCGACAAGAGGCTCTCAAGTGCAGGGTCATGAATGACAAAAATGAGGCATGCATACATGCTGAACTGTATGGAAATAAGGTGATAGCATACACCCTAAACTAATGCCTGATTTTAAGAAAATGAAGTTACTGCTGTCTAAAAGTGATGAGAATCAACTATTTTAATAAGAAAGCAACAATAACATTTTATTAAAGTATTAGCCTAACACCTAGAAACCATGACACAGCCATTTCTTTCGTAACATACAGACCAGGACAATGAACTCCTTTAAACCCACCTCTTGGCTCCTGTGCACACCATCTTCCCAGAACTGAATATCAGTGCAGTGGTCCGGGGCTCTCTTATTCTCATGATTACAGCAGCAAACCGCTAAAACAGCCAGAGACAATAGTTAATGATGTCATACCAGACTGCTGACTTCTGTCAGAACTAGACAATGAGAAAAAAACACCCCAAATAGTAAGAAGGACCTGGTACTTAGAAAGTTATCAAGATATCTGTCATGTGTTTCCATACAGGGCTCCCTTACATCACCATGTGCCACACGTCTTTTGCATACGGAGCAAACACACAAGTTGTGACTGCTCAGGCGGTTGGACCAAGATCTCTGTGTTCTGTCATACACATCCCAACAAGTGAAGACAAGGAATATTTGCAAAAATATCTTTAACTATAAATTTTGTTTTATTAATTTTTTTAGGCAAATCTACTGATAAACCTTTTCCACCTCCAGAAGGAATTAATAAATCAGATTACAAGCATATCAACGCATAGTGATGTTACCTCCTGTTTCCAATAGACTTTTAGAAACTGAATTGGTGGATCGGCATTTATATAAATGTAATGGCCTCAGTGACTAGGTTACATGATATAAGGCAAAAAATTAGTTTCAAAATAACTGAAATTTTAATATCTGCTATCTAATTACACATGAAAAAATTCATATTATTTCTAATCAAGATCATTCTTTGACAGATTAGATTGCTTTCACAATTTTAGTTTAAAAACTACTATATGTCTTCTGATTTTACCACCATGTAAAAATGCTAGCATTATATTCTAGTTTATACAAGTCCCAGGAAATGCCTAATTATTTTGCATTTCCTAAATTCCCTCTACTGGTTTTATTGCTTGGATAACTAATATAATTTCATTAGAAAAAATTATGTAAAATCATGTATTCAACTTAATAAAATTATGACAAAAGATTAATTCTTATAATGCTATATTCATATGGACTTGCCATATGCATTAGGCTGTTTTTTTTTTAAATAAATTTATTTATTTTATTTATTTATTTTTGGCTGCATTGGGTCTTCATTGCTGTGCACGGGCTTTCTCTAGTTGCGGCGAGCGGGGGCTACTCTTCGTTGCGGTGCACGGGCTTCTCATTGCGGTGGCTTCTCTTGTTGCACAGCACGGGCTCTAGGCGTGCGGGGCCTCAGTAGTTGTGGCTCATGGGCTCTAGAGCGCAGGCTCAGTAGCTGTGGTGCACGGGCTTAGTTGCTCCACGGCATGTGGGATCTTCCCAGAGCAGGGATCGAACCCATGTCCCCTGCACTGGCAGGGGGATGCTTAACCACTGCGCCACCAAGGAAGCCCTAGGCTGATATCTTAAAATCAGAAAACTTGTAGGTATTTTTCCCTTAATCTTTTTATTATTAAAAAATCGGCAGTTATACAAAGGTAGAAAATATAATAAACTTCTTGTACTTATTATCCAACTTTAACAATTATTAACTTTTGGCTAATCTTGTTTCATCCATATGCCCCTTTCCCAATTCTCCAACTGGACTATTCTGAAGTAAATTCCAGGTAGCATGGCATTCTGTTCTATATAGTTTTCAAAACATAAATGGGATCATACTATATATTTTCTTCTGTAACTTCACATGATCCCCTCACAATGGATATGTCAAACTTTATCTTGTGGACTGCTGTATTCCTAGAGTCTCTTACTTGGCAGCTATTCAATAAAAATGCTGCATATTTTGCTTTAAATCCTTGTTTTGCTGGTGTCAACAAACTTAAACACAACATATTCTTTTTGATCTAGAGACCTTTGGAAGAAAATTCTGTATTATTATAGTCTGAAATATATTAAAATTGTTCTGACCTTGGGATTATATTCAGCATTCCGGGCACGAAGTGCAATGGTCTTTAGGTCAAGTTTACAGCCAAGATTCACTGTGGATACAATATTTCTGTAAGAAATTAGAAAAGAAAACATGATTATTTACTGTTGGTGTTAGATGATTACTTAGAAGTTGTATTCTTTCATTAGAACTAATTTAATGAAATTTAATGAGATTAAATTAAACTATCTTAATTTTTTAAATTAAAATTTTAAAAAATTGCTGACATTTATTAAGTGTTTAAACAAGTACCAAACACCATGCCAACATTTTACAAAGATAATCTCACTTAATACTTACAATGCACTATGAAGTAATAACTATTAATACTGCCATTTTCAGATGAAGAAGCTGAGGCTTAAATGGGGGTAACTTGCTCTGTATACACATGGCTCCTAAGTGAGGTATGACTTTCTCACTTCTCTCAAAATAAGTATCTTTTGGAAGAACAAGAGTTCAATTATCTTTGACAAAGGAAGAAAACCAGCTTTTTCCTCTGATTAACCCTCAGTAAGTCAAGAAAAACAAACATCACCATTTATTACCTGGGTCCAATGAACACATTTCATTTTTTAATATTCTTATATAATTTTATAAATAACTTATAAATGAGTTGTAACATCACTCTCTTGTGAATACTGATCCCAGATTGCAAATACATCTCCAACTGTTCCAGCTCATGGCTGCTTCTGGGTCTTTTTTTTGCACTGTCAAAATGCAATACCTTTGAAAACTTGATGGCTCGTAATTAGGTTGAAAAGAGGGTGGGTGTCTTCTTTAATACAGTTGTAACGCCAGTTAGGATGATCAGCTCAACGTTCGCATTTCTACATCACCTATTTCCTTCCAATCAATTTTACATACACAAGTTCACAGAACTTTCTTATAATCTATTTTATTTCTGTAGAATTGGTAGTAACATCCCTACTTCCTTTTCTGATTTTAGTAATTTGAGTCTTCCCTTTTTTGTTAGTCTAACTAAACATTTGTTGATTTTTTTCAAAGAACCAACCTTTTGTTTCATTGATTTTCTCTACTGTTTTTCTTTTCTCTATTTCATTTATCTCTGCCCTAATCTTTACTATTTCCTTCCTTCTGCTAGCTTTGGGATTAGTTTGTTCTTTTTTCAGTTGTAACGTTAAGTCATTGATCTGAAATATTTTTGTTTGTTTGTTTTATTTATTTTTGGCTGTGTTGGGTCTTTGTTTCTGTGCGGGGGCTTTCTCTTGTTGCGGTGAGAGGGGGCCACTCTTCATCGCGGTGCGTGGGCCTCTCACTGTCGCGGCCTCTCTTGTTGTGAAGCACAAGCTCCAGACGCGCAGGCTCAGTAGTTGTGGCTCAGGGGCCTAGTTGCTCCGTGGCATGTAGGATCTTCCCAGACCAGGGCTCGAACCCGTGCCCCCTGCATTGGCAGGCAGATTCTCAACCACTGCGCCACCAGGGAAGCCCTCTTGTTTTATAATGTGATCATTTATAGGTATAAATTTCACCTATAGCACCACATTTGCTGCATCCCACATGTTTTAGTATGTTGTATTTTTGTTTTTATTTGTCTCTAAGTATTTTCTAACTGCCCCTGTGATCTTCAATCCATTGGCTGTTTAAAAGTGTGTTATTTGGACTTCCCTGGTGGCGCAGAGGTTAAGAATCCGCCTGCCAAGGCAAGGGACACGGGTTCGAGCCCTGGTTCAGGAAGATCCCACAGGCCATGGAGCAACTAAGCCCATGCACCACAACTACTGAGCCTGCGCTCTAGAGCCCAGGAGCCACAACTACTGAGCCCATGCACAGCAAAGAAGAGTAGCCCCCGCTCGCCGCACGCAGCAATGAAGACCCAATGCAGCCAAAAATATAAATAAATAAGTTCATAACAAAAAGAAATTAAGAAAATAAAAGTATGTTGTTTAATTTCTACAATCTTGTGAATTTTCTGGGACGCTTTGTGGAATATCAGAAATATTATGGTGTTGGCAAGAAACAAACACCCCATCTGAACTGGGTAGAATTTACGATTTAAACCAAAGGTGCAAACTTAAATGCACATAAGAGCCAGGTAAGTGTGCAAGACAATAGGGTATGGTGTTTATAGAGGTGAACTAACAAGTGCTTATCCTTCTAAAATCATTAAGTTTAAAATTATTTTGTTTTTTAAATTGTTTCAGATCAAACAAACACCCAAGGCAAGATTTAGGTCACTGGATAACAGTCAGGATCCATGGTTAAACATTACTTAGTTCTAAAAATGATCAGGAATGACTTACAAGAAAACTGGGTAACATAGTTGTTACAGATAACCCCTGATATGGCCATAAACTTCCTAAAGGCAAAAGCATATACTTCTCGGTGACAGATATTTAAGAATATTTGTTTGTTTTTCAGGCAGGAGAAATTTTCCCTACCCGTCCCCTACCCCCCAGTTCTGTTACATACAGGACCTAATTCAGTTAGATGGAAAAATACATTTAGGACAAGAACAGCCATCCTCAGCTTGTGGGAAAGGCACAGTTCTTCAAAAATTTACATGCAGCCCTTACAATAACCAATGAAGGAAAACAAGGACCACTATGAACTATAATGATTCCGTGACTAAGTAATTAATCTTCCCAAAGACTAAAAATATCACAAGGGAAGGAGACTACATAAAGCTTCATTTGGTAAATCAGCTACAGCGAAATGTCTATAATAACAATAATGCAATCTAAATTGGACTTCACTGGCCCAAACATATAAGCACAGCTACTAAATTTCTGAAGATGCTATGAGAGCCTTTTACTGGGGACACGGACTCACTAAGACAGCTTTCCTTTTCTTTTTAAAGCAAGTTTTGATGCATGATCACCATTAGTGCTACACAAATAAATCAATCCATCTGAGAACAACGAACAGCAGCACGGTTCCAGGAGACGCCTCCAGGGCAGGGAAAGGACATACAACAAGTACTCACTGCAGCTGCGGCACAATCCCAGAGCTCTCCGAGGCTGGCGTGGCAGGGGTAATGGGGGTCATGGGGGTCATGGGGGAGGGATACAGGGGAGTGGTGCCCGGCAAGGGTGCGGTCGTAAGAGTCTGTGAGTGGAAAAGCTGTGGTGTCTGGCCGGACGCCCCCTGGGTTGCCTGCTGGGAGGTCGACTGCTGAACGGCTGCCACTGCCGCCTGCTGCTGCTGCTGCTGCTGTTGCTGCTGCTGCTGCTGCTGCTGCTGTTGCTGCTGCTGCCTTTGCTGTTCTTCCAAAATAGACAGACTGTTGGTGCTCTGAATAGGCTGTGGAGTCAGTC
This sequence comes from Mesoplodon densirostris, assembly GCF_025265405.1. Classification (NCBI taxonomy): domain Eukaryota; kingdom Metazoa; phylum Chordata; class Mammalia; order Artiodactyla; family Ziphiidae; genus Mesoplodon; species Mesoplodon densirostris. The sequence goes on from NC_082672.1 coordinate 564,448, forward strand.
CTGTGCCATACGGCATCATCGGACTAAAGATAGGGATTCCAGGAGTCATGGCACCCTGCGGGAAGTTAGGAGAACAATGGGTTAGGCTGGCTGGTGTGAGTGTCTGTAGGACTTGGCTGGTAGAACAGCAGGTGAGATTTGCAAAGACAGGCACCTTGCGAGCACAAATGGGGTTATTTAGCAGTAACGGGGAGGAACTTGCTCTTCTTACACACATCACCTTCTTCTTCAGCATAACACAGTAGGTAAGAGTTTAGGGTGTGGAAGCAGACCTGGGTGTGAAATCCAACTCTGCTACTTACAACACGTGAGAATTTAAGGAAGCTCCTTAACCCTTCAGGCTCTAGAGGATAACAATGCTCTAAGACTTAGAAAAAATCGAGAACTTCTACTCTTTGAAAGATACCATTAAGAAAATTAAAACTTGGGACTTCCCTGGTGGTCCAGTGGTTAAGAACTTGTCCTGCAATACAGGGGACGCCGGTTCAATCCCTGGTCAGGGAACTAAGATCCCACAGGCTGCAGGGCAACTAAGCCCATGTGCCACAACTGGAGAGCCCGAGTGCCGCAACTACAGAGCCCATGCGCTCTGGATACTGTGCACCAGAATTAGAGAGAAGTCCGTGCACCACAACTAGAGAGAAGCCCACGTGCCGCAATGAAAGATCCCATGTGGCACAACTAAGACCCTATGCAGCCAAAAAAATAAATAAATAAATATTTTTTAAAAAGGAAATTAAAAATTAAGCCACAGACTACGAGAAAACATCTACCATACATATATCTGAGAAAGAACTCATATCCAGACTACATAAAGAACAATCAAAACTCAATAAAAGATGAAAAAATAGACCAATAAAGAATGGGCAAAAGATGTGAAGGACACTTTACAAATGAAGATCTATAAATAGCTAATAAGCACTTGACAAGATGTTCAAGATCATAAGTCGACAGGAAAATGCTTGTACTGCTAGAATGGCTGAAGTAAAAACCCAAGGGCTGGTGAGGATGTGGAGCAACTAGAACTCCCACATGTCGCTGGCAGAACTTCAGAACATGCTTTCTTATAAAGTTAAACATGCACTTACACAATGACCCAGCAATCCCACTCCTGAGTACTCACCCAAGAGAAACAAAAACATAGCAGACACGGAGAAATGTACACAAACGTACAGCACCTTTATTCACAATGGCCCCAACCTGGAAACAACCCTAATGTCAGCAACTGGAAAATGGACAAACTGTCGTACACCCATACAACAGAGTGCTACTTGGTGATAAAAAGGAACTTGCTGATATACAAAGAAGACAGACACAAAAAAAGCATATACTGGTATGATGCCATTTGCATGATATTCCAGAGTAGGCAAAACTATCTCTAACTCTGGAAAGCAGATCAGTAGCTGCCTGGAGCTAGGGGAGTGACTGCAAAGGGGCAGGAAGGGATTTTTAGGGTGATTGAAATGTTCTATAACTTTCACAGGTGCATACACTTATCAAAACACATACTTAAAATGGGTGTTTTTGGACGTCCTGGTGGCACAGTGGATAAGAATCCACCTGACAATGCAGGGGAAACGGGTTCGATCCCTGGTCTGGGAAGATCCTACACGCCGCGGAGTAGCGAAGCCCGTGCGCCACAACTACTGAGCCTGCGCTCTAGGGCCCGCGTGCCACAACTACTGAAGCCCACACACCTAGAGCCCGTGCTCTGCAACAAGAGAAGCCACCACAAGAAGAAGCCCGCGCACCACAACGAAGAGTAGCCCCCGCTCGCCGCAACTAGACAAAGCCAGCGCGCAGCAACAAAGACCCAACGCAGCCAAAAATAAATAAACTTAAATCTTAAAGAAAAAAGAGCGTTTTTATTTAAGTATGTAAACTACACTTCAACAGAAGTTATTTAAAAAATTTAAAAGTAGCTACATTATTTGGAACCTTAAACATAAAAATGAAAAGATAAAACTAGAAAATAATTTGGTTAGAGTTATCTCCAAAGTCAAACACCCTATAATCACTCAGACCACTTTCATAAGTGCTTATCAAAAGATTAAGTTTTAGGGCTTCCCTGGTGGCGCAGTGGTTGAGAGTCCGCCTGCCGATGCAGGGGACACGGGTTCGTGCCCCGATCCCGGAAGATCCCACATGCCGCGGAGCGGCTGGGCCTGCGAGCCATGGCCGCGGAGCCTGTGTGTCTGGAGCCTGTGCTCCGCAACGGGAGAGGCCACAGCAGTGAGAGGCCCGCGTACAGCAAAAAAAAAAAAAAAGATTAAGTTTTACAAATACACATTTTAGCTTCCAAACAAACTCCCCAAATCAAACACTATCATGCTTATTCAAAGCCTAACAGAACTTCTCAATGAAATAAAGGAGGCTTAAAAAATATAAATCCATTTTCAACAACAGATGGTTAAATTCCCTTGCTTCCCTTTTATACTGTCTCTAACAATGCAGATTCTGTCCTACGTGTACCCTCCCTCCAGTTGTATTACCTGAGGGGAGGCCAGGCCCTGGGCATAAGGTGGGAGGCTGTTGTTCTGATCCATGAGGTTCACTTTCTTCTTGGCAAATCAAAAACCTTTGGACTGGGAATCACCTCAGCATTCAGTCTTTTCCTAGAGCATCCCCAGCACACTCTTAGCGACTTCCTCAGCTCTCTGGGTTATCTTCATGCACACCAAGAAACAGTGATGCTGCTTTGAAAAAAGTTTGAAGTTTAATGTAAGAATACAGGTAAGCTATACAGTCTTATAAACCAGTTTCATGGTTAAACAAAAAAACAAACAAACAAAGAATGAAAAAAAACCAACGAAACTATTTTGGAATATATTTCTTTTTACCTTACAAAGCTGAAATCCTATTCCTTCCACATTTCCTGTGACTGCATGCAAAATTGCCAACAGGACAAAAATTGTTTTTTTATGTGTTTAATTTATAGTCTTTTTTTTCCTTGAATTTTATTTTAATCTCAATTCCCTTAAGCTCTTGAATCTAATTTTAAGATGCTTCCTATTCCACTGGTTGTTTTGTCTATCTAAAACAAAATGCTACCTTAATTATAATGTAATTATAATATAATAAATGTAATTAGTAAACATAATACAATATATAATAAATAGCATATATATTATTTTTTTTACATCTTTATTGGAGTATAATTGCTTAACAATGGTGTGTTAGTTTCTGCTTTATAACAAAATGAATCAATTATACATATATATATGTTCCCATATCCCCTCCCTCTTTAACTTATAGTCTTATAATGTTAAAATTAAGGTACATAATCAGCATTAAAAACTTTTGGGGAGGGCCTCCCTGGTGGCGCAAGTGGTTGAGAGTCCGCCTGCCGATGCAGGGGATACGGGTTCGTGCCCCGGTCTGGGAGGATCCCATATGCCGCGGAGCGGCTGGGCCCGTGAGCCATGGCCGCTGAGCCTGCGCGTCCGGAGCCTGTGCTCCGCGACGGGGGAGGCCACAACAGTGAGAGGCCCGCATACCGGAAAAAAAAAAAAAAAAAAACTTTTGGGGAAAAACACCCAGGGAAAACAAATTCCTAAGGAACCTGTCATATCTGAGTAGAAATATTTATTATGCATTGTATACACAGTGCTATTAGGCTAAATTCAAGTTTTAAAATATTCCATTCAGCATTCTATCCTCTACAATGTCTTGGGCATTAAGTTTAATAAATTTTGAATTGGATCCAATACACTTTAGTATGCTCATTTATTGAGCAACTACTTTAAATAAAACACTGTGATAGAAACCATACAGACATAAAAATAAACATCATGTTTTTATATATGTAATAATTTTACTTCTTCAGAACACATAAATACAAACTATGCCTGTATCTGGCTTTCCTTAAATCATGTCTTTACTGGCTACACGTTTGAAATTTCTTTTAGTCAAAAGAACCGAGTGACTGATGAACTACCTTTTATTGTTTAGTTCAGATGGACTCCTACCGTGCTCAGGGTTGCTGTGAGAACTGACCGATTCAAACAGGACTGATTAACACCTCAAGAACAGCATCTAATTATCACACAGTAAGCACAGGATAAATGTTAGCTATTATTATTAGATTTCAGTTTAAACATTACCATCTAATAAGATAGTCTCACACAGAACTTACAGATCTTAAAGTTACAAGTTATACGTCAAAGACACACATGTAACTCAAGCATGTACAAAATAAGCACTCAGAAAGAATCTGATAATGACTTTGAAAGGACAAAGGACTCCAAAGACTATATATCCTACATATTCATCAATGGAAAACAGACCAAAAAAAAGAGAAAACTCTGCTTCAGAAAACATCAGACATATAAGAAAATTATGCTCTTTCAGACACTGTTACCCTCTTACAACAACAGAAGTGCTGCAAATATAAAAATGAAGAGGCATTTGATCCTTGGCATCAAAGAGTTCAATCTGAAGGGTTTGTAAATAATCACTGCAAAACTTAAGTGCTATAATAGCAGATATGCACTATGCTAAGCCCCTTGAGTGAAGAAATCAGCAATATATGTCTTTGTAATCTCTGTACTTAGTACAGGGCCTGGCATATAGTATGTGATCACGAATGAATGCATACATGCTACACAAAAGAAGACAATATAACTGTTAAGTGTTCTGAAGAGTATGTTTCATAAAGCAGGGACCATATGACTTGGGTCTAGCAAGGTGAGAAGGAATTTACATTCAGCATTTCAGGCAGAAGAAAGATCAAGCAGAAATTGACAAACACTGAAAGAGCATGCAGTATGCAAGCAACAAATTTAGCATGACTGCATGGAACGTTCCTGCAGGGGATGAGACAGCAAATATAAGTGGGGTCACATTATCAGAATTTTAAGTCATTATTACATAAGCAATATGGGCAGTGACAAGGTTCTGAAGTGCACCATGAGTAGATCTACTTTGGCAAGAGTGTGGATGAATTCCAAGAGATAAAACTGGAGGCTGGAAGTTCGGTTTAAGACGCACTGCTGTGGTTCAGGCAAGAGCTAATGAGGGCAGGATTTAAACCACTCATTAATATGACCACAGATTATCCAGAAACTGGTGGCTCCCAGACCCCTTTTTACAAACTAAGTCTAGAGAAGAAATCTGTGGAACTAGGTTGAGGCCTCATGTTACCATTTTCAGAGCTCATCTCTCACTCCCAGTGGTGGAACTGACCATCTTTCCTCCCCTGTGTCATTAAAACCGCACAACTATTACCGCACTACTTTATCCTCACAAAAGAGAGTTGTTTGCAGAATCTCCTCATTTTTTGGTCAAATTCGGTATTTTTTGGAGATAATCACTGCTAAGGGAAAAGACTCAATTAATTCTGCATAGCCTTCTAGTGACTGCATATGTCAATCAAGCATAATCTTTTCAGAGACGCCTACCTGGAGTTTTAAACGAGAAAACCACACAGTCCAGGCCCTAGGGAGGGAGACCTCGTAAGGAAAGTGGTGTGTATTTGTATCTTAACGCTCTAGCGTGCCTGAACTCTCCGACCTCTGACAAAACGTTAGAAAGTCTCAAGCGCAACTTTATTACAAAACCACCACTGCTGGTAGCAAAACAGGTGGGCACAGGCCAGGGTGAATCTGCCTTTCAATATCGAGGAGAATTAACGGATGGCAGGACATAAAGACTCCGCGTCTTGGATGCGCGGGACTGTCCTGTCCCAGGCCCCTCCCAGCACCCTGCACCCCACGCTCGTACAATGGGAAGCCGCTTTCGAACCACGGCAGAGGAAGGCACCCGTTGGGGTCGGCAGCCGGTACAGGCCGAAGCTGCGGCAGCACGAGCGGGAGGAACAGCCCCCGCGCGGTCTCCCCGTCCATTCCGCGCCTCCTCCCACCATCACCCCAGGGCCCCGCTGCAGTGGTCACCTCTACACGAAACCTCAGAGAAAAGCTAAAAGGTCTGTTACCTGGAGTCACTGCAGAGACAACTACCGGCCGGCGAAAACGAAGTTAAGTCGCAAACGGCCGAGGCGCCCGCTACGGCGACCCTTCCCGACCCTACAGAACTCCTGGCTCGCTTTGTTAACGTCACTTCCGCCAGTTCCGCCCTCGGCTTCGGCCGTCTGCCCACCGTGGAGCGCGGGCCATGGGAAGTGTGGGCGTTGCGTCACTTCCTGTGATTTGCTGGGTATTCGGCTTAAGGGAAACAAGGGGCGGGGCGGAGCTCTTCTGCCTTCCGGGCGAGGCCACCCTGCCAGAGTATTTTACGATTGGTTGTTGCTGGATGTAGTAGACAAGACATTGATTTTTAAATATTGACTGCTTAAACCGACTAGCGGTGTTACATTTAGCAAGTTACCAGACCTCTCCGCCTCAGTTTCTTCGTCTGTAGGATGAAGTAATAATAGCACGTGTACTCTAAGGATTGTGAGATGGATTAAGGAAATGCATGAACAGTGCCTGGCACATGGTAAGCATGTTAGCTATTCTCAAACATGTAGAATGATAAAAAACAAACAAACAAAAAAACACCTGGTTTACAAATTCGATTATATTTTAATTCTGCTGCTACCATCTTATGCACTATTTTCACATTGGTCACAAAAAGACTATAGGTAGTTGGACCCCAGAGTACCTCTCCTATGGCTCATTTAGGCATAATTACATGTTGTAATGCTTGTTAATTTGCCTCCTTTGTACTTCATATAATCAATGAGGTTGTGAGCTCCTTAAGGATAGGAAATGTTTTACAGAATTTTTGTATCCAGGCCAGTACTTGAATAAGTACAATACTTCTCTGTCCATAACCATCAAAGAAAATCCTTTGTTTACAGTAAAGTATGGGGAAAGTTTTAATTAAAAAAGTACTTTTCAAAAATCCTCTCTGCCTCCAGAACTGCATGTATATATCAGACAGTCCATTCTATATTACCCAGCTGCTTGCTTGCTTTTTTACATAACATTTTTAAATTGTAAAATATAATATTCATATAAAGAAGTACATAAACCCATATACAGATTAACAGACGGTATTAAATCAAGTAAAGACAACCAGTACTGCCAGCACCGCGACCCGTCCCCAGCCACACAGGCCCTTCCTACTCACTGTGTACTCCTAAAGTATATAGTATGTATTCTTTTGCTCAACGTTAGAAGACTCATCCATGTTGATTGATGTGCCTTCGCTCTAGCTGAAGTAGGTTAATTTTTTTGCTGTGACATCCCTCAGTTGCTTTATCTATTCTGCAGTTTATGGACATTTAGCTCATTTCCACTTTGGGGCCATTAAGAACAATGTTTTATGAACATTGTTACACGTCTTTCTGGCTAGGGTACATACCTCGGCGTGAAACTGCTGGGTCATGATGCGTGTGTATTTTCAACTATGCCGAGTAATGCCAATCCCTGTTCGAAATATTGCTGTACCAATTTACGCTCCAATAGAGTCTTCGAGCTTCCGTTGCTCCATAGTTTTGCCAATTTCTTTGTAAGGTCAGACTTTAAAATTTTTATCCATCAAGAGTGATTTCGAATGTTTCCTTGGGAGAGAAAGCCTTTACCTCGCTGTCAGCTCTCTTCGAAGAGCGGGCGCCGGCTACTCTCTGAAAGGCTACGGCGCTTGCCTCTGGGACCAATGATCGACCGGCGTGATACCGAGCGGCCGTAGGCAGCGCCGCGCAGCCGGAAGTGGCGCCATTTCCGGTAGGGGCCGCCATCTCGCCGTGAGACAGCAGGAGCGGAGCAGAGGAATGTTGTCCTCGGTAGCCGCGTACTCGGGTCCGGGCAGAGACCCGGCCATGGAGCCTCACAGCGCCGCGGGCCCTTTGCAGCTGCGCTTTTCGCCCTACGCTTTCAACGGAGGGTAAAGCCCGCAGAGCCGCCGCTTCCTCTTTCTCCCCCCATGTCCCTGCCTAAGGCTGTCGGCATGGCTACCCGGCTTTGCCCCGCCAGCCGCAGGCCTCCCTCTCCGTGGTTTCTCGGTTCGATCTTGTTCCTCAGGGCTTCACCTTACAGTCCGGTCACTGGGTCTCGATGTGGACGGGCAGGTTTGCATGGACAGGAGGTAGAAATTGATATCTGGGCTCTGCTCTGGAAGAGCTTTAAAAATGGACCTAACCTTTCCTTACTATCTGAACGTGTTTCTCGCGCCAGCAGGCAAGGGGCAGGTTGAGCATCTGCGATGAAAGAGTTAGGATTGATTGGCCGTGTCGTTAGGTGTAGTTGTGTCTGTAGCTAAATCAAACTACTTCATCATTTTCTGTTATTTTAAATAGTGGGTAGGATTAGTCGGCCAGACTTAGTTTCATAGATAAGTGTTTATTTTTAAGGGTTAGCGTAAGTTAAGGAAAAAAAATACTCAGAAGGGGGACCTTTGAATATTGTATTCTTGCGTGTTGCATTCAAGTTGTCTTTTTTTTTATAGTTACCATCCTTATCTTAAATAATACTTTTCCTTGATAGTACACTAAAAGAATCGGGGTTGTGGAAAAACACTCTGTTTAGGACTCCTAACAAAGAAAAGCTGTATATTTAAGCACTGATTATAGTTTACCGACCAAACTTTGTACTTTAAAATATCCGCTCCCAACTGGAACAAACAGAGGGTCCTTTAAGGCAACCAGGTTAATTAATCAGGTCCTTATGGATTTGAAATTTTAATGCAGATTTTTGCGGTATGTTGCAAACAGGGTGGAAGGCTATGAATTTAGCCTTGTTTCTGCCACTGAAGAGCACTGTGGTCTTTGGGTACCCCTCAACTTCTTGAACCCAGATTTCCTTGTCTTTCTTAGCTACTCATATTTTGGCGAGGGGAGAATCAAAGGAGAAGCATTTTGTAAATTGAAAGCAGTTATCTTTTTTAATCCTCATGATGACTGAGTGTTAGATGGTATATGCCTCAATTTTACAAATGAGCCTGGGCGCTTAGAAGTTAAATTTTTTAAGTCACAGAGCTGGTGTGAAGTTGAGCCCCAGGATTTGAATCCATAGCTGTGTTGCCATGGAGTTTATGTATGCTTTTATTATTGCACTTCCAAATATTTCCTATGACAACTAATGAAGTAGTTATACCACAAAATGCGTTAATAGACCCATTTCATGAGGCTGTTGCAGATTCTATATAAGACTTATAAGGTGTTCAGTGTCCATTACTCACTTTTTAACCTTTGTAATCCAATTACTGCCCTAAAGTTAGTTGCTATGGCTTTCTCATGATTGAATTACCTTTTCTCAGTCTTCCTTCTTTTTCTTTAATATTTACTCCTGCTGGCTCTTGGGCAGCCTTTGCTTCTACAAAATAAAACTTAGTCCTATGTCTTTTTCTATTCTGACTAAATGTGGTTAAACTCCAACTGATTAGCCTTCACATTTGTCACTGAGTACTCTCACGTGTTTCATTTATGGGAAGATACTCCCGGATCTGTTTCTTCAGTTTTACCTTTCATGAGCCCCTCGATTCTGGCTTCTTAAATACAACTTTCCACCTGGATTTTCTGCCCTCACCATAACTTAAGATATTAAAACAAAAAGCAAACAAATTATTCCTCTCAATCACTTCTCATTTACACTGCTTATAATTAGGCCATCATGCTGCTTGTCAGAGTTTAAAATCTTGGATGTCAAAATTGGCTCTTCCAGCTTCTAACACATTTTGGTAGTTACAAAAACCTGTACAGTTCGTGTGTTTATATTACCTGTTTCTTCCTGTTCACGTTGCTACCTTCCTACTGCATTAGTCTTATTGAAAGAGTTTCCATCCTATTTCACATATAGTGTTATCGTCACAGTAGTCTTCTTAAAACTCCACTTTGCAGAAGGAACTTTTCTCATTCTGCTTGTATAACCTTTGGTTCCTCACAAAAATTCCTAGATCTGTGCTTTTCCATGTGAGATTTTCTGCTGTTGGATCTGTCCATCACATAAGCCTTATGCCACTCCACTTGTATACACAAAAAGGGACACCTGAATAAGTTGTTTGAATGTTTTATTTGAATTATACCGGTTTTCCTTTATTCAGTGTTCATGTTATCTGCAATACCATCCTTTTCTACTTGAGAGTTTTAGTGCCATCCCACCTCGGTAAGAATAATGGCCTAAGTTTTCTGAGCGCTTATGTTCTGTGAGGCACAGCGCAGGTGTTCTATGTGGGTCATGCCGTCTAATTCTCACAGCCACCCTTTAACACAGCAGCTGCTGATATCATCAGCTTGAACTTGGATGATTTGTCCAAGGTCACAGAGCTGTTAAGTGGCAGGGACGGGTTTCGGGCAACTCCAGAGCCCAGGTTCTCAGTGATCATACTCTGCTGCCCATGCTTATGCCACAAGGATCATAGCTGACACTTACTGGAGGACCAGTTATGTGTCAGGCACTGGTATGAGGGCTTAACAATTATTAACTCATTTTATCCTCTAACGCCCAAATAAGATAGCTACTGTTATGATCTCTGATACGCATATGAGGACATTGAGGCCTTGAGAAGTTAAGCAACTTACCCACCATCTCATTACCTGCTAAGCAGGAGAGCCAGACTTAGAACCCAGACGGTCTGCTTTTAGAGCTCATGCTCTAGGCCTCCACTAAACTGCTATCATGAACCACACAGCCACAAAGGGAAAAGTTTGTTCTTTGTTGGTCCATTTTCCAACAGATATTTGGCTGTCTTCCTGAGTGCAAGACATAATATAAAGACTTGGATATAAAGAAATGAAAAACATTAAGCCTTTTGGACTTCCCTGGAGGTCCAGTGGTTAAGACTGCACTTCCAATGCAGGGGGCAGGGCTTCCATCCCTGGTGAGGGAACTAAGATACCACATGCCGCTTGGCGTGGCCAAAAAATAAAAAATACAAAAATAATCTTACGGGGGTGGGGGGTGTGTGTGATGATTTGGGAGATTGGGATTGACATGTATATACTGATGTGTATAAAATGGTTGACTAATAAGAACCTGCTGTATAAAAAAATAAATTAAAAAAATAAAAAGTGGGATAGTTTCTTAAAATGAGCAAAAATATATATATATTTATACATACGTGCTTATGACTTTTATGTGCAAGAGAATATAAATTTTTTTAAAACAGAAAAATAAATATTTAAAAAGAAAAGAAAAACACTAAGCCTCTCTTCCCTGAGCTCAGATAGTTTGTGTTGTAGCACCACTATCTACACCTAACTGCCCTCCCACCCCACGGCGGGCAGGGCCATGGCCTTTGGCTGTTTTATAGTATCGGTAGATATTAACTTTTTGATGATAGTGATAACTTAGTGATTTTTTTCTGTTACCTTCTGCTAAGGAACCTTTGCTCTGATTTAGGCTTGTGTCTTTTACGGAGTACTTCATATTTTTTCCCAGATGACCTGTAGCCAGGGATCCTCTCCCCGATCTTTCCTCTTCCATCTGAATCCTGCACTTGCTTACATGTAGTATATTTTATCCCAATATATGCTGTGGAGCATTCTCATTTTGGGAAAGGTGTTATTACCATTCAGAAGAATTCATGAATTTTCTTTTTTGTCTTTCTTTTCCCCTCAGTACTGTATTGGCAATTGCTGGAGAAGATTTTTCAATTGTTGCTTCTGACACCCGATTGAGTGAGGGGTTTTCAATTCACACACGGGACAGCCCCAAATGTTACAAATTGTAAGTAAATATTTCTAAGGACACATTCTCAGCATCTTGTGATGATTTAATACTGCAGGAGATTTCACTTCTAAATGACTTGTTTCATGAATTTTTAAATTGCCTGTTTGGAGCTTAGCTTGCATTTTTGTTAGGAAATTGTTTTCTAATAATTCAGTATGTTGTCTTCATGATATTTGCCATATCTAGGTACCAACAGTGCTTTTGGTAACTTAAATATTTTTTACCTCAGCATCTTATGAAAAATTTCAAATATACGACAAAGGTAGGATAATTTTGTAGTGAACACTCATATACTATCATCTAGATCTTATCAGTATTTAATTATTATTACTTTATTATACATACTTTCATCCTTCTATGCATCCATTAATATATTGAATTTTTTTAATCACCTTAAAAAAGAAAATAACCTGAAACATTCAATTTAACCATATCGTAAGCAGTTATATCCATGATTCACAGTTTTAATGGGGTGCTTATATTTTTTCTAAAACATAAGAATATAAAGTCATGTGTACAGGGGGAGAAAGCCTGCATAAATTACCTAAATGCATCTTGCATGTTAGCAGTGGTTTGTATTTAACATTTTTAGACACAGTTAAAAGTGGTGGTTATGCCTACGTTAGTCCACAAGATCATCTTAACCTTGAATTGTAGCAGGAGTGGACTGATGAGGTTCGGGTCCTTTGGGTGGGCCTTGCGGTGCTGCAGGGCATGAGCTAGCCCACATCTTAACCTCAAGAACAGTAAACTTGTCTTCATCTTCCCAGTTCCCTTTCTGTCCACTTCTGTCTTTTGATACCCCTTTCTCTTCTCCGATTGGTAGTGTACCCATGCTATAATTTTTTCTTCTAAGTTGTAACTTTTATGATTTGAAAGTAGTAACGTCATAAATAAAATTTAAATACGTAATTTGATATATATTATCCTTGTGCAAGATTCTGCTCATCTTTGTAATGTTCTGTTTTAGTTTGTGTGCTGCCTAAGTGAATGCCCTTTTTTTTTTTTAATGAAATTCTTCAGGTATATAGAGACAGAACATTAATGACTTCCTGTGTTCCTGTCACGCATCTTTTGCACTAGACCTTACATGCAGTTGAATTGCCTGCGTGCCTCTGATCCCATGCCCTTTGGGGCTGGCCTAGAGCCAAGTCTGCCTCTTGCCCACCTGTTTGAGACTTACATTTCCTCTTTATTCTTTGCATAAAAACGCCTCTTCATTTATGTACCTGGCTATTTGGCGAAAGCAGTTTTAAGCTCAGATTTTGTCCTACCCTCTTGGTACTGTCAACTCTTCTTAGTAGTATAGGCAATGAAGCCTTGTGTGTATTGGGGGTCTTAGGCTCAGTGCAGTGCGGTTGGTTATGGGGGTAGATCAGGAAATGCTGGTGATGCCCCTGGACGTGCCAGTGGTCTCCCCAGCTGGACAAGTATGTTTTGTATGAGTCATTCTTAAATTTCTGAGAGGAAGGGTATCATGTGGCCTCTGCTGATTATCTCTTGATGAGATTGGTTTGTGTTTCCTTATACATGTCAAGACTTGGGAATTAATTTTTGAGACATAGATGTACCAAAATTTTATCAGTTTCCCTCTGGTGGGCATTTGGGTTGTTTTTGTTTGTTTTGTTTTGGAGAGCCATTAAAATAATATGTATACTTACACACAAGTGAACCTAGAGTATATCTTTGCAAACTTGCATAAGTATGTTGACTGGATGAATTTCTAGCAGTGGAATTATTGAGTGAAAATGGTGTGCAGTTAAATTTCTACTAGATACTGTCAAACGAGCCTTCTAAAAACTTGCATCACTGTATACTCTTTACCAGTATCTGAGAATACACATTTCCCACAACGTCACCAGCATTAGGCATTATTAGTCTAATAGGTTGAAATCGTCTCTTATTTAGATATGAATTTCTGATTGGCATGGAGGTTCTTTTATATGTTTACGGTGACTTGTGTCTCTTTTTATGTGACTTTCATATAAGTTACCCATCGTTCCATTGTGTTTTTTTTTAAATTGAGGTATAATTGACATATAATAGTTTCAGGTATACAACATAATGATTCTGTATTTGTATATATTACAAAATGATCACAATTAGTCTGGTTAATGTCTTTTACCACACATAGTTATGGCATTTGTTTCCTTGTGATGAGAACTTCTAAGATCTACTCTATTAGCAACTTTTAAATACGCAACACAGGCTTATTAACTGTAGTCACCATGCTGTGTATTGCATCCCCGTGAGCCATTGTGCTGTTAATGCTTTTCATATTTTTAGGAACCCTTTGTAGAATAAGGAAATTAAAATTAGACTTTGGTTGTATGTACTACAAATATATTTCCTTAGTTCTTTTTCTTTTTCTTTTTGGCTATGCCGAGCGGGTTATGGGATCTCAGTTCCCCGACCAGGGATTGAACCTGGGCAACAGTGCTCTCGGTTCTTTTTTTTTTAAACTTTGTTCATTGTATTTTTATAGAAGTTTTATTTATTTTATTTTATTTTTTTTTTTTCGGTATGCGGGCCTCTCACTGTTGTGGCCTCCCCCGTTGCGGAGCACAGGCTCCGGACGCGCAGGCTCCGGACGCACAGGCTCAGCGGCCATGGCTCACGGGCCCAGCCGCTCCGCGGCATATGGGATTCTCCCAGACCGGGGCACGAACCCGCATCCCCTGCATCGGCAGGCGGACTCTCAACCACTTGCGCCACCAGGGAGGCCCAGAAGTTTTAATTTTTTATGTAATAAAATTTATAAAGCTTTTCTGTGTGGACATTGGGTTGTATCATATGTAAATTGGCTGCCCTCAACCTAAGGTTGTAAAAAAAATTCAGTCATATTTTCCTTAGTCCATTCATAGTTTCATTTATTCTTTTGAGTGACGTGTTGGGATACAGGACCTCCCCAGCCCCCGCCTCCCCCCAAAAAGAGCTAACTAAATAGTAGTTGTCCCGTTACCATTTGGTGAATAATGGGAACGGGAGTTTTCAATTTAAAATTACCCAAGACATGTTTTCCTTTACTGTCAAACCAACTCCGTTTCCTGAAATGTGTTTTTTTTTTTGTTTTTTTTTTACAGAACAGACAAAACAGTCATTGGATGTAGCGGTTTTCATGGAGACTGTCTTACCCTGACAAAGATTATTGAAGCAAGACTAAAGGTAGATGCTTTTGTATATGTCTACACTGTTGAAAGCTAATAACAGTTCTTTAGATTCTTTTAAGCATACATCATGACTTGCTCAGAATAGCTGGAGAAGAGCTAGTTTAGCAGGTGAAAGTAACCTATCCTGGAAATGAAATGATAGTGGTAATGCAGCATCATCAAAGTAGCATAATGTGAAACTACAGCAAGTTCCTCCTGTTAAAATATATGTACAGTATAAAGTAAAGGATTATCTGCCTTTTTTGAGGCAGACAGGGAGGGGTTTCTTCTGAAGATACTCTTCCCTCAGAAATGAAACAAATCGATTTCTGCAGAGGAGGCAAACTTTTAGGCCGAAGCTTGGTCTGGAGCCCCGCCAGCTGACACGCTCTCTTTAATGGCACTGCACTGTTAGCAAGAGCAGGCGAAGAAGGAACAAGCCAGCTGTTTGGGCCAGAGGCACAACCTGCGCCATTGTCACCTGCCCCTCAACAGGCTTTAGTTAATAGCTAGCTGAGGAAGGAGATTTGACGCAAGGTGGGTGAGGGTGGAAGAGACAAAAAGGGTGGTATTCGGAAGAAGTAAGAACGCGACAGACTAAGCTGTTGTACAGTTTTTAAAGGCTGACATTGCCTGCATGTCTTTTGTGGGAGCTGGGGAGGCATAAAGAACAAAGGAGTGCTGACCAGAGGAAAGCAGAGGCCCGTCTGGATTCTGATTATCGCCCGTATGCATTAGCAGTATTTGCTGCAGGTAGTTTCAGGGGGAATAGGATAGGTGTAATTTGGACTGTACTAAAATGGACTTTATCTGTGATAATAACCAGTAACTACTCTTTTCTTAGTTGGTAACAGTATAGGGTTGGAGTAGGGTTCTCAGTCACCATATGTCAATATTCAGAAATGTAGCTCTGTTTCTTAATCAGTTATAGCCTGCTGACATTTTTTAAACTGCTGATATTTACAGTGTCAATATTATATGCTGTTAATTTTCTTATTTAATTTTGTGGGCTACGTGTCGTAATTTTTTAATTAGTAGTTGGTAAGTCCAGCTGGTACATGAAGAAATGAGCCGGGTTGGTCGCGTTCTGTTTTGCCTATTTGTAAGATTATGAGTGGTGTCACTGGAGTATATAATGAATTTGCTTAACTGATACTTGCTTTTTGAATGTGTAGAAATGATTTCATTCACTATTTATCAATTATTAACATTTACTTAAAACCTATTTATATTGAAAGCTTTAGTGACTTATATTTATTGATGTATTTGTATGACTCCTAATGCATATTTTATAAATGGCATTTAGAGGACAAAAATAAACATGACATGGAGAGTAGTGTTTTGTTAATAAAATAAAACAAGCAACAGTGAGTTCAACTCAATGTACAGTCCTTGAAATTTTTCTTTCATATATTATTGTGTAAATGGTGAGGTGAATAAATATTGGTGCTTGGTTTTGAAATGAAATTAAGAATTTTCTTTATAACTGTGGAAAAAATGTTTCTATACACTGATTTATCCAAGTAGCTCATTTCTCATCTTTCTTCAGTATTTGTCATTGTTTGATTTTATTGTACTTCTTAGGTTTCTGTTTAGAGATGTAGCTGACAAATTGGTGAACTTAAGTTTATTTTATTGGATAATTTGGGATTCCTAAGGATGTAGTAAATCTAAGATTGGAAATCACTGTATAAGATGCTCTTTTGGATACTTCTGTTCTCCATGGTAGATGCTCTAAGGATCAAGACCACTGTACTGTATTCACACACAGTAAGGGTGCTGCCCTCAGATCTCACAGGTATCTACTCTGCAAAGGGAGGGACTTATATCTGAGTCTGATCAGGAGTTAGCATAGCAGATATCTTCAACTTTATGAGCCATTTGGTTTCTGTGGCAACTGTTCAACCCTGCCCTTGTGCAAAAGCAGACATAGACAATATGTAATGAATGAACGAGACTGTGTTCCAGTAAAACTTTATAGGAACAAGTGGTGGGCTGAATTTGGCCCATGGACTTTCCTGACCACTGTCTGTTTGCAGAGTGGAGAGCTGGATTTGGAACATCCTCTCCAGGTCGCCTCATATGCTCTGTTTGTGTATATTTGCTCTTGAGTTAGCAGTGCCTGGGATAAGGATGGCATGGAAAGTAGCCTTCAAACCAAAGAGCTGAGGGCAAACTTAGCATTCTTTCTGATAGGAGTGTTTGTAGCCCCCCAAAATGATAGGACATAATAAAGTATTATTTTATTTTAGTAGTATTGTGTTGTTTGATCATGAAAGAAACAGACATCCTTTCCCATTTCACCAAGATAGGCTTTCATTCTTTTCAATTTACTGTTCATTGTTCTAGGCTTTCATATATTCTGCCTCTACATGCCTGTTATTTTTGTTAATAATTGCAGATGTATAAACATTCCAATAATAAGACCATGACGACAGGGGCGATTGCTGCAATGCTGTCTACAATCCTGTATTCTAGGCGCTTTTTTCCCTACTATGTGTACAACATCATCGGGGGACTCGATGAAGAAGGTAGGATGTTTTCTTTCTGGATGATGAATAGGGTGGCATTTCTTAGATGTGTGTGTTTCCAACCAGAGTTGAAAAGAACCGGATACCCTGTTGCCCAGCAACTTCATTTTCTCATAATTAAAGCAGTGAAGAAACTGAAGCTAGGGCTCCCCTGGTGGCGCAGTGGTTGAGAGTCTGCCTGCCAATGCAGGGGACACGGGTTCGTACCCCGGTCTGGGAAGATCCCACATGCAGCGGAGCGGTTGGGCCCGCGAGCCATGGCCGCTGAGCCTGTGCGTCCGGAGCCTGTGCTCCGCAACGGGAGAGGCCGCAACAGTGAGAGGCCCGCGTACCGCAAAAAAAAAAAAAAAGAAACTGAAGCTAAAAGGGAAATAAATGATTATCCAGAGACACACAGCAAGTGGTGTATTAAGTGAATGTTGGGCAGTCAGTTGTTTCACTATTTTCTCAAGATCTTGCATGAATTTGATAGTATATTTAGCATTTTAATCTTACAGAAAGAAACCTGACTTGAGAAGCTTGACCTAAGTATGATTCTAAGTAAGACAAACATACGTGACCTCAAAAGGTTTTTTTGAAAGTAATGTGTTAAAGAAGTGCATTTCCACCAGTGTTTTTGGATCATTTTTAAAATCCCTCTTGGATTTTCTGTCAGAGTCGTACCATGAGGGCCAGGGAAAATCAGCATTGTTACTTGACATTTCCATGCTGTTTTTGATCCAAAGCATGGATCAAAGGGCAGCAGTGTTTTTCACCAGGTCTGATTTGAATTGACTTTTAGTTGTTTCCAGAAATCAAATACAATCTCCCAGGACAGATCTGTGATGCCTTTTAGAGTAGTCCATTGTACAAAGAAGTTACAGAAATGTCTTGGGTATCATTGAAACAAGTCTGTCTTTCTGAGAGGGAAGGTTTCTGGGTAGGATGGAGTCAGGTTCTTCTCATCTCCTTTCTAGTTTTTACTCCTGTCCGTTTCTGTTCCATGGGTTTTTCCTTTGTTCTCTCTCTCTCTCTCTCACTCACTCACTCACTCACTCTCACCTCTGCCCCTCTATGTGACCTCTGGGAGCATTCTGATCATTTTACCTACCATGGTTTACATGTAGACAAATTAGGGTGACAACAGTTTTTTCAGGCTTTCAAACTTGCTTGAAAACTAAGAGAAAATATAAAGCACAGAAATGGTACATAGAAATTAATTACACTTAACCTGGGTAATTAAATTCTAGCTACAGGTTAGCTTGCCTTACCCAGCATGCTGGACACTTCTGGTGCCTTTTTTGACTTCATTTATGTCTGACTTGAATGTCAGGTTAATAAATTCTGATTTTAGCAATATTAATAATAGCTACCATTGAATTTCAGCAGGCCAGACAATGTCCTTTGAGTTTTTCTGAGCATCAGACTGATTGGAGAAACCTCATGTGTACTGAATGGCAGAGCTAAGGCTTGGATCTGTTTGACTTCAGAGCCCTATTCTTTGATTTCCACGTGATTACACTCTTGCTTGTTTTGGTGGTATTCTCAGGCATTTCTAACCTTTTTTCCCCCCCTCTAATCTTGTCTGGTTTGATTTGATTTTTATTCCTTAGAGCAATTTATGTGTGTAGTAAAGCAGTCCTTTGCCTTCTTTTTGTGTTTCCCAGGACAGTCTTCAGCTCTTTCACCCGTGCTTTCCTCTTTCTTGGTTTATTTCCTTGTTTAGTGGTGTGCATCTCTAGAGAAATTTCTGAAGAAAGGAATCAGGAGACCTTTTTGAGTCTTCGTTTTTTGAGTCTTTTCTTTATCCTGGTGTTCTGAAAGGTTACAGCGAGGCTCCTCGTCCAGAGTCTTTTCTCGTTTATTTTGTCTCCTCTACCTTCCTCTTGCCTCTCCTCCTCCTCTCCCAACCCTGCCTTCTCCACAGCCACCTGGGTTATGATCCCATAGTTTCTCATTTTTTCCCCTGCATGTTGTCCACCTGTTTATTTTTTTGTTCTGCTCTGAAGATTTCCTCAACTTCAGTGCCTCATTCTTTACTGAGCTTTCTGTTTTTGCCATCATTAATTTCCAAGAGCTTTTTCTTATTTGTTAGCGCCTTTATTTTTAAGTATCCTGTTACTGCTAGATTTTTTTTCGTACTTATTTGAAGTTTTCTTGTGTTCTCTGCATTTCATTCAATTGCTTTTTTTTTTTTTTTTTTTTTTGCGGTACGCGGGCCTCTCACTGTTGAGGCCTCTTCTGTTGCGGAGCACAGGCTCTGGACGCGCAGGCTCAGCGGCCATGGCTCACGGGCCTAGCCACTCCGCGGCATGTGGGATCTTCCCGGACCGGGGCATGAACCCATGTCCCCTGCGTCGGCAGGCGGACTCTCAACCACTGCGCCACCAGGGAAGCCTCAATTGCTTTTTTTTAATGCATAATTTGATAAGTTTGGAATATGTATATACCCACTGAGACAATTTATTCCTTTTTTAAAATTTTATTTATTTGTTTTTATTTTTGGCTGTGTTGGGTCTTCTTTGCTGTGCGCGGGCTTCCTCTAGTTGCGGTGAGTTGGGGCTACTCTTCATTGCGGTGCGTGGGCTTCTCGTTGTGGCTTCTCTTGTTGTGGAGCACGGGCTCTAGGCGCACAGGCTTCGGTAGCTGTAGCACTCGGGCTCAGTAGTTGTGGCTCGCGGGCTCTAGAGCGCAGGCTCAGTAGTTGTGGTGCACAGGCTTAGTTGCTCCACGGCATGTGGGAAGAGATCTTCCTGGGCCAGGGATGAACCCCTGTCCCCTTCATTGGCAGGCAGATTCTTAACTACTGTGCCACCAGAGAATCCCTCAGATGGCTTTCTTCATCTTGTTTATTTTTGGCTGCTGCCTTCTACATTGGAGGTTTCCTTCAAATTTCTTTTGAATTTTGGCTGTCCATTTGTACTGAAGATTGATAATCAAAATCTGGTCATAAAGGTCTGCACTGAAGGAGCACATCAGCTCTCCATTTAACACTTCTGTTTTTGTACCTGCCTTTTACCCTGTCCATGCTTAAGCCTGGTGCCTCCAAGTCCAGAGCCTCTGCTGAAGTTTTGAGATTTTTAATTTTTTTAAATTTTTTTATTTTTGGCTGTGTTGGGTCTTTGTTGTTGTGCGCAGGCTTTTTCTAGTTGCAGCGAGCAGGGGCTATTCTTTGTTGCGGTGTGCGGGCTTCTCATCGCGTTTTCATCTCTTGTGGCGGAGCATGGGCTCTAGGTGCGTGGGCTTCAGTAGTTGTGGCTTGTGGGCTCTAGAGTGCAGGTTCAGTAGTTGTGGCGCACGGGCTTAGTTGCTCCACGGCATGTGGGATCTTCCTGGACCAGGGCTTGAACCCGTGTCCCCTGCATTGGCAGGCAGATTCTTAACCACTCAGCCACCAGGGAAGTCCCTGTTTTGAGATTTTATTTCCTGGCTTTTGTGTTGGTGGAAGTGGGGCTCTGTTCCTGTGGAGACCCTCAGGACACTGGGTCAACAGCTGACTTTAGCACACAGTCAACAGCTATCTACTTTGACCTCTGTGCCCTTACCTCTCCAGTTGCAATTATGCCCTCTTTTAAAAAATTTTCCCTAAGTTAATGAGGGCTTTAGTTTTTCTGTAATGAAAACAATAATGCTTATAGAAGTCAAATAGTACTGGAAGATACAAAGGTAAAAGTAGTAATCCCCCAAAGCCTGTCCCTAGAGATAATTACTACTCAACTTCTAGCGAACATGCTTTTAGGTATTTTGGTGTGCCTACGTGCTTGTACACTACATAAGTAGGATGTAGTTTATACGTTTTTCTGGGACTATACAGTGGATGTATTATCACTGAGGTAGTTTTATGCTGGTGGATAAAGACATGCATAATGATTTCAGGCTGACATATGGGATAAAGTGGCACCATAGTTTCCCCACCAGTCCTCTGAGGGTTATTTAGGTTGTTTCCAGTTTTCTTAATATAAACAATATGACAACTCCTGTACATACAATTTTGTGTATTTCTCCGACCTAGCTTATCTCCCTGGAAAAAATTCCTAGAAGTCAAGCTTCTGGGTCAGAGGATATCTCTATGTTTTGCATCCTGCTGACACCATGGGCTTGCCCTTCAGAAAGAGGCCTCCTGCACTCCACCAGCAGGGGTGTGAGTACCTTCTTTGGTTTTGGGTTTTTTTGGTTCTGTTTTTGCATCCTAACCAGTATCAGAATTTTAACACATTCTACGTGTTTCCTAGTAAATACTTTGTTGTTTTAATTTATATGTATTTTTTGTTTATAGAGGTTGGGTGTCTTCGTGTTTATTGCCCTTTTCATTTCTTCTTTGGAGACTGACCCATGTGTTAATCTTTGCTTACTCCCTTATTCGCAGGTTAGTCTTTTTCTTACTGATTTATAAGAACAGCTGTGTTAACCCTGTGTAATGTATGTGGTAGATACCGTGCAAGAGTGTTCTTGGCCTCTGACCTTTTGGGATGTGTCTTTAGCTACACAGAAGTTTCTGAGTTTCATACAAATCTGTCAATCTTTTCTTTATGGTATTGAGTGTCTTAACTTTGTTAGAAACGCCTTCCCCATCAAAGACTTACCTGTGTTTTTTTCTAGGACTTGTCTGGTTTTATTTTATTTTTTACTTTGAAATCATCGCACTTTTTAAGAATTATTTTGATGAGGAAAATCACTTTATACTTACAGTCAAGATTCATGCCTTCTGCACTCATGTTACAGATGTCTCTTGCTTTTTCTAAGGGAGTCTTTGAAGCTGTGGTCTTGGGTATATTCCACTCTTCTGTTTTCCTCAAAGCTGTTGGGTGTGGTTTTCTGAGATTGGTTTACCCTTGGGTAAATCTTTTGAGCCTCATTTTACCTGTGGCCTATTGGCCTCATGAGCGATACAGCTGTTCTTTTGGCTTTGTACCTCATAGCGCTTCTTTATGTGTTGAAGTTAGTGGCATTGCTCGCCGTGACCTTGTTTCTTGTTCTAAGCTCGCTCCCAGCAGAGCACTTCTCCAGGTTCTTTCAGGTGCAGCCTCCTCAGCCGGGTTAGGGTTACGGTTATATCTCCATAATTCTGCGGTGGGAAAAATACACACACCTAACGTTGGCGGTTGTCCATGGTAGTAAGAAGATTATCCTTATCTCGCATCTCCCAGGGTAACTACTGGAGTGTTTCAGTTATGGCATAATGTGTTTTAAAAATCAGTTGTGTCGGGCTTCCCTGGTGGCGCAGTGGTTGAGAGTCCGCCTGCCGATGCAGGGGACACGGGTTTGTGCCCCGGTCTGGGAAGATCCCACATGCCACGGAGCGGCTGGGCCCGTGAGCCATGGCCGCTGAGCCTGTGCGTCCGGAGCCTTTGCTCCGCAACGGGAGAGGCCACAACAGTGAGAGGCCCACGTACCGCAAAAAAAAAAAAAAAAAATCAGTCATAAATGATAAATGATCTGTAATTTCTCACACTCAGAACACAGTTGTTTTAAAAGGCCTTTTTAAAAATTAGTGACATGTATTCTTTGTAATAAACTCAATACCGAAGCATATAAAGTGATTCCCTTCTTTTCTTGTCTGTAATCCCACAAAGATGAATAACTACAGTTTGCTTATTAATCTTTCCATACGTTTTGTGTGTATATATAAATGTGTGTACAGTTTACTTAGTGCCTTTAAACAAAAATAGGACTGTACTCTACATAGCACAGAGCTCTTTATTTTACATTGTCCTATGGATGTGTCCCACAGACCTGTCTTCCTCTTCCCAGTCTGCACATTGCTATGTTGACATACCATTTTCTGCTAATGGATTTGGTTGCTTGTAAATTTTTGCTCTGTAAGAGATACAGAAATGATCTTGTACATATTGCTTTGTGTGTTTATGTAAGCATTACTTGTAGGTGAATCTTAATTCTGTAAGTGAAATTATTACTGGGTCATAGGGTACGTACTTTTTCTCTAGTTGCGGCGAGTAGGGGCTACTCTTCGTTGCGGTGCGCGGGTTCTCATTGCGGTGGCTTCTCTTGTTGCGGAGCACGGGCTCTAGGCGCGTGGGCTTCAGTAATTGTGGCTCGCGGGCTCTAGAGTGCAGGCTCAGTAGTTGTGGTGCTCGGACTTAGTTGCTCCGCGGCATGTAGGATCTTCCCGGAGCAGGGATTGAACCCATGTCCCCTGCATTGGCAGGTGGATTCTTAACCATTGCGCCAGAGAATTCCAGGGAAGTCCCTGGAATTTCTTCTTAATTAAATTGATTTTTTTATGGTGCTGATGCTAAAGACTGTGCTTACTATTAGTTTAAAAATACACAGTAAGTTTTTTATGCTTCTCACATTTAGCACCAGGAAAATCTTACACTTGTGTCTATACTGCAACTACACCAGTTAGTTTTTTAGGAATGTTGTGAGGAGTTTGGTGCAGAACTTAGAGCAGGACCTGTGATTGTTAACTAGTGAACCTGTGAGACCACATACATAGTGGGAGCCACGGCGTGGTAATCGGTGATGGTAGCTTGAAGAGAGCATGAAGCTCCTGGTGGCAGACGCCATAGTGGACAGGAGTGGGCAGGTGGGCCTCCGATTGTATTCTGAGGGGAGGGGAGGGGAAGGGCAGGCTGCACTTCTGAAATTTTAGCCAAGTTGATAGTCCATTTTGTATCACATTTTGATTAGATTTATTTTTACCACAATTTGGGAATGTGGTCAAGATGCATCCTTATGGAGACTGTTTTCTTCTTTAAGGGAAGGGAGCTGTGTACAGCTTTGATCCGGTGGGGTCCTACCAGAGAGACTCCTTCAAGGCTGGAGGCTCAGCCAGTGCCATGCTGCAGCCCCTGCTTGACAACCAGGTAATAAGACTGCGTCCAGGGGGTGGTGGCGTTCACACGAAGTGCCTTTCTCTGCATTCTCTTCATTAGCTTAGGGGAGTGCAGAAATCAACGCTTTTTTGTAATTCGCTGCTGAGCTTGCTGGGCTGATTTGCCCCACCCAGCCTTCTTGTCTCTGTTCTACTGGCTCTCCTGCTGCCGCTCACTTCCATGGCTCCAGCTTCTTCCCTGTTCTCACGGCTTTGAAGGCGCTTCTGTCTACAATGGTTGGTCCATGTTTTTGGTTCTCCTCTTGCCATTTTTACCTGAAATCATGAAAATGCACTTCTCCCCCAATCTCACCGTTCCTGTGTCACCTCATTTTTTATTCTAATTTCCAAGTATATTTTTAATTTGCCCCCTTTTCTGTTACTGCCGGCTACGTTCAGGCTTGCCTGGCGTCTTGCCTGGATCATTGTGTTTATTTCCCAACACCCTTTTTGCCTCCAAGCTTACTTCCCTGTTTCATCCTTGCTTGTCTAAAATGTGTTATGTAGTTACTTCTGCTTATTGCTTATCTGCCTCCTCTCCTGTCACTCCATATTCCACTCAGATCCTTGAAATGACGTGCCTTCCCATCTCCATCCCTTTGGAGATACCACAGCCTCCATCTGGAATGTTACTCCATCCTTTAACTCGTTTATCCTTTAGCACTCCTCTACTCAGATGTCTTTTCTGCTGAAGCCTTTCTTTTCTTCTCCCAGGAGATTTAGTTATGACAGCTTGGGGCTCTCCTGGCTCTATTTTCTTCTTAGTTTCAGCAGATTCTGTAACGATAGTTTGCTTACCTATGTTCACCCCTCTACTGCGTGCTTCTCAAGAGCAGGGGCTTTGTCTCCGTGGATATTTGCCGGGTGTTAGGTATGTGTAATTCAGCCAGGGCTGGAAATACTTCAGTTGAGGGACATTTGAAGGTTGTGTGATGTATTCATTTTGAACCCTGAGACGTGTGAAAGCTTTGGGGGAGACTGGACTGCCTTTGTATGGTCACGTGATGCCTCATCCAAGTTTTCTGTCCCATCAGGTTGGTTTTAAGAACATGCAGAATGTGGAGCACGTCCCACTGTCCTTGGACAGAGCCATGCGGCTCGTGAAAGATGTCTTCATTTCTGCTGCCGAGAGGGACGTGTACACTGGGGACGCGCTCAGGATCTGCGTCGTGACCAAGGAGGGCATCAGGGAGGAGACTGTGCCTCTGCGGAAGGACTGAGTTCTGTGCCACTGTCCTTGATCAGTTCAGAACTGGTTAGGTTTGTACCTTGGAACTGTTGGACTGATCTGTTTTATTAAAGAATAAAACCCCAAGCACTTACTTTGTTATGACTTGTTTTCTTCCAGGACAGAACTAGGAAGTAGAATTTCTTTTTCCTTTCGTTTTCTTCATTCTTCCTGTATTTTTCTGTCATCCAGAGCTATTTTTGTATTTTAAGGATACAAAATCTTTTAGCTTTCATCTGTCTGGAAAAGTGCACTGTTTTGATCAGCTTATCGTCTTATGGTAGTCAGCCCATCTTATGAAGAGAGTGTTTGGAATTTATTTAGTCCACCCAGCTTGCCTTGAAGGGCAGATTACCTTTAAACCATCTCAATTTTATTAAGACATTAATGGATATAAATAGAATATGTTAAGATTTATCATCCCTGGGATTGTTAAACAGTCTGGAATGACTGTTTTGAAGGAAAATCTTTAAATCAACCAGAATAGAAGAAAATTGTAAAAGCAAATAGCCCTTTAAACAGACTTTAACCAGAAATCTGGAATAATTTTTATAAACACTTTGGAAATGTTAAAATTGATACCTAAATTTCGATAGAGTTTTTGTTTTAGAACTATTAAGTGCATTTTGACTTCATCAAAATGGGATGGAGTCAACATTGGATGTTGGAGTAATTTTCTTGATGTCGAACAAGTCAAATTCTGTGCTACGTAGCGGTGTGATTTGCCTCGCGGCCACTTTTACTGTTGACCTTCCATGAAGAATTTAAATGATCAAAACCCCGTAGAGGATACATATTTTAAAATTTGCTCGAGAAGTATTTGTCGAATACTCTGTCACAGGCACCAAGGATGCAATGGTGGCATCTCATTCGTTTCTCTTACAACATCACAACTGGAAACTAGACTATCCCATTCCAAGTACACATTTGTCGTCTTTATTATACCAGTTATCCAGAGACACAGAATCAGTAGGATACAGACGGAGATTTATTATTGGTAACTGGCTCACACGGTTATGGAGGCTGAGGAGTCCCCAAGGATGAGGGAAGACGGCAGTCCCAGCTCAACAGGGAGCGAGAACAATTGGATGACGCCCACCCCAACTGGGCAGGGCAACAACCTCCTTACTCAGTCAAGTTCAAATGCTAATCTCACCCAGAAACCCTCACAGACGCCCAGAAATAATATTTAGCCAAATATCTCAGTACCCTGTCATCCAGTCAAGTTGACATTAAATTAACTGTTATATAAGCTACAAGTGTATTTTACGTTTTGTTTCAAAGGTTTTCTGTTGATTTGGGATTCAGTTTTTCACTGCTTAAAATTATATATATTGTGCCTAAAATGTTTCTATAGGGTCCTCACCTCCCAAGGTTTCTAGGACCATTTTTTCCCCCACCCTCAGGTGCAAATTATTTTAGCATAATATTCCTCTAGACCGTGAACGTGGTCTCATTTGAAGGCCTAGTCCAGAATGTGCTAGATATGGACCCTTCTGGAGCTCCCTCTGACTCCAGTTGTTTGAGTGGCTTTTATAGGTCATTCAGTCACAAGTGCTCACCTTAAAAAGGAGCCTTTTAGCACTTTGCTAGATTGGAGGTGCCAGCCTTTAAGGTCCTGATTAGAAAGCTGCCATTATGTTGTGACTTTGCTTTATAGGTGAGTTACATTCCCGCCTGTAGCACGGAATTGAAAGAATCTGATAATATTAGAAATTGTTGGAAAGGAGCACTTACTCTTTGGAGGTATTAGCCATGGCTTTGATTTACACACACACTGAGTTGGAATGTTGTGTAGATGTTTGTTTTTTCTTTAATTATCAGAGCAGAAATGCTTTTCTGCCGTCTGCTCGGCAGGGCTGCCCAGTGGGGTGGTGCTGGCTCAGAGCCGAGCCTGTGACGGGCAGGGGCTACTCTTGTGCCTCTGAGTTTCACACGCAGCCACATGGCCTGCTCTAATTGCAAAGACAAATCAGGCTGTGAGACAGTGACTTTGCAAGCCTACTTGAGAGGAACATGAACCACTTAGTAGGAAAATCGTCTTTATTACTAGAATGTCTCAATGATTACCCTGATGGGTTTTCCTACTTCTTTTCTGTACCTGTTACCTAGGAGAGCCCTTCAGTTTTCTGACTCCAGGGTCTACCATTCCCTCTGTTTGTGACTTTCACGGTGTGACTAGTGGGTCCCCTCTATCAGAATTATGTAGAGCGCTTGTTAAAAATGAATTCCTGGGCCCACCCCGGACGTATTGTCCTGGTTTCTGGACTAGGCCATGAAAATTTGCATTAGGAAACAAATACCCAATCTGAAAACTCCCTTAACTCTTCAGGCAGGCCCCATCAGAGGAACAACCCTTAGGAGACATATAATGAAGGACTGATTACAGGTTTGACCTTGTGCCATTAAGAGGGGCCGGTTAGATGTGTGTGTGCTTGGTGCCGGAGCCTAGTCCACGTGCAGCCTAGGCTGTTGGGAAGGGACAGTGGGTGTGAAGGGAACACACGGCCAGTCTGGAAACTATGAACTGGGGCGTGAGGACATTCTCAGCAGCCCCGCTACCCCCAGGGATGGCTACAAGGGGCTGAACTAAACACTCACCCGGCACAGCAGTCGGGAGAAGCTAGAGGGACGCTGGCAGGAGCTGAAGGCACCACCACGCCCACCAGCTGGGCACGAAGGGAAGACGGGTGCTGCCCCACCTCGCCGGCCAGCCTCCTCCTCCGTCGGCGGCAGCAGGCCACACCTAAACGCAGGAAGTACATTCAGGTTCCCACCCCACAGCAGAGGCGGCAACTAGGTCCATGGGCAATTGGGACTGAGGGCATGGAGAGCTGGGGTACGAGGGCCTCCTGCTACCGTTCTGGTTAGGCCAGAGGGTAGGAGAGAGTTGTCTATTAACATCCGGGGCTGGTTTACTCTCTTGGCCGGGGAGGGGCTCACGGTGTGTCTGTAGTGACTCTGGGCACGTCCAGACGAGGAGGAGGCCCTGACCACCACGGCCAACGTCACCCTCTCTGCACAGGTGCCCAGCGTCTCCGTCCTGAAGGCACCTGCTCTCGTCTCTCCTCCAGCGTGAGATCAGCTGCCCACGTGGCTCTCCCCGGTCCGAGTGCCTCCTTGGAGTGTGTAATCATCTTTGAAACATGTTTTTTCTGTAATAGGAAAATCTTTTCAAAAAACAGCCTGGGAAAACAAAAAGCAACAAAAACCAACATGGGGTATGAATTGATATCCACAGGGCTGACTTAGAAAGTGTGGGTGACCTGGAGTGTGGTCTCACACACTGTCCTGAAGCAGACCCACACCCTGTGCCTCTTCGGCCGCGAGATGCTGCTGGAGGGGCCCTGCTAGAAGTTGTGGGTTTGGAGGAGGAGTTGGCCGCGGTCCAGGGAGGCCATCGGACCCTCACCTAACGGACGTCAGACCTGTGGGCCGCTCCCCGAGGCCACTGGATGGCGGTGTTGTCTCACCCGCTGGCCGTCCTGCAGCTGGGGACCTGGGGTTCGGTAAGGAAGCGCGTTGCTGGCCCAATTCTGCCAGTGCAGACTGCTGAGCTCCTGTGCGAGCCCCGAGCCTGGTGGTAAATCCTGTTTGGTAACCTGGAAGGAGGGTTGCCTTGCTCTGCGCTAAATCCCCCTCATCTTCATATCAAAGTGGAAAGGACAGGAGATAAACGCAGAAAAATCGGTAGTAATCGATACTGGCGGAGATAAACCGAAAAGTTGGTAGGTAGTTATCTATACTGGAGGTCCCGTGTATGTGTATGGGTGGGAGGGGAGAGAGGGAGAAAGAGAAAGGAAGGGAGACAAACATCAGAACACAGAATTTCTTTGGAAATGGGGAAATTTACGGGGTTTGCTCAGGAAGCTGACTGGTGGTAGAACTGAAATTAAGACTCAGGATTCGTTTTATGCTACTGGGCTCTCTCTCTGGGTTTTCTTTGTTTTCTGCTACCAGTAAATCCTTTTACTTCTTGTACTTCAGTATGTTCCTTTCAAATGAAATGTGATGTTATGATGCTCGAAGGACCCAAGGCTACAAATGCCACTGAGATTCGTGGGTAAAGATTTTGTGCAGGGACTCATGGTAGAAAATACCCACAAAGTCATGAGCACAACCTCCATTTAATGAAGTTCTAAATCCCAGTGAGTGGGCTGCTTACTTCAAGTAGTAACTACACCTCCAAGAAAATGCAAGAAGACTTGCTCTTCTTGCATTTAACTTAATGCCTTTTTTTTTTTTTTTTTTTTTCGGTACGCGGGCCTCTCACTGTTGTGACCTCTCCCGTTGCAGAGCACAGGCTCCGGACGCGCAGGCTCAGCGGCCATGGCTCACGGGCCCAGCCGCTCCGCGGCATGTGGGATCCTCCCGGACCGGGGCACGAACCCGTGTCCCCTGCATCGGCAGGCGGACTCTCAACCACTGTACCACCAGGGAAGCCCTAAGTTAATGCCTTTTGATTTAATAGGAGTTGGCCTCTACTGATTTCCTGTGCCACTGGCAAGGGGTACGTGTGTTTTCCTTATATATCACAGGTAATTTTGCCTTTCTTCTCTTTTGCTCAGAAGAGAAATCTGGTAACCCCGAGGCTGACCTGCCCTAACTGGAAAAAGTTTAAAAAGGAAAAAGGAAAGCTTGCCATTATAATGACCACATTTTCTAAGCCAAAGGTTGAAACATGCTGTAATATACGGTCTGACCAAACATTTCAATTCAAGGCTGTCTTTCAAATATTAACACTTGTAATAGACGTGTTAACAGTACCTGTTTAGTTTTGGTTTTCTTTCCTAACATTTATTTTTAACTATTTCAAAACCTGCACCTGGATTCTGTTTTCTTCCTGCTCTGATAATCTCATTTACTTTTTGAATTGATTGTTGAGAACCATGGGGCTGGCCTAGAGGGTGAAGACACGCCTGGTCCGTTTGTGACGATGTTGCTGTTTTTCCTCTTCATTAAGAGGCTAAGAACGTCCACCTACAAACCCGGAAATGTTGGCTAGCATCTCAGGATGTCATCTCGGACTGCACAAATTCTGCTATCACTGCTTCCTGGGAGGGGTGCTGTGCACGAATCTCTGGAAGCTTGTAGGCTTGGGGAAGGCCTCCAGGAGAATTGCCAGCCATCCTGCTCCCAGGCTCTGAGGCTCTGAAAGCCTTAAATGTCATAGAACATTCCCCATTTGTAGGATCCTTGTGAAACTTCTCAGAGGGAAGGGGAAGGTGTGAACGGGGAGAAAGACACAGGGTCAGGGACAGGAGACCCTGGGTAATGTCAAAGAGCCAGGGTGGTTGGTCATATTCCTTTCTGCAGGCTCTGAAAAGAGTATGAACCATGTGAGCTGGGACTTGAGAACAAAGAAAAGCCAGGGATATGAGGATCTTGGGGATGAGTTTGCAAGGCTCATTTGTTCCCCCAAATACCAGCTGAGCACCGTCTCTGCGCCAGGCCTGAACAGACACCAGTCCTCTGGAGAAGCTCATCTTATGTTGGGGGAAGGGAGACAGTCAACACAGAGGAATATAGGTTCTAGAGGGAGCGGAGCAGAAGGGAGACTGTGCTGGCGATTCTTCCTGAGAAAGAAGCCAAGCACTTAGTGACTCTTGTGTTGTGCCTCAGAGGGAGGCTGGGATCCTAACAAGAAGGTCATGTGTTGAAGCCTCAGCTTCTTCTTGTGCGGTGTTCCTGGTTCCCTTTGAGAAAAGCACTGGAACTCGGCCCATGTGGGCTGTTGCTGGTGGGGGTCCTGACATGCAGCACATCTAGATAAATAAAAACCTCATCCAGACGGTGTTTCTGTTTTAAGTTCCTTAAAAACTAACAATTGGGAATGATTGAGCAATTTAGGAAATACTGACTACCTAGGAACTCTGCAGCCCTTAAAAGCAGTGCCCGTGAAGCCCTTGTGGTAACACTGCAGAATATTAGGGCAGAACATTACATGAAATCCACAGAAAGAAAATTGTCTGTGCGCCATGACCATAGGTATATGGAAACATGAATATAATAATGCAGAAGAGGGCTTCCCTGGTGGCGCAGTGGTTGGGAGTCCGCCTGCCGATGCCAGGGACACGGGTTCGTGCCCCGGTCCGGGAAGATCCCACATGCCGCGGAGCGGCTGGGCCCGTGAGCCATGGCCGCTGAGCCTGCATGTCCGGAGCCTGTGCTCCGCAACGGGAGAAGCCACAACAGTGAGAGGCCCGCGTACCGCAGGAAAAAAAAAAAAATAATAATAATGCAGAAGAAAAAACATCCAAATTAATACAGTGGAGTGGCCCAATATGGGTGGTTTTCCTTATTTTATGGACCTCCATAATGATATTTTGTCATTAAAAAAAAGTTTTAGGTAAAGTTTTGTAGATTTAGAATTCTACATTTAATAACTCCTCTCCCATTTTTGCCAACCTCCTCAAAATATTTTATTTTCAGTGTGGATGCAATCTAGTAATCAACGAACTTAATGAGAAAAATCCAACTGGTAATTTGGTTTGAGTTGGTAAAAAATTAGGTTGTTTGACAGAGTATCTCACTTTTAACCAGCCATGTTGACATCAAGAGATATACCTGATCATTTCCTAATTATTAACTGATAAAAACTATTGTTTTCATGGTGCTGTTTTCATAAGCCACAAATATTTTGGGGGTGGGTAGGTGGGGCAAGGACGGGGCTAACTGCAGAGCGCATGCCTGCTGTATTATTTCAGGACTGTTGGGCAGTTAGGCAATGGCATGGCCACAATACTAGTCTTGCTTATCTGTCGAATTATGAAACTGAAACCCTAGCCTTTTTAGAAAGAGGTGTACAAAGTCTCTGCGTTGTCTGGAGAAAATCACAGAGAATTCTGATTTCCCTCAGACTTCATGAAGGTGAAAGGAGTTTTAACCTTTAGCAAACATTACAAAATTCTAACAAAGAAAATGATATTGAAGGGTGTAGAGTTTCCCTCAAAAAGACACGCTAATAAATTCTTAGAGGCAATATGTCCCCCACAAAAAAATTAAAGAAAAACTCCAGGGAAAATCACCAATGCCTTTTTTATTCCATTGGAAGTTTGGAGTAACGTCAAATATCAACACTTCAAAAACAAGAAAAAAACACATTCTTTCTTACAGTTTTCACAAATTGGAGGGAAACAGTTACTGGTCAAAACTTATCAGGAGGGCCTCCCTGGTGGCGCAGTGGTTGAGAGTCCGCCTGCCGATGCAGGGGACACAGGTTCATGCCCCGGTCCAGGAAGATCCCACATGCCACGGAGCGGCTGGGCCCGTGAGCCATGGCCGCTGAGCCTGCGCGTCCGGAGCCTGTGCTCCGCAACGGGAGAGGATTTGTATTGTCCCATATCTCTCGTAATTCTATGAGAAAAATACGTATGTGATTTTACACTGGAGAAAACTTTAATATGAGATCTTCATTTGCTCAAAATTTACAGCCAGTTTTGAGCCCTC
Source organism: Mesoplodon densirostris (assembly GCF_025265405.1). Classification (NCBI taxonomy): domain Eukaryota; kingdom Metazoa; phylum Chordata; class Mammalia; order Artiodactyla; family Ziphiidae; genus Mesoplodon; species Mesoplodon densirostris. Next base: position 597,228 of record NC_082672.1, read on the forward strand.
CTGATACTTCAGTGCCTCCTGTATCTTCTTTTTTTTTTTTGCGATACGCGGGCCTCTCACTGTTGTGGCCTCTCCCTCTGCGGAGCACAGGCTCCGGACGCGCAGGCTCAGCAGCCATGGCTCACGGGCCCAGCCGCTCCGCGGCATGTGGGATCTTCCCGGGCCGGGGCACGAACCCGTGTCCCCTGCATCGGCAGGCGGACTCTCAACCACTGCGCCACCAGGGAAGCCCTGTATCTTCTATTAAATAGAAGAAAGAAATCTTCTATTTGATTCTAAAGAATCTATTTGATGTGAAGAAATCAGATGAAATCCTATAACTTCATCTGTAAATATTTCAACCCTCTAAAAGGTAATGATCATATTTTAAAATATAATCACAATTTCATAATCATACTTTAAAAGATTAACTCTAATTTCTCAACGAAATATCCAGTCTATGTTCAAATTTTCTCGATTGTCTCACAAATGTCTATTTACAGTTCATTCAAATCTGGAGCCAAATAAATCAATATCTCTCTTTTCAATCTTCCTCTCTCTCACCAATCTCTCTCTCTGTATTACTCTCTTTCAATCTCTTGAAACTCAAAGGTCAAAGAAGCCAGGTGCTTTGTACTGCAGAGTTTCCCACTTTCTGGATATTGCAGATTATATTCCTGTAGTTTCTGTACTTGTCTTTTCCTATAAATTGGTAGTTAGATTTAGAAGCTTGATCAGATTGAGTTCAATTTTTCATCAACGGAGCAATCTAAGTTTATGTCTTACCATTGCTTAGATCAGCAAATTTGACCTGTTTCTATCAGTCAAACAATAATCCACTGTGACGTGACACATATCTAAGTACCATTGATTGTTTTAGTTTATGCCGTTGTAAGATAAACTTCAGTTTCTGAAAAAGCCACAACGTTCTTTCAATCATAGGTTCCAAACTCAGACAGGGCAGGGCTTCAAGCTTCCCGCTTGCACAGGTCAGCTGTTCCTTTCCCCCTGCCCTGGGGGAGGGTGGGGGCACCTGGCTTCTGCATGAGCATCTCCAGGGATGGGGGCTCGTCCACCCAGCCCATCCCCGGGGCCACATAGGAAGCTCCCTCACAAGGTCACAACTTCTCCTCCAGGGCAGTATATTTTCTTCCAAGGTTTTTGGTTTTTTGTTTTTAAACGGGGTTTCTATCATGTCACCCTGCTCTGTGTTCATAATGTAAATATCACTTGCTTTCTCAAATAACACACTTTCCAGACTATCTGGCCCACTAACTGAGGGAGTTAGGCTTGCTCTAGTGAATCCTCTTACAGTTTAGCCCCTGTATTCAACACTCTATCTCCTATGCCTGCTTGTGGCTAACACCTTTGTTCATATTTTATTCTAGGGATCATAGTAAGAATGCACTGCTATTAGTCTCATTGTCACCTCTGCCTTTATCTTTATTGCTCCTGTTGGGACTGTTTCTGGGAGAGGGACTCAGGGAGCCTACCAGCCAAGGGTCTGTTCCAGCTCAGCTCAGCTCCAGATGGCTCCTCTGGGCACCGGGGCAGAGGGTCTGTGTGACCGGTGCCTCTTCTGGGAGGCCCAGGCTGTCAGGCTCCCTTTTAGACACTTCAGAGTCAAGCTATTCGCAGGCATCCAGCTGCCCTGCCTGCTCTCTGCCTGCCGGGCTCAGATCCCTGATGGCCTTAAAAGGAGAGTCAGAGGGTGGGCTGCACAGGCGCAGCTTCTCTCTGAAAGCGCCCAGGGAACAGTTTGTGGGAGTGAGAGGGTGCCTCCCAGAGCTTGGCCTCAAAATAGCCTGGTCGTCTTGAGCTTCCCTTAACAGCCGACCATGAATCAATCACCCACAATCTATGTAAAGCCTTTGTAAACCTATTTATATTTTATGTTTGTGCCACTCTGAAGAATAATTGAATCCAAACAATTATTCCTGAGCATATTCTCTCCTATTTTCCTTAAACTAAAGCTATCTTTAAGTTTCAAGGGTGTCCTCTTGCCTCTATGACCTGGAATTGGGTGGCGTGTGACATGTCACATCCACTTGTGAATGTGCTGTGGGGAGGTCCAGCTGTGTCTATGATACCAATTCATTGTCACTGTCACCTTCAGATGGAATGCTGTTGCCCTAGTGACATCAGTTTCTGGGTGGAAACTAAGTGCCTTGCCTTTTGGAGTAGATTCCATCTCAAGCAATTGTCCAGAAAAGGAGACACTTATTTATCTCAGCTTCCTCCATGACTCCATTCCAAAATCAGCTTCTATAGGGACAGTATTCCTTGCAAACGTGGCAGATGGTCAGGGCAAGATCACAGCTCTTCTCCTTCCTTTACAGCTGTGACAAATGTATGTGCCAGGAGGTTGAATTAAGGAAAGTTACAGATAGGAAGCAAATCTACGTGGATCTCCACCCAGAAAGAGTCGGAGCTGGGCTCATTCAGCAGCCGAGACAGACTTGGATGCCAAGAGGAAGCCAGGGTGTGCCATGAGCCCCTGGGTGTTTACAAGATGCCAGCTTAGAGGGGGCGTCCACGGACACTATTTTGGAAAATCTAACATGAATTGGACATTAATGTGAAATAAGGCCCAAGAAGAGGCTCCGCTTTCCCTACGTTTGCAGGGCGACTGTGCAGCGGTGCAGTGCGTGGCTCTGTGCTCGGGTCTGCACTGCACTCTGCCCACTCCCTGCCGGCACCGGGGCAGCTCTGCAGACCAACGTGGCGCAGCCGAGCCGCACCAGCGCCCTCAGGTCCTGGCCTGTCTTCCCACTGTCCCTTTCCAGCGACGACAAGCTGCTTGCTGTGGGCCAAAGACACTTGCAGAGTCGGTGGCTGTCGGCCCTGGGGCCCAGTTCCCTCACTTCCCAGCCACGCGGCCTCAGACATCCTCACCTGTGAAATGTGTGCAGCGTTAGGAGGAGTGGATGAAGTGATGCGATGAAGTGACGCGTGTGCTCAGCCCGGACCCCGACGCGCAGCAACTCCTCAGTGAATTGCAATTATTTTCTTTAAGCCTCGGGCTGTTCCCGTTCTCTGGAGGGTCCACAACCGAACCCCCTTCTATCATCTGCCTGGAAACTTTTTTTTTTCTTTTTTTTCTTTTTGGCTGCTTTGGGTCTTCGTTGCTGCACGTGGGCTTTCTCTAGTTGTGGTGAGCAGGGGCTACTCTTCGTTGCAGTGCACGGGTTTCTCATTGTGGTGGCTTCTCTTGTTTTGGAGCACAGGCTCTAGGCACGTGGGCTCAGTAGTTGTGGCTCGCGAGCTCTAGGCGTGCAGGCTCGGTAGCTGTGGCGTATGGGCTCAGTAGTCATGGCATGCAGGCTCAGTAGTTGTGGCTCGTGGGCTCAGTAGTCCACGGGCGCACGGGCTTAGTTTCTCTGCGGCATGTGGGGTCTTCCCAGACCAGGGCTCAAACCCGTGTCCCCGGCATTGGCAGGCGGATTCTTAACCACTGTGCCACCAGGGAAGCCCTACTTGGAAAGTCTTATTTGTCCTTCTTCTCCTTCAAGTCCCGGCTCAGGGGTGCCTCTGGGAAGCTGCCTCTGACCCACCTCTGCCTCCTCTTCCTTCCCCGCCTCATCCCCGCTCCCCTCTCCTCCTGCACAGATGTCCTGAGGAGGGTAACTCCTCACTGCATGGTGACTTCTTGCTGTTACCCTAGAGGGCTCGACATCCATGTCTGCCATTACTGATGAATACATATTTGTTAAAATAATTAATTAAACAAACTCAGGGCTTTATTCAATAAAACTTTGGCTGGAAGCTATAAATATCTTTGATTCTTGAAGAATTCATTGTTACTAAATGCAATTTTGTAAGAAAAACCTTCCCGACACAGGGTGGGTCAATGGAGGCGGGGTGGAAAAGATAAAAAGAATTCTTGGTGGTAGGAAGTTTGAGGAACCGCTGCGCTAGCTTCTCCTCCCATCCCAGCAGGAGCTTGATCTCCAAATTAAGCATTAGTTTCTGAGCTTAGGCGGCAGCAGCTGCCACTGAAGGTAGGATACAGTGCTTTGCAGCTGACCAGTGCCTTTCCTGGGTCACTTCCGCCTTCTGCCTGGCATGTGCCCCTGTTGGCCTTCTGTGGGCTGGCCTCCAGTCCCTGGCCACTCCCTAAGGTCCCTTGGGGTTAGTTAGATGCAAACAGTTGGATGGGACCAGCTCCTCTCACCTCCTGCCATTTTGCAGTTAAAACTCTATGCATGCAAAATTTTGTAAATGACCCAGCATGATATGGTGACTATATTTTCAGACCCCAAAACTGAGTTTGTTAACCAAAGATTGATTTCAGACTTGTGAACTCTTTTATATGAGAAGTCTTATAAAGTTACAAATATTAAATCATATTTTATGATGTATTCTTTTTTTAAATAAATAAATTTATTTATTTATTTTTGGCTGCGTTGGGTCTTTGTTGCTGCACGCGGGCTTTCTCTAGTTGCGGCAGGCGGAGGCTACTCTTCGTTGCGGTGTGCGGGCTTCTCATTGCCGTGGCTTCTCTCGTTGCGGAGCACGGGCTCTAGGCGCGCGGGCTTCAGTAGCTGTGGCACGCAGGCTCAGTAGTTGTGGCTCGCGGGCTCTAGAGCACCGGCTCAGTAGTTGTGGTGCACGGGCATAGTTGCTCCTCGGCGTGTGGGATCTTCCCGGACCAGGACTCAAACCCGTGTCCCCTGCATTGGCAGGTGGATTCTTAACCACTGTGCCACCAGGGAAGCCCCTGATGTATTATACTATCATCGTACTCTCCTCCCAAGTCTATACTCCTATGTGCACCTTTCTCTCTTTATTCCATCCAGATACAGCTGGAGAAGGTCTTTCCCCCTAACAAAGCTCAGTTATTTCGCAGGAATCTCGGACCCGTTTTCCTCTCACTGTGTACGTCTTCTTTCCTCCTATTACACCCTCCTCCACGGTGAATTACTGGTCTTTCTTTAGGACTTGGTCATCCTCACTGGTAAACTGATGTGCTTTAGGGTCTCCCACATAAAGAAACAAGGGAACCTCTCTGGCCTCCTAACCCCCCTCCAGCTACGGTTCCTGTTACTCTGATTCTCTTTACAGTCAAATTCCTCAAAACACTTTCTGTCAACGCCGCTCGCCATCCTCCCCTCCACGTGCCCTCCTGCACTCTGACACACCGAAGTGCTCTGGTCAAGGCACCACGGATGTACTCAGGCCTAATCTAAAAAAGAATTCTCTTGCTTGGACTCCCTTCTGTCTGTCTCGGCTTTGTGACAGCGCACTCTCTGGAGCTTTCTCCTGTTCCGTTAGCTGCACCTCAGACTTCTGTATGCTTTCTCCTTCCTTATCCAAGTTCTGGTTGTGGGTGTTTCTTAGGGCTCTAGAGGCCACTCTTGAAGGAACTTGAATATGCTTGGTTTTTGTTATTTAAATTTTTGTTGGTATATTATGCTACATGACTATACCTTTTCATTAAAAACCCACAATTACATAAAGAGCCAAAATCCCACTAACCACTCCCACCAGCCCCATTCTCATCCACAGGACAAACTGCACCCCAGGCCTGGGGCTCTGGAGCCTCGTTGGCCACTTCGGGCCTCCAGGCCACCAGCCACCTCGCCTTCTCCCCTCCCCAGACGTCATCATGCCGTTAGGAGTGCTTCCCTAGGCTCTTCAGGTGCCAGCTGGCGTCTCTCTCATCTACCCTGTCTGAGTACTTATTCTTTGCAAGAGCAAACTGATTATTTTGTTCCTAGTAATTAGCATAATCTGCAACTATTTGTTCACTTGTCTTGCGTTTACTCAGTCTCTCCCGTTAGAATAAAGCCTCTGGGAGCAGCAGCGGCTCTGTGTCTCTCAGTGTTTCAGTCCCAGTGCTTGGAGCAAACGGGGCACACGAAAGTAGCACCATACACGGATGGCAACTTCAGTGCAGCCTATGTTTGGTGCCCATCTCACATGTACATACCCTGAGACTACATGTATGTGTACATATGTGTGCAGTCAATCCTCGTTACCCATGGATTTCATACTTGTGAATTTGCCTACTTGCTAAAAATTTCCAAGAAAGGAGATCGGAGATGCACAACCTCCCAGAAAGAAAGGCAAGTGAGCAACACAACACAACACAACACAGCACAACACAACACAACACAACGCAACACAACAATGCAATGCAACACAACACAACACTACACAACGCAACACAACACAACACAACGCAACACAGCACAACACAGCACAACAAACACCACACAACAGTCATCAACATTCGGAGCGTCGGAGCACGAGAGCCTTCCTCCCAGGTGTTAGCTGAGCTCTATTTCCCAGAGTCGAGCTGTCTCCCCAAAGCCTTTCCCAAATGAAGAAACCTTCATTTCTTTTAGCGTCAACAGGCCATGTGTCCAGAGCTGTTTGTTGTCTTTCACATTCTTTAATAGACTTACTTCATTTAAAGGGGAAAAATTTGCCTAAGAACCTGGCTACTAGAGATCTAATCCAGTGCCGTGTTCCTCTGGAATCTAGAGGTTCACAGATGTGGTAATGATAGTGAGGGCAGGCACAGCAAGGCTTGAGGACAAGAGGGGGTCACGGCTCTCTCCCCCGCTGGGAGTCCCTGTGCCTCGATTATAACCCTGTTGGTTACAATCTTGTCCCCTATCGGCTACAGCCAGGAGGGCAAAGCTTCACACGTCTTGCTCGCTTGGGCGGGTGCCTGGCACTCAGGGTGCACAGCAAGTGGTTTTGGTGAACGAGTGGATCCAGCCCCTGCTTGACTGGTGACCGTCTGTACTGCACAGCCTGTGACACGGGACAGACCACTTCGGGCCTCTGACCCGCCGCTCCTTCGAGAACACGGGTTTTGAGGGGACTCTGTGATTCTATGTCATGAACGTGAAGCCACACTGGGAACCAGCAGACACAAGCTGGGGAGTCGCCCTGGACAGAAATGGGTAGGCAGGAGGGCTTCCAGAACCATCAGAAAGCACTCCGTGGGGTAGAGGTAGGAGGGCGGCAACCGAGGGGACAAAGGAAAACTCCTGCCAAGGAACAGTCCTCAGACTCCGCCCTCACCGGCCCCTCTCAGCCTGGAGGCTCGGCTCTGACCAGGAGGGCCGTGTCTTCTGTAACAGAATTCATGCCATTTAATCCTGACAGTAGCCCTACTTTGTCACGCAGATGAGGAGCCTGGGACTCAGAGAGGTTAAATCCTTCCCTACAGTCACGGTAGCTGGAGAGGCGAAGAGATTGCATCTGACCCCAGAGCCCGAAATGCTACAGATCTCTTAGCTTCTGACAGTTCCCTGAAAACTGCAAGGACAGCGGTTGTTAGGAGTTCAGGCTCTGAAGTGAGGACGCAGGGTGAGACTCCTGGTGCTGCCCTGTCTGTCCCTCAGTTTCCACGTCTGTAAAATAATGGGGATGATGGTAGTGTCTGTGCCACAGGGTTCAGTGACTTAAACTGAAAACACACCTGACAAGTAATCCGTGACCAATAAGCATTAGCTATTACTATGGTTATTATACTTAAAGAATTACTAGAATGAGGAGAAAACCTGCTTTTCCAGGTTTATCTCCTGTTGCTTTTGAATCCCCTCCGACTCTGTTCTAGATAAGAAATCCGTGAGGAGAAAGTACTCAGACAGTCCATGCTCATGGCCCAGACCTGTCTGAGGTCCCCACTTACCAGCCTTCTGGGCAGAGGAGAGGGAGAGCCATCATCTAGGTGACATCTGCCTGACTGCTTTCAATGGTGCCTCATTTCTTTCAGGTTTGGGGATTAGCTCGTCAAGCTAGCTTGTGTGGCCACTTTGAAGGAGACGTGATCCTGGGAGAGCCAAGGACTGGGGATGACAAGGGGTCCGTGTGCGGCCGGGCCCCTCGAAGGCCTGGCTGAAGAGAAGACACACCCCCAGACACGCAAGGGCCATTGTGGCCGTGGCTCGGGCCGACCCTCCCACCTGGGCTGCAGGGGCTCATGTGGATGCAAAGGGGGGATGCAGCCTTCGGATCAAGAGGGATCAGGAGAGGGAAGGAAGATGGTCGGCCCAGGACACGCAGCCCCTCTTAGGTGGCCCCTGTGCCGACCCCGCTTCTCGTTACCTGCTCTCTGTGTGTCTTCTGGCTTTGGCTTCAGCTGCCAGCTGCTCAGTTCCTGCTGCCTGTCTGTCTCAAGTTCCAACTCCTGCAGAGAAGCTGGCCGTCCCCTCAGTTTCCCATCAGCCCCCTGGGCCTTCTGCCTCTCGGGCCAAGGGCAGATTCAGACGCTACCCTTGAACTAGGAGTGACTTAAGAAGGGCAGTGAGCACTGCAGGGGCTCCTATGTGCATCTTCTGGACGCCCAGGGCTCAGCGTTGAGGCCAGGTAGCCAGGGCATGACTGTTAGGGGTGGAAGCAGAGACAGAGAGAGAGAAAGACACAGACAGAGAGACAGGGGCAGAGACGCACACAGAGAGGAAGGAGAGGCGTCTGGCACCTGCTGGAGGTGAGCACAGCCGCCTCTGGCTCAGCCACACCTCCTGGAAAGGACGCCCCCATTTTACGGACGAGGAACTTGAGGCTCAGGGAGATTCAGGGGCGCCTGGGTTTTGCTCAGCTTGTCTGACCCCCAACCCTCTGGGCCTCCTTCCTCCCAGGGAAGCTGTGGAGGAAATTTAAAAGGAAGAGATGGACAGAGCAAAATTACTATGTTTGCACTGGGCCTGAGGGCAGTTTGCCGAAGGTGGAGGGAAGCCGCACCTGTGCAGACCGGAGAGGCTGTGCGTCCCCACGTCAACTAAGAGTTGCCGGGAAGGGCCACGATGGCAAGCACGGCAGCTCCCCTCGGGGAGGAGGGAAGGCAGCTTGGCGTGGGGGGAACATGGAGGCGTCTGTGTTTATTAAATCACACAGCGGGGTCTGGAGGGGGAGGTGGGCCGCAGGACTCATCGGTGTGGAAGAGGTTCCCTGAGTGCATCTCACGGGGGCCTGGCTGGGAACGCAGCCGGCAGAGCTGAGCAAGGGAACAGACACACAGGACTAGCTGTGGGGCGGCTGGGGAGGAGGGTGGAGATGGCGGCCCAGGAAGGCTTCGAGGGGCTTCCGGATCCCCCTCCGTCTGGGGCCACTGTCCTGGTGGGACCCCGCCCCACCTGAGGTCGTAGAAGAGCACCCGGAGGGTAGGGAGACGCTAGGGAGTTGCCTACAGAGCACAGCGTCTGTGATCAGACCCTCGCACGGTCCTGAGATGGGTGGAGGGAAGAGAAGAACCGGGGAGAAAGGAATCCCCAGCAAATAGCTGGCTCTCAGACACCAGCAGAGACTGTCAGGAGATGGTGTCTCAACGATAGTGCGCGCGTGTGTGAGACACATGAAACTGTCTAATCTCTCGTTTTATTCTCAACACCGTGCTTGGATGCAGTAACCAGCTATCGCTATGACAACACTGTTCCCCAAGTCATCACCCCAGTGCTCAGTGGCATTGGACAATAAGCTCCCTTTCTCACTCAGAGTCTGTGGGCCGCTGGGCTGTGGGCAGAAGGCCTGGCAGGTTCCCATCTTGGACGAGGGGGGAGCTCTCCAGGCCTGGCTCAGGGGTGGCAAGTCCTCACTATCCTCCCATGAAGGGGAGGGAGGGTTGGAGGTGAGGACTCACTGAGCAGTAACTCAGTCGACCGGCTTGTTTTATAGCTAAGAAAGAACAAGGCTCCAGGGTTGACTTGTTCATCAGTAGCATTCTTCACCTCCAGAAGGAGGGCAAGCGTAGGCCCAACTGGGGGCAAATACAGGATCTGGGGGTCAGAGTATAGCTGCAGATACCCGCATCTACGTGAGCCAGTTCAAGCAGAGGAGGACATAACATAGGGAACAGGCACTTCCAGAATCTGACGCCGAGGGGCGGGCTCTAGGTTGGACTTCCAGAAACAACCCCTGCCCCACCCTCTCAGGACTAGCCCCGTGAGAGGGCTGGTGCTCCTGCTTCCAGGATTAGAGTTCAGGACGGTCGGAGGCCCTGCAGGCGTGCAGACCTCAGGAGAGGGTGCTGGTAGTTCTGTGGGCTGCCAGGCCCCACCTGCCTTGTTCTTTAAACAGTAAAGATTGATCTGTGGGGACTTAGGGCTCCTCTGCTAAACGACACTGACAGTCTGCAGATGGGACCAGAGACGGAGCAGCTCTTCCCACAGCCCCAAGCCTGACCCTGGATGCTCTGTGGCCGCTGTGCCTGCGTGAAGGTCCTTGGGCCCGGGCAGCCTTCTGAGCTGCCCTCACCAGCGTGTGCAGGTGTGTGCACACTTGTGCCTGCGTGTGCACATGCCTGCCTACTTGAGTACAGACCTGGGTCTGGATTCTGGTTTGGAACCCTGGACCCACCACTTGTTAGCTGTATAGTCTGGGGCAAAGGCACAGCTTCTCAGACCTCAGTTACTCACCTGGGAGGAGGGCGGCCAGCACCAGGCTGACTGCCCGGGAGCCTGGGAATTTCCCCAGGAGCCAGAGGGAGCTGCTGGGGTCTCCGAAAGGGCCCTGACAAGGCGCCCTCTTCTGCATCTGGGTCTCAAGCAAAATGAGACCCCCCAGTCCCGGGTCATCATGCAGCTCCAGCCGGACCGGCGACTCCCTTCCGCGAGAAGACAAACCGCGTCTTGTCCAGACGCCGCAACTGTGCTTTCCAGTCACAGGCAGTGGCGCTCGGGGCCTCACTGATAAACATTCACTGCCCAGAGTTACTGCAGACAGCGAAGGACATCATAAAGTCAAATGCCAAATGAACGTGGCTTGTTTAGGACTCACTGGCTTCCCTAGCAGGACTTGGGAGGGTCTTTCACGGGAAAAGAACTGCGGCGCCATGCCAAGCAGGAGTGCAGACGGCCTGTCTCAAGACCACTCCCTCCTCCATGCCCCACGGCTCGCCGCGTGCCAGGGCCACCTTTTCCAACCGCAGCCCAGGGGACAAACCCCGCCATGTGGCCCCCGGCGGGGCTCTCGCTCAGCCTTTCTTCGGACGCACCACTGACTGTGCTTCGGATCTCAGCTGAAGTTTGGGGCTGACCAGTGAGACCCTGCCTGACAGAAGGGTGGTAGGCGGTGAGTCTGCGGTTCCTGACTTTCCTTTCTGGCTGCCCGGAGCCTCCCGGAAGCCCCGCCTTGTTTGGTCACCACACCAGCCTCCCCTGAACCTTTCTCAGTGGGACGAGGGGCCAGGGGAAACAGTCCCCTTCCCTTTTTGCTGTCTCAGGCAACTGGTCACCGATCAGCAGGACGGCTGCAACCTGGGCGGGGTCTGGCTGGTCGGGGAGGCGTGAGAGGGACTGACACACCTCGGAACTGCCCAGATCATCTGTTACTGAGGGTCACAGCAGGTATTCAGGCATATGGTCACTTGAGAAAAGAAAAACAAAACAAGACAAAACCAATGAGCCAAAACAATTAAAAGGTAAAAGGAAAAACACCAAAGTTATTTATCTAATTTTCTTTCTCTGAGGTTGTCAAAGCTCATTCCCCTACCATAAAAAACCATGAAAGAGACTTCCTTGAATTATGAGCATTTGTGGCAAAATCCACTTTTAATATATGAAGTGCCACACTGAATCAGTCGCCATGGTGAGCGTGTCGTTACAATAACTAATGTTCGTGTCATGTTTAGACAGTTCAAGGACTTTTACATAACTTTCCATTGGATTCCATGGTAACGTTCGCAGTACAAGTTGTTGAAAGTATCATTCAGCTTTTTAAAATGAGGAAACTGAGAGGATTCATGGTTTGTCAAGGCCTCTTTAAGGAACTTCAACACATCTGGGGAGACCATGAATTCTTAGTGACAGGGATGTGGTTGCGGGGAGGGGAAGGCTGTGAGGAGCGGGTGGGAGGTGAACTCCAGGGGGAGAGCCCGGTGGCAGCCGCTGCGTTCGCGGGTCTCTGCCCCTGCTCACCACCCTGAGAGGGAGGCACCACATTCCCGCGTTGGAAGAGGACCCTGAGGATCAGAGAGGCTAAGGCACTTCTCCAAGGTCACACAGCTCGTGCCTGCTCATGCCAAGCCCCTGTGCTTTCCTCCAGCCGCCCCGTCCCCCACCCCCCTGCCCCTGCCAACCCTGCACCAGGAAGGGCCAGAGTTTGAGTGGGGTCCTGAGCCCAGTAAGGTGGTAGGACTTTGGGGCCGAGGGCCTTAGGGATCATTAAGCCCCTCATCTTAGTCCTTTTCTCCTGGCTTGTGGGCTGGGAAGCGGATCCCTGAACCCCTGTCCACATCTTGGCCTGAACTGCCAACGAGCACTGGCGTCCGGTCGGGCGGCTCAGGGCAGCCTCCACTGGCAGGAGGGGACTCAGCACCACGGGCCCTGCTCCTCTGCGTCTGGTCTGAGGTTCACCTGCCCGGGAGGGAAGGACAGACGACGCACCTTGAGATTCAAAGTTTCTATTCATAACAAAGTTCTCCCCAGAAGAAGGAAGGGGGAATTGGATAGCTCTGGGAACCAGTAACAGGATAGGGAGTTTTTAACCTGTACAGACCACCTGTTGGAATCTGGCTGGCCGGCCTGACAGCTGCTTGGTGAGGGCTGGTCTCATTTGGGGTGGAGGGGCAGCTGTGCCCGGTCACCACCTACCCTTAGCCAGTACCTCTGCTGACAGAAGCAGTCGAGGACCGGGGTCCAGGGCGGCCACCCTTACGCTCATTAATTCTGCTCCTTTGTCACAGGAACAGTTAGTGAGCACCTAGGCGAGCAAAGCTCTGCTTCTCCAGGGGGCAGATGTGAGAGGGTACGGCCTGGGTTTGGGGCTCACCTGGGGCCTGCCCAGAGGGCGTCCCGTCCCAGGGGGTGCAGGCAGGGGTGCCCCAAGTTTGGTGTGTGTTTAGTGAACGGCCCAGATGGACAGCTGCTCCATGCACTGCTAAAGGGGGGCTTATTTAGAACTCTGTTGACTTGACTTTCAAACCACTAAGACCATCTTTGGTGAGCCAAGATCAAGGGTAAATTGTGTAGCCATGAGTCAGGCTTTAGAAAAACTGGCAGAAACAAACAATCTTGTGTAGGTATTTTTTAGGTTGGCAAATTTTAAATAGAAAATTGTCTATTCTAGGAAGGATTTCTGTTGACAACTATCTCACTAGTTTATGGTGTATAGCAGCCAATGACACTTCTTGTAGACAAAAATTAAGTTCTTCCTGAAATAGTGTTTTCGTAGGATTTGGGCCACAGGGCTCAGGTGAACTACGGTTGCCTGCAGTTTGATTGTTCTGGGAAAACTTCTTGGACAGCTGAAGTCCCCATGCACGTCCGAGCCACGGGGGCAAAACCCAGATGCTCAGACAACACTGCTAAACAGTAACTGAAATGAGCACAAACAACTAACATACATCACTTGAAGAGTTTCGGGTAAATTATTGTCCCGTGACAGAGGCTAACCCTCAGGAAGGTTATATCAAGCATCAAATCGTGTATCCAACAAACATTCATTGAGCACCGAGGGTATGCAAGCTACCCTAAGAGAGCAGTCCCCCTGCAGGGACACGCACCCCCTGCCCCATGCTCCGGGCACCATTTTAGAGACGTTTTTGAGTGAATGTGCTCATGTCACCAGGGCTACAGTGACACACTCAAGTGGCCAGTCCTTGGTTTCCCAGCTGAATGGGAGAAGTTCAGGGAAATTGGTCGTGTTAACAAGTTCAGGTACATCCACTCCAGCTACTAGATTAAGTTTTTATGCGTCCGTTTGGCCGAGGCATCCACCGCTGTCCCTCCCAGTGTATACTGCCCTCGCTCTTTATCCTTCGAGTTCTGGCTCCTTCTGGCAAAGTCACATCGGGCAGCCCTCTGGACTCCAACACAGCTTGCAGCTTTGTGCCTGGCTGGCGAGGGGCACGGTTTGTGGAAAGCAGGATTAGAGGCCTCAAGCCAAGGACCTGTGAAGAGGGTCCGCTGCAATGCAGACCCCACAAAAGCATCTTCTGTGGTGTAGCAAGGTCACCCTTTCATCTTGTTGTCCCTGGAGGGGCTGCCGGAGGGCACCTTTTGAAAGTTCAAACTCACGCACCTTTGCAGGCGATGGGCCAGCCCCAGGCAGGTGTGAATTCTCGTCTGGGGGCCGTTGTGGGATGGAGCCGAGCCGGAGACACGCCCGGCTCCTTTGATCTCAGACAGTCTTCAGAGTCAATTGTGCGCGGAGATGGTGCGGCTTCACTTGTCAGCCTACTGTTGATGGCTTAGTTCCCAGAGGCGTGCGGGCAGGCAGCAGCCCTAGAAGCTGAGAGCTGCTGGCCCTGGTGTCGGCTCTGGAGGTCGAAAGCCAAGGCTTCCATTTGAGTCTTTTATATTCATGGTTGCTTTATGTTTTTAACCTTTCACGGGCTCCAGTGAACAGACTTTAGGGGCCTGTGACGGAAGGAACCTCAAAAGCTCATTCGATCCAGCCCTCTGCCTCAGGTGGGACCACACCCGGAAGCCCCACAGGGGGACAGATGGCGGCCGCCCACCACCCGCTGGAGGGGCAGCCCTGCTTGGCCTCCAGCCCCTGCTGGAGGGGGTGTGCTGGGCGGGGGCTCCAGGCTCCTGCTGGCCCCTCTGTGTGCAGACCTGTGCCGGTGACAAACAAGCCCAGACTAGCTGGGCCCTGGTGACAACTTTGGGCCTGTAAGCAAAACCATCAGACAACATCTGCTTGCCTCTCACAGGTTTAAAAATAAATTATGCACTGTGGAAAAGGTCCCCTTTCCCTCCTGCCCTGCACCCTTGTCCCCAGAGGCCGTGTCGAACACCCTCTGCCTGCCCTCATCGCCCCTCTGTGACCACGTTTCCCGCAAAGGCAACCCCTCGGCTGATTCTTTCTTTTTTTAAAATAGAAGTTTTAGCTGTAGAACAATATAATTTGACATCTGTACACACTACAGCGTGATCACGACCACGAGTGTAGTTTCCATCTGACACGATACAGCTGAGTATCTAGGAGCTTGTTTTTGTTTTGTTTGTTTCTCAGATTCCACAGATGAGTAAAACTGCACAATCCGTCTTTCTCCATCTGACTTATTTCACTTAGCATAATACTTTCAAGGTCCATCCATGTCGCAAATGGCAGGATTTCATTCTTTTTATGGCTGAGTAATATTCCATTGCATATACGTACCACATCTTCTTTATCCATTCGTCTGTTGATGGACACTTGGGTTGCTTCCACATCTTGGCTGTAAAGACACTTGAACATTGGGGTGTGTATAAATTTTTGAATTACTCTTTTTGTTTTCTTCAGATAAATGCCCAGAACCAGAATTGCTAGATCGTATGGTAGCTCTACTCTTAGTTTTTTGAGGAACTTTCATTCTGTTGCCCACAGTGGCTGCACTGATTTATTGTACATCCCTGCCAACAACACACGAGGGTTCTTCTTCCTCCAACATCTGTTATTTCTTGCCTTGTTGATGGTAGCTCCCAGGCTGATTCTTAGCTTGATTCCACTTCTGTAACAACGTGGGGTGCAGGGGAAGTATTGTTTGACTGACACCTGTCCCAGCCCCCTTTTCCTCGAGCCCTTCTCCCAGTTCGGCTGGGATGGGGGAGAATGCCAGTGTCTGCTCCCCTCCAGGCCACGCTGATCCACCAAGGCTGTCTGTCACTGGGAGCTGAGCTTCTCCTCCAACCAGAGAGTACCTGTACGCACAAGGGCTGAGGTGCCGCCATCCCCATCAGGAGCCAGGGAAAGCCACTACAAGCCTAAGTAACATTTTGTGAAGCTGGTCTCCTCCTTCCAGGCCACTCCTTTTCAGCCCTCCTCTCACGATGCCCTGGCCGAGAGTGTAGGGGGCCACCTCTGCCTACGGGCCAGATGTCCCGCTTCCTTCGTCAGGCCCTCACGTGATCGACCCCAACACTGCTGCCGGTCCAGGCAGTGGGGGCCTTGGGTTAGCGGTACACAGAGAGAAGTTTCTGCTACCAGTGGTGACCCTCACGCTCGGCGCTGCCTGTAGTGGTGGTGTGGGCCCTGAGCGTCATCCATTGCTGGCCCTTTGAGGGCACCTGTCTCTTCACCTCCCCTCCCCACCTGCCCCAACTCTGTGCACAACACCAGAGCTTGATGCTTAGGAGGTGCTCAATACTAATTCAAAAAGATACATGCACCCCAGTGTTCAGTGCAGCACTATTTACAATAGCAAAGACATGGAAGCAACCTAAGTGTCCATCGACAGATGAATGGGTAAAGATGTGGTACATATATACAATGGAATACTACTCAGTCACCAAAAAGGAATGAAATTTTGCCATTTGCAGCAACGTGGATGGACTTCTTAGAGATTATTATGCTAAGTGAAAGAAGTCAGACAGAGAAAGACAAAGATGGTATGATATTACTTATATGTGGAATCTAAAAAATACAGCAAATTAGTGAATAAAACATGAAAGAAAGAGACTCACAGATATACAGAATAAACTAGTGGTTACCAGAGGGGAAAGGGAAGTGGGGAGGGGCAATCTAGGGGCAGGAGGTTAAGAGAAACTGTTATATATAAAATAAGCTGCAGGGTTCATTGTACAGCACAGGGAATATAGCCAATATCTTATAATAACTATAATTGGACTATAACCTTTAAAAATTGTGAATCACTATACTGTATACCTGAAACGTATAATATTGTACATCGGCTACACTTCAATTAAAAAAACGTCTGCTAGTATTGCTAAACCTGTGAGTATTTTCTGTTTATGTTACTTATTTGACACATAAAACACAGGTCAGGAATATCAATACTTGTCTGCATTACACAAGTTGTGTGGTGGTGAAAGCTTGGGGACGCCTGACAGGGGCCAGACGTGGAGCTTGTGGAAAAAAGCTGAGGGTCTGAAGAGGGCTCCACGGCATCAGATCTCTATTATATTTGGATTTCTATTTTATTAGGAGCATTTCACAAGCAGAGAGTGGATGTTGAATTTCATCCAATGTTTGTCAGCATCTATAGAGACATTTTAATCTTTTGCTCTACTAAATGGTGGTTTATATCAAAAGACCTAGTATTGACCCATTCCTACTTCACTGGAAATAAACACTTTGCCTGGAGAGGCCGCGCTGCCCACCCTCTGACACGAGGATGGGGGGCCCTGACTCTGCCCCCCCAGGGGATGGGCTGTGCGTGAGCATGCACGAGCGCGTGTCTCGGGCCGGGGTGCAGGGGTTCTGCAGGGCCGTGACCAGCGTAGGGGTGGTTGGTGTCTTCCCACCCCCTCACCCATGGTGGCACTGTTTGTGGCTTCTCGCAGATTTGCTAGTGACATGGCACACAGGTCATTTAAAGTTCCTTATGTTTGTGGGAGGTAGTTTCTTTGCTCATTTATATTTTCCTATGTCTATATTTCATTTATTATTATTATTTTTTTTTTTGCAGTACGCGGGCCTCTCACTGTTGTGGCCTCTCCCGTTGCAGGGCACAGGCTCCAGATGCGCAGGCTCAGCGGCCATGGCTCACGGGCCCAGCCGCTCCGCGGCATGTGGGATCTTCCCGGACCGGGGCATGAACCCGTGTCCCCTGCATCAGTAGGCGGACTCTCAACCACTGCGCCACCAGGGAAGCCCACTATGTCTATATTTCAGTAAAGAGTGTGGTTAGCCTTCTGGGGTGCTGAGACGTACGGTAACAATAGGGAACAATTGGTCACTTTGGGACTGACACGGGGCAGGCGCTGGACAGACATGAAACCTAGGCTGAACACGGGATGGGGAAGGCCACAGGCTCTGTGGCTTGGCAGCATTGCTGTGAATTTTGGATTTCTTTGATTTCGCAATGATAAAAGTTACACCAAAATGCAAATGTTCCATTGCTCATCAAATCCTTCAACAAATATTTATTGCATCCCTACTGTGTGCTAGGCATTTTGTATGCTATATTATGCATTGCTTTTCTTGGAAAATAATTTAGCATTTCTTAGGCCACCCCTGGACCTGGCTGTTGAACTCGCAGGCAGGCCCGGATGTTTGCTTTAGGTCATTTGGCCAGATCCCCAGAGACCCTCATCTCAGGGGCCTCTGATGTGCAGCCTCCTCCCATTTTGTGGTTAAAGCAGCTGGGTGGCAGCCCCTCTGTCTGACGAAGTCACGCAAACTTCACGGATTAAATTGTGCGGCAACACTGCCAGGTTCTCATCATCGCCATTTGATGGGAGGGATTTGTAGTATTTAATAGTTTTATATATTTAATAGCTATTTGTCTAAGAAGCTTAACACAATACACACTGCCAGCCACACGGGCCCCGTGTGCTTGGCGTGAGCAGAGGCTTCCGTTCCCCTTAGATTTGCAAGTCCAGGCACCACCCATGATCACAGTCCTCCTCTGGCCTCCGGGTACCCTCAGGAAGGGGTCAGGAGCCTGGGTCAGGAGCAGCTGGGATTCCTCAGTGCTTCTATGCTAACTCGCTCATTTTTGCGAATGCAGGATAAAAAAGAAACTAGCCTCAGGACAGTAGACAGCACCAATTTGGATCCGGGCAAAGTGAACGCTTCTCTGGGGCCCTAAATCCCATACACAGTAGGGACTGTGAAATGTGACTTTCCCAGGTTCCGGGCATGCCAAGTCCTTGCCACTCAGCTCAGGAAACAGGAGGGTCTGTCAGACCGAGAGCTTCTCTGTCTGTCTGTTTCAGCCTCCAGAGAACCTCACAACTCAGGGCTGCTCCCGCTGTCTTCCCCCGACCTGCCGTGGACCAGCAGCCTGGACAGCCCACCGCTGGCGTGCAGACAGCGCCCAGCGCTGAGGCCCCCCCGCCCACCGTGGCCCCGAGTGCAGCAGAGCTCAGCTCTGGTGGCGCCACGGCTCCCAGCACACGGCAGTAATGAGAGGGAGGCCCAGAAGAGGAGGGAAGGTGCAGGACTCCCCCACTGACGGACGGCCCTCCTCAGCACACTGGAAATGTGGCACTGTCGCCCATCCCCGAGCCTCCAGAAAGGCGGCCCGGCGGCGGTCCGCGTCCGCGCGGTGCTCCCGTGGCCCTGGCACCGAGCGGCGTCCTGAGCAGCCTACGTAGGACCATCGAGTTTCAGCTGGGCTTCCCAGACGTCTGTGGCACTGCCTCCCTTCTCTTTGGGCCACTGCTCACAGCTGCTGCTCTGTCCTGCAGGGTCTGGGAAAGCATGAGGCCCAAGCACTAGCGACGCCCATGGAGGCAGGCTGCCTCTGTCTCGCAGAGCTGCCCGGTGCACAGGCGTCACCAACGCACAGGCAGCTCCGCCGAGGGCACGCCGTGTGCAGGCACTGTCCTGAGTGCACAGCCAGAATATCCCTCATTCAGAGGACCAGGGCGTGTCCCTGGCATTGGATGTGTTTCTGGGAGCCATTCTGGCCTCGCTGATCTTGGCTGGGCTGGTGATACGCTCTACAGAGCAGACGGGACGGGACGGGCTGGGCTCTGAGACAGGAGACGGCTTGGCCGGACTGTCACTTAGGTGGGCTTCAGATTGGCCAGGAACAGGGAGTGGCCGGTCGGACCAGCCTCATGGAGTGACCCCCCCCCCGACTCCCCGTCTGGTTCTGAAGAGTTCAGCTACTCATGTGATGGTTCAAGGTCCATGTCCCCCTTTTCTTACTTCAGGCAAATAGTTCTGAAGTTCACCTCTTTCAGTCTCCACTTTGCTGCCCGTGAAGCTGGCCTGGTGCGTCCCGCTGTTCCCTTCTCCTTGGATGGGTCCACATGCTTCTGCAGCTCTGCTGGTCACACAGAGAGACTCTGGGTTCTCAGTGGCTGGGAAAAGCTGTCACTTTCCTGCCAAGATTCTTTCATGCTAACTCCCACTAGCTGGACGTTTTCTTTTCTTTTTCTTTCTTTTTTTTAAAATAAAAGCGATAACTACCATTTTGTTGTACCTGTTATGGGACACCTTGCACACATTATGTTATTTGTTTATTAATTAGGTGGACGTTTTCTCACCCACTCCTTTCCCTCTGGCTTTGTGTAAGCATATCACACTTACGGCTGTGCAGCCATGTTGTGGCCATGAGGAGGTGCTCACCCAGCGCCCTGGTATCAGTGAGTACTGAAATAGCCCTGAGCTCCCCACCTCAAGACTCCTTGTTCTGTGAGAAAAATAGCTTGTTTGCTGAAGCCACTGTTATTCCAGGAGTCTGCTACTTGTAGCTGAAAGCATTCCTTTTGACGCGGGGAGGATTTGGACAGACCACTGAGTAGAAAGGGGGCTCCAGGGTTGTGCTGGGGGGTCGGCCAGTTGCTGGCCTGCTTCTGAGGACACAGAGGGTGGGCTTTTCTAGAACACTGCTCAGCCAGCCCTCGCAGGGCCAGAGTCACCAGGCAGCATCAGGGCAGCGGGAGTGGATGTGAGGCCGGGAGCCCTGGCACTCACGGCTAGCGTGGCCGGGCCCATCAGAGGCACCACGAATGTGTCCCAGAGGGGTCGGCCCAGGCACCTCAGCCCAGCCTTTCTGACGGTGTGGCCTGGCCTGAGCCTGCCCCAACGCCTGCTCCCTGCGGCTTTGCCCCAGGCTGGATGCAGGCTCAGACCTGCAGTCCTGTTTGCCTGTCCAGCTGAAGCCACCTCGCTCCCTCTTGTGCCCCTGCTGCCTTCCCCGGGATTTACTGTGTGTCTGCTCCACACGTGTTCCACCGGCTCTCCCCACCCTCACCGAGACAAGGTTTGCTGCCCTGATTGGGGGACCCCGTTTCCCAGAAGTCTGACCGAAGCCTTGGCGCAGGCCTGAGCGTGGCCCGAACCCCGCCCCCTGCGGCGCCGGCTGCCCCTCGGGCCCCCGTGCGCCCTCACTTCCGCTTCCTTCGACACCCACGTCTGTTGTTCTCAGTACGTCACGGGGTGTGCAGGCGCCCAGGGGCTGTGGCCCCTCCTGTCTCCTGAGGAGTTGGAGCCCTGGGGGCCTGTGGCTAGCTGCTGGCAGAGGGCTTTCCTGGCTTGGATGTGGCCTCCGTCGCCCCTGACAGGGAGGGGCTGTGGTGCCGCCGTGGGACCGGAGCAGAGTGCTGGGCCCCCTGGAAGCCAGCAGAACCGGGTTGCGGTGACCTGGATGGGTGCCTTGTCTCCCAGAGCCTCGATTCCCTGATCTGTCAAGTGGGTTAGAGGCACGCAGCTGCCCGGCCAGCGCTGGGGCCCACCACCCTCCCTCCTGGGCCCAGTGTTGCTGCCTTCGGCCTCCAGGCCGCGGGCTCCGGGTCCTGGGCCCTCCGCTGTGGGAACGGAGCGTTTGGGGCCCCGCCACAGAATCTTCTCAAAAGCAATATTCTGAGCACCCCTGGCGGCGAAGCAGGCCTGAGTGGAAAGCTTCCCAAAGTGACTTTTCTTCCACACCGAGCCTCACCCTGCAGCCAGGACCCTGGAGGGCTGCCCAGGGCCCGGGGCCAGGACGGGGAGCAGTAAGCCTGGGGGACGTCGGCCACCCCGCCAGCAGGTTCTGGCTGCACCCCTGCCTCAGCCTTAACCCATCAAGTTCCCCGGGGGCCACACGGCTTCATTGTCTTAACTGGCTCAGTAAGCCCGTGTTCTGAGGGACAGCTCTGCGGGTCTGGCTTGTGATCCAAGGGCAAAGGCCAACGTAATCCTGGCTTTGGGGGTTCAGACCCCTCTGTGTGGTTGGAGACCCCGGAACTTGCTCCCCACCAGCTTCCCAGCAGCAGAAGTGTCTTTGTAGCGATTCCCACAGGGAACAGCCCAAGCCCGCCCAGGTGGCACCTGGAACCCCAAGCCATTGCTGGGGTTAGGTCTGCGGCCTGGGGGGCCACAGCTGACCTTTCTCATCTGCCAGCTGCCCTGCGCTGCCACCCCGCCCCTCCTCTGGGTTATGCAGATTGTGACTCCCTCGGAGGAGGCCCGGGCAACCCTGGAACCGGCAGGAAGGTGTGATGCCCGCCAGGCTCCCACCCTCTGCTGGCTGAGGTGCAGGCGTGGCCACTTCAAAGCCCAGGGAGGGCAGTGTCCTGAGCGCCCCCTGCCGGCCCCTGGCAGGTGGGAAGTCCAAGTGTGAAGCGGTTCACGGCGGCACATTCCTCTGCGGCCGAGGCAGCTTGCAGCCCCGACTTCCGATCGCTTCGCTCAGGTGGAGGCCCAGGCACGCTCCCCCTGCGCCCATGCCGTCGGTTGGAGGGCCGGGCGTGGTCGTCCAGCTCATCCTGGAGTCTCCTCAGCTCAGAAACGCTGTGATTTGTGACACTGGTGTGGTGCCAGCACAAGGGCAGGACACCGTCCGCTGGAGAGAGGGGCCTGGCGTGTCCGTGGCGGGTCGGTCGGTGGAAGGGTCGCCTGTCCCATGTCCCCAGATAAGAGCCAGAGGTGGGCTCACTTTTCTTTATCACGTGTCACGTCCGCATTGGGGGCTGGGAGGGAAAACTTCAGAGGAGGAAGCCCGGGCCGGGAGAGCAGCGCGGGGGCAGCAGAGGGAACTCTTCTGCCCAAGGCCCCGCCCACCGAGGGCGGAGCGTGAGGCCCTGCGGCGTGAGAGGCATCCGGGCGATTCAGCAGCTGGTCCCTGGACGGGTGTTGGGTCCCGGCACCCGGGTGGGTAACGACCCGCCGCCCCTCTAACCAGGTCCTCGTCAGCAGGTGAGAACCGGCAGGACAGAGATTTTAAGCCGTTTGGGTTTCCGGCCGCCGGGTCGGGCAGGAGTTCTGAGTCCCCCGGAGCAGGCTTCCATGGGTCAGGCAGAGGCCTCCGGTCGAGAACGGGGGCATATGGACCACAGAGCAGCCGCGGATGTCGGGGCCTGGTCCCCAGCACCGAGAAGGAAGGTGGCCCCTGGGATGTTCTGTGTTGTCAACACTCTGCCCACAAGGGGGACCAGGCCTCCTGAACCAGGATCCCCAGGAAATTTACACACAAATTCAGGTTTGAGCAGCATGATGGACCTCTTAACCGGGCCTTCCTGCCTCCTAGGGGCCCTGTGCGCCTTCCGCGAGCCCTGGAGTTGAAGCTGAATGTCAGCAGTGAGCCTGGTTCCCGAAGTCTGGTTCCCGGGCCGGGGGCACCAGCAGCTCCTCAGAAATGTCAGAAATGCACGTTCCTGTGCCCGCCGGGTCCCGAACTCTGGGTGGTTCTGGCCACAAAGTCTGAGATCCACTCAGTCCGCTATAGGAGTCTGAGGAAATGTGGCCGAAGGGGCTGGTTCAGCGGTCAGCGAGCTCCTGACCCAACGTCTGGGTCACACGCAACAGCCGCTCCAAGCTCAGGTGCATGCCCACTCGTGTTTAAAGAAAGCAGATTCCTGTGTCTGCGGGCCAGGGCCAGAGCCCCGCCCCATCGGGGCTGAGGCAGACCTCTGTTCCGCTCCTTATTTGCAAGACAAGTGGAGGACCCACCCTGGTCCCCAGAGGACCCACGGACGGCAGTGCCGACACTGCCCCAGAGGGACACCAGGGCTGGTGGGACACGCCCCTGGCCGGAGGTGAGGAAGGTGTGTCTGGCCGTGCCCGCCTCTGTCCTCTCTCGCACAAGCAGAGCTGGGTGGTGATGAGCCAGCCCCACTGCCCTCTCTGCCTCCTCCCCCACCCAGGGTCGTACGGCTCCCTCTCAGAAGGCAGGGACGCTGCCTCCCCCAAAGTCACGGGGACTCCTTCAGCGGGGGGGTCGCAGTGGCCCAGAGAGCTCCAGCTCTGCTGAGTTGAGCCGGGGAGGGGCGAGGTGGTGGCTGGCTGAGCAGTGACCCCACCCCTGCCTGGGAAGCTGCAAGTGGACACTCCACAAACCCCTGCTGAGTCAGGTAAGGCCACTTCTCCTGGGGGGAAGAGGAGAAAGAAAAGCTGGCTGGTCTTGCATGGGCAGCAGCTGCCGAGAGATTTCATTCACACACACACACACACACACACACACACTGTAGACCCAGATGAGGCAACACGGCACCAGTCTCGCCAGGAGGGCGAGGCCACTGCGGATCTGCCAGGACAGAGGATTTAGAGGTGCCTGTTGTCAAGGCGATCACCCGAATATCCCATCCACATACTGTCAGGTTCTGCGGTGAAACATGGGCTTTGGACACGAACACAGCAACAGCACTGCCGCCTGGGTCCCAGGCAGATGGGGCTGCACGTCTGTGGCCCCCAAGCCCCACCTCCTCCTGCCCTGCCCCCATCCCCACTGCTGAGGAACCCACGGGGCGGGCGCGGCACAGCCACTGAGAAGCAAGAACCACTGCTCAAGGGTGATTCCCAGTGACATCGACCTTTGGGCCCACCCCTCGGGGGTCCCACCGGGGGTGGGGAAGGGAGGAAAGTGGCGACTGTTCAGGCCTCCCGTGTGCTGGGCGCTGCACACCGGTCCTTACATGACACCCATTGTTGTCCTATTTTCCGAGCTGAGGGAACTGAGGCTCAGAGAGGGTAAGTAACTTGCTGAAAGTCACACAGCCAGTCTCCCAACCACCTTGGCCACATGGCCTCGGCCCCTCACGCCAGCCACGGTTTCTTATGGAAATCAGGGTCGGCTTGTGCCTTGCTGGGGCCCTGGGAGAAAACAGGACTGGCTCAGAGAACCATGTGTGGGGCTGGGGAGTGGGGTCCAGGCCCCGTGAGCTGGACGTGGTGCAGGGAGTGTTTGTGATGGGAACCCCAGCCCCTCCCATCTTCTCCACCTCCTCTGCAGTCCACCCGACGTGGGGCTGCGGGGGTCTCCTGGCCCCCGGCACAAAGATCAGCCGACAGGACCACTGGGCGAGTGGCTGAGGCCACTTACGGTCACAGTGCAGGGTCTCTGCGTGCTCAGCAAAGACGCTTACAGAGAAGCAGCGTCTCATTTAGCCCAGACATTTAAAGTACCCGCCATCACAATCACACAGCCAAAACAGAACAGCTACCTCTGTGGGCAAAACTAAAACTGAGATGGGCAATCAGACCTGGCTTTGCGGCCCGACTACATGTAGAGGCCGCGGCTGTAGCTTCTACAAACCAGATGCTGTTCTCCCCGCAAGAAACAGGCACAGAGGTAAGAAGTCAATGAGGCTCATTTGGGAGATTGGTTTCCCACCTGTTACAGATACTCCAGAATGAAAAAGCCTCTTCGGCTGCTGTGCAAACACTAGTTTCTTCTCAGATCCGTGGGAACAGCTGGAAACTGGAGCCGGGCTCTGGGGGGAGATGGGCAGCTCGGGGAGGAGGACAGCATCTGGACAGTGGGCAGGTGCCTCAGAGCTACAGACCCTGGACGAGGGGACAGCCTCCTGCCAGCCCGGTCGAGCCTCCGAGCTGGGCCCACCTGGTGCCAGCCTGTATCTGGCATGGGACTCGCGTCCCCGGGAGAGAGGCAGGTTCACAGACTTGGAGACCTCAACCTTAAACCCGGGTCCCTAGTTCCAAGGCTTTTCCATTCTGTTCACCTTGAGTTTATTCCACAACATACATATGTCCAGCTTCCTCGTCTTTTCCCGGTGACTTCATCCCATGCCATCACTGCTTCGTTCGTGTGACATGGGTTGTGTTGGGAGAAGGGGTCCGTCCTCAGGGCGGAAAGGCAGGGCTCCAGCTCTCCATGGGGTCGAAGTCCCTCAGCTCCACTGACCTCCAGGAGCAAGGGTCCTGCTCAGACAGCCCTATGAATTTGAATAAGTGATCAGAAAAGGCAGTTCCAGCGTTTCTGTGCCTTTTCAATTTGCACACGTTTCTGAATTGCAGTGTTTTCTCTGCAAATTAACCCACAGGGAGAAAAGCCTCGCCCAGACACACGCTGAGATGTAAATGAGGAGGAGACTTGAACACACCTCGTGGTTTCAGTGAGCACCCAGCTGGTGGCTCCTTGGCCCCTGTGGACGGGCCCCCACAAGCCCATGCTGCTCCGGGCCCTGGTGAGGTCTCACATCTCCCACACCAGTGTGGGTACGGGCCTGAGGGGCAGGGTATCTGGAGGGACAAGGGCCCTCAGGATGGCCTGTGACCTGCAGGGACTTGGGCCCCATGACTCGGGGCTCACAAAGCCACCGAGGGCTCCTGTCCCAAGCCAGCCCTTCGCATCAGGGTCCCAACGGGAAATGACGGTGCCCACGGGTCCGAGTCTCAGGTGAGGATTTTGGTGGCCACAACGCTGGGCTCCGAGCTCCGCTCTGCAGGGCCAGCGCTCAGCGGGCAGGTGACGTGCAACAGCATCTGTGGATGAGGGTGGACCCACGGGCAACATGGCCACGAATAACCACACACGTGTCACTGCACCTGTGGGACACATTCACAGAAACAAGAGTTCTGATGGACGTGCCAAACCTTCGTCCCTTGAGAAGGGAGGGATTTCGTATTGCCTGCTCAGCCTGACCCAAGTGGAACACGGTCGCTCGGGGAGTTTTATGAGAAAAGCTGGGCATCTTTTCGTTTAAGGGCGACTTCTACTTCCTCCTCGTGAGCTGCCACGTCCTTTGCCTCCTTTTCCTCATTGACCTATTGGTCTCTTTATTATTGACTTAAATAACAAAGAAACCCCTCTGTGTTTCTGATATGAGTTACAAATATTTTTTACAGCTTATCTTTATCTTCTGACTGGCTTATGGTGACGGTTTAGCTCCACGCAGAGTATTTTTATTCTTATGTCATCTTTTTGTTCATATCATTATGGCTTCTGGGTTTTGTGCTATATTTAGGCCTTCCATACAACATAAAAAACCCTCCTGTGGTTTCAGTACACGTCTGTTTCTCTTCTTTAGCATTTAGATCATTGATCTGTCTGGAATTAACTTTGATGAAGTATAGGGCCAGCTTTATAGTTTTCCAAGATGTTTGTCTACGTAACACAACTACAGGAAAATCATGTTCCCCCAGTGATTTAAACACTTTTATCATAAATTACATGTATTTTGGGTCTGCTTCTGGACTTCCTAATTATCCATTTGCCAGTAACACAGAGTTTAAAATATAACTTCAAAATGTGTTTTAATATCTGATAGAGCTAATTCCTCTATTTGTTTTTTCTCTTAGATTTGTCCTATTTTTATTTTTTCCCACAAATTTAGATTTAACCTGTCTAGTTAAAAAGAGTTAACATTTTAGTTGGGGTTGCACTATGTGTATAGATTAACTTTGCAGAATCTGGCATCTTTATGATGCGTCCTCTAACCCAAGTGCACACGTGCTGGTCCCTGTCCCAGTGTGCGCGTTCCTCAGAGGTGCTGTACAGTTTTCTTGCTGTAGGACTTTCATATTTCTTCCTAACCACATTGTTATATAGCTTATCTTTTTTTTTTTGATGCTGTGATAAATGAAGCCTTTTCTTCTGTCGTATCTCCTACTGGTTCTTGTTTCCAGACAGAAAGCCTGCTGATTACCTTGCCAAATTCTCTTACATTTTTGTACGTATTTTTCAGCTGCTTCTCTAGGGTTTCCAGATATACAGTGAAATAACCTGTAAGTAATCATCACTTTGTTTCATCCTTTCCCATTTTTGTACTTTCTTTCTCTTGACTCAACTGCATGGGCCAGAACCACCAAAACTGGGTGAAGGGGCTGTGGGATTGTGAGGGTCTGTCTTCTTCCCAGTGTTTCCAGGGTTCCCCAGGATGTGAGCTTTCAGGCTGAGACGGCACTGATAATATTAAAGACGTATTCATCAATTTCTGTTTTATTAGGAGCATTTTAAAAGCTGAGAGTGGATGTTGAATTTCATTCAATGTTTGTCAGCATCTATAGAGACATTTTTATCTTTTGCTCTACTAGATGGTGGTTTATATCAAAACCTAGTATTGACCCATTCCTACTTCACTGGAAAAAAAACACTTAGTCCCTTATTAGTGTATAATCTTTTTAACACACTGCTGGATTCTGTTTGCTAATTACTTACTTAGGATTTTCACACTTGCTTATACATTAGATTAGTTGATAGTTTTCGTTTTTGCTGATCTCTTTGGTGTCAATGCTATGTTCGCTTTCTTTCTACATTTGCGATGGCTTAAAAAATGTTGGAACACACAGGGTAAATGGCACAGAGGGAAATCAGCACTTTCCACCCTTTACCCAAGTAACCTGGAAATGGGTCTTTTATGTGCATCTGTTGGAAATTAAAAGATACTTGAGATATTATGAAGAAATTCCTATTTTAAAAAGCCATTGAGGGCTTCCCTGGTGGCGCAGTGGTTGAGAGTCCGCCTGCCGATGCAGGGGATACGGGTTCGTGCCCCGGTCCGGGAGGATCCCACATGCCGCGGGGCGGCTGGGCCGGTGAG
This sequence comes from Mesoplodon densirostris, assembly GCF_025265405.1. Classification (NCBI taxonomy): domain Eukaryota; kingdom Metazoa; phylum Chordata; class Mammalia; order Artiodactyla; family Ziphiidae; genus Mesoplodon; species Mesoplodon densirostris. Next base: position 625,265 of record NC_082672.1, read on the forward strand.
CCATGGTCGCTGAGCCTGCGCGTCCGGAGCCTGTGCTCTGCAACGGGAGAGGCCACAACAGTGAGAGGCCTGCGTACCAAAAAAAAAAAAAAAAAAAAAAAAAAGCCATTGAGATAATAAAGTCTAATAGGAGTTTTGCTTTCGCTAAAATTCCAAGTTTGACTTGCTCTTAAGGCCATTTGGTACCCAGCAATGTTTGTTGGTTAATTTGGAAGCTGAAGGCCAGATTTTAATTTTATTTAAATAACACTATTTTATGCTCAAAAGTGCAATGGTGAAAGGCCAGGAAAATGTAACTTAATAAGCAGCCAAGCACCTGCTTTCTTGTTTCCAGGAAGTGAGGAGGACCTGCTTGTGGTCGAGCACTGGGCGGGTGACTGGAGATTGAAGGGAGCCTGGCAGGAGGTGGCTGGGGGGCCTGGCTAGGGTGCGGACGGTTAACTAACTCTGGTGGGCAGTGCGATGCAGAAGGCTGAGGGCCACTGCCGAGCTTGGGGGGCCGTGCTGATGAAGTGACCGCGGGGACCAAGACCCTCGTGGTGACACCCGAACCCTGGGTCTGAGGGAAGTCACGTCCTAGAGCCACAAACGAACTTTTACAGCAGATTTTGTGAAACACTGGGGGTGCTGCCGCCACGGCAGCCGGGGGCTCTGTGCGGGGTGGGCATCTCAGGAGAGGCTTGGGTGGGTGAGTCTGGCCACAGGAGGCTGACTCCGACCCAGAGGTGGCTTTCTATACCGCATGGAATCGCTTGGGTCCCTGGCTTCCCAGTGACTCCCTGGAGACCATGAGATGCCTCAGGTCTTGCCTGGGCATCCGCTCCTGCCCACGCCCAGGGTCTGGCTGACAAAGCGCTGAGGGGGCCCCAGAAACCCTGGAGTAGGTCCTGTGCTGCCCTCCTGCCTGGTCCCAGCTCTGGGGGGTCCCAGCAACTTGGAGAATACGGAAGGCGGCCTGGCGCCCTTGTTTCTGGGAGGAACTGCCATGCTCTGCCCTCTCCTGATAAACCTGGACGTGGGCCCTGCATGTGCAGCTCAGCAGCCTGTGAGGCCTCCTTGTGCAGGTCTGTGTGGTGCCTGGTGGAAGCGCCCCGGACGCACACGCCCGTCCTGACGGAGAGAAGCAGCCCAAGGTCACAGCCAGACCTGGGAGCTGGTCTCCCCAACAAGAACCAGCAGGAGAAACAGAATCTCTGTATCCCTCGGTTCTCAAAAAAGAAAGTAACTGTAAGCAGACAGGGTAGGGGGTCCCTGGAGAAAGAACCAGGCATGGCTTTCTTGACATAAGAAGCCATTTTTGGCCTAAGCCTTTTGTGATCCGAACCTGGACACAGTGCTTGCCTTTGAACAGGTCTCAGCAGTTAATGATCTTAGTGGAGGTGGGGAACGCAGGAACAAAGGAAAAGCCGTCAAGAAGCAATAGATCAGCGATAAAACCGAGTCCCAGGTCCTCCCCGAGGGACGTACGCCACGGTCTGAGTTATTCTGCACGAACGAAGTCCCCCACCCAGGAGGACGAGGAGTGATGATGTTGACCCTCCCAACTTCAATCAACTAAAGCTTGGGCTGTGTCCACCTCTGCCCAATTCTATGTTGAATTCTCTTCTGCTCAAGCCCCCTCATGAAGATGCAGGTACCCTTAGCTTAAAACATCCCCAATTTTGCTGCCTTGGGAAATATCCCCGGTGCTCTCCTTACTTGCTGCAAGTAATCAATCCTTCCTTCTCCCGCGCTGGGCTTGGTTGTGTCTTCTGGCTCGACGCTCACCAAGAGGGAAACCCAGTTTTGGGGTAACATAGCAAAGGTCTGGCTTTGCCCTAGACCCCTCCTAGCCTCCCACTGGGGGGCTCCAGTCTCACCAGCTGACACCTCGGTGGAGAGGAGGTTGCGACCGGCCCGCTCCCTTCAGCAGCTCTCAACCCCAGCTGAAAACATGGACTCTCTAGGAGGCTCCGCAGCTGTGCCCCCTGCAAGGAGCCCCCTGGTGCTGCCGGGAGGGACGTGGAGCCCACAACAGGGCCCACAAAACGGTCCAGCTAACAGCTGACGAAAGCCCACCCATTTGTCCCACTAAACCAGCTCCCCAAACTGCGTGGGTGGACAGAGGTTCCCTGGCCGAGGGGCAGCGTCCCAGCCGGTTGGAGCTCTCCCGTGCGGGCAGAGCCTCAGCCCGCAGACACCAGCCTGACATTTGGGGAAGGGTCCATTCCGGAGTCAGGCGCCAGGCGAACAGAAATACACGGCCACCCAGCTCTCCTTCCAACCGTACGTGCTCCGAACCGGGGGGAGAGGGCCAGGCCAGAGGTGGAGGGAGCGCTGAGGCAGGGGCAGCAGGGCCGGGCAGAAGGCAGGCCCGACCCCTCCCCAGCCCCATTCCAGAGCAGATAAAAGCGAAACCTGACCAGGGAGTGTTTGTGTTGCCGCGGTAACGGGGACACTTCAGCAACTCGGAGCAGATGGTCAGTGAGCAACAGGCAGCATATGCTCCCGTGAGCCCTGCCGTGGGCACAGACGGAGGGTGGGCAGGGCGCTCGCCCTGGTACCCTGACATTTCCTTCCCTGCCCTCCCCTTGGTGCTGCGTCACGGAGATTAGCGCCCGTGTGTGCAGCTGGGCGTCAGTTAGCCGAGTGGGACGCTGAGGACCAGGGGCCCAGAGTCTAGTGAGCAGCCCTGCCAGCTCTGGGCTGTGCCTGTGGCTTTTACAGGAGCAGCACACTTCCCAGTGGGATGGAGGAGAATTAAACGTCTCCTTCAGCATCTTCAGGGACGGGGGTGGGCAGAGACAGGCCCTCGTGGGGACTTTGGGGACTCAAGGGCGGGAAGCATGTGGTCACGCTGCCTGGCCACAAGCCAGTGTGTGACCCTGCGATTCTGTGTCTTGTGCTGTTTGTAATCACCACATTCGGTTTGACCCCCTTCGTGGGAGGTTTAAGTATCAGCCACCAGCCCGGCCTATGGGAGAAGACCCCTGCACACGTCACACTTTCCTCGGTTCCAGTTGCATTTGAACGTGTCCTGTGGCCCCTGTAAGTCGGACACTCCCTTTTCCTCGGGCTGCCAGACTCAGAATGAGCTTTGTATGGACGAGAGTAAATTCCTATCTGGACCCTGGGGACAGAGTCTCCCACACAAATGTCATGTCAGTACATCTGCCCACAGAACAGATGCGTCAACCTACGTGGCTTCCCCGCTGTCCCCAGGCTCCCACACCTCCATCCACGCCTCCTCCAGGCTGTCCTGCGTTAGCTTTTGGCCATTTTGTTTCTGATGCTTTGTTTAATGCATTAAATTCGAACTCATATCTCTTCCCACTTTCCCTTTCCAGAGGTCCTGAAGTTGTCATTTTAGGGAAGACAACACCAAAAGTTTTGTTGCCAATGATGAAATCTGAAATTTCAAGCAAAAATTAGAGTTGGGAGCCCTTGTGTGAGCCACAGCCGCTGGAGGGTGTCCTCACGAAAGAGCTCCCAGATGGGGCTGTGGGCGACAGCAGCCAGCGTGACTCTCGTGTAAGGAAACATGCCAGCGTTTGGAAGACGGCAGAACTCGGAGAGCCAGTATTTTCCACATGACTAAGCAGGGTACACAGCTGCGCGCCCGGAGTGCAGGGCAGACCATTGCCTGTCACACACGCTGGGCTGGAGTTGCTGAAGCGGTTTCAGATTCCACTGCAGTAGCCTTCAGAGACCTCCTGCCTGTGGAGTGTGGGATGGTTTCCAGGAAGCCTGTCCATCTCTGAAAAGGCCACCAAAGGCCTCCTGCTCTTGAGCCACAGGCCTAGGGCTGGTCCTCCTTTTGTCTCAGACGAATGGCGCACTGCTGTAGACGGTCCGCTGTCTTTCCTAAAACTGGACACTAAATGGATTTGCAAAAGTGCAAAAGAATGCTGCTCTTCTCAGTAATTTTTTGGGGGGAAATATGTTATTTTTAAATGAATTAATAAATGCACATTTAAGGTTTTTTTAATCATTTTTAATTTTTAATGCAGTAACCTAGAGTCCTCAATAGTGTCTAGGTATAAAAGGGGTCTAAGACCAGTAAGAATGAGAACTGTTCCTAAGAGGATAAAAAGCACACTTTCTACGATCTCTGTGTACTTGCTAGGGTCCACCAAAGCCTGGGAGTCTACTGTGATGATCTGCTGCTCTTCTGTGAAAGAGAATTCCTTCAGTATCCAACATAACAAGGTGATTTTCCTGACATCTGTCCACACAAGCTCAGAAATATTCAGTTTGACAATCAGCTCATTATAATGTGCTGTGAACGTTTTCATGAGGGCCAGGGACTGAACCTCACTACATACCATCCGGGATTAAAACGATTTTAATCCAGCTTTAAGACTTGGAAAGGTCCAACTGTTAGAAGGAAATATGCTGAAACCCAGAAAATCAGAAAAGAGCAAAGGAAGAGGAGGATTTCTAAGCTGGGGGGTGGCGGGGGAAGAGCGTGGCTCTCTGGGAAAACCTTTTCAGAAAGAAATAAAATTCTGTAACCTTAGATTGGTGACTCATGCTGAGTCACGATCCCTTCAGCCACTGCAATACTGTCTTCTCAGAAGTGGATTTCTCTGAGACCAACGCCAAAGGTATTAGACAATTTCCTCCTTTCGAGTTGACTGCACCCCCCTCACCTGGGCACACGATGACCTGTCACTGCCCTGCTGCCTGGGACAGGAAGGCTGGGGTGACACCAGATGTGTATCAGTGGCTCAGACTATTTCAATATCTCTTCACACGTGACAGGCTTTTATCTTGGTCTGGATCTGAAGCTAAGGCCTGTGGCTTGAACATTTGATTCAACAGACAGGCTGGTGGCTTAATTTAATCGAATTATCTGCTTTTCCTGAATTTTAACAGCTACATGGATCCAGAAAAGGGAGAGTATATCTCACGCCATTTTACACAAACTTATGAGTTAGCTGCTAACGCAAAGGACTGACAGGCTGGAGAGGCTGAATCAAACCACAGAACAGATCTTGGACAGTGTTTTACTCTTGGTGCCAGATTTGCCTCAAAGAAAATGGGTTCAGGAGACGACAAAACTGCAAAACGGCCCGCGAGAAAACCTACAGCCCATCGAGCCTTCCTGGAAGAGGTTTCCCCCGGATGCTCAGCTTTACTAACATTCAGCGGCTCTAGTGCAGACAAGTGTCCAGGTGTGAAGCCGTGACCAGTGGGCCTCGCTCCCTCCTGCCCTCAAGGCACTGCCTGCCGGACCCCCTTGCCCTCCAGCTCTGACCTCTGGGCAGAGATGGGCGCTGACCTGGGTGCCCGCGGGGGCCTGGTTGTCGGCACCAGCTCACGTTTCCCCCGCAACTCCCTGCGTGTCCTGTGGGCGCTGACCTGGCTCCCCAGGAGAGAGGCTTTCTGGGAAAACCACAGAGACGCGAAGACCAGTCTGGTTTGGAGAGGCTGCTGCTTCTCCTTCTTTTTAGTTCAGACAACTTGCCGAAAAGAGAAGGTTGAAGTCAACTTCAGTTTGTACCCGACTTCCAATACAGCCGGCTTTCGCCAACCACCTCCTCATTCAGAACTCTAACCGCCCTGCAGACCCGCGCTGCTTCTGCAGAAGGCGGGCTCGGTTGGGCTGGGGACAGCGACGGGGAGGCACGAGCCATGGCCTTGGGCGCCACCGGAGACCGGGAAGGAGTAGCTTTTCTAACCACACAGGACGTCGACGTGAGGGAACGTTTGCCAACTGTTGGCCGGTTCACCTCCGTGGATGGGGTCTCACGGTCAGTCTGCAGAGCCAGCTCCAGCCCTTTTTAACACTTCACAAGGAGCTCCCAGAACATGTGGGAGACGGGAGCCGCAGAAGAAGCCACGAGTCAGCTTCTGCTACACTAACAGGGAGGCAGCCGGCTCGGCCGTGGGTCACGTTGGCATCAAACAGGAGGAAGTTATGAGCATCAGGCCCTGCGGGGCCCCCCGAACGCAGCACCTGCGAGCAGGCCGGGTCCCCTCTCCCCACACGGAACTACGGCTTCCCCAGAGCATGGCATTCAGGGTCCCTCTCTCCACCAAGGGACGCAGTTCGTGGTCTGACAACATCATGGTCCGCAAGCCTGCTCTTCCCCAAGCTGGCAGAACAGTGGGGTGAGGAATTCACTGGGCACTAAGCCAGGCAGACACTGAAGACCGGTGAGGATGTCCAGTCACCTGTGTGTCGCCAGCCGAAGCTTCAACACCACGTACAAAACACAGACCCGCCTCACACATGTGCTTTGTTTCCCTTTTGCGAATTTTTTTTTCTTTTTTGTGAGTCAGGAAATAGTGGTGCCTGCTTATTTATTTTTCTTCCTAAGTTGTGGCAGGTGCCTGAAAGAGCTTGAAATTTTAAACAAGAAGTTCAAAGGCTAGAAAAAAATGAACATAACCAAATTCTGGGTGTTGAAACCTGAAAAAACAATCAGATTTATAAAATCCAACTAATTAGTCCTTTAAAAAAGTACACTTTATCTCAGACGAAAACAGCGTCCCTGCCGTGCTGTGTTCCTCCACGGGATCACACACGCATTGCTGCTGCAGAAGTTCCCACAGCACAGTTCAGGCAGGAGCCTTCCTGAAACCCAGTCCCCCAGAAGCTCTACCAGTTCAAGGGAGCAGCGAAGGGGGGGACTCCCGGCCTGGTACCAAGGGGTGCGAGGCACAGGAAGGACCCACCGCACCACAGCTGCAGGGGTGGGTGGGCGTCCGGGGCAGGGTGCCCCAAGCCTCGCTCCCCCTGTGCCGCCACCGCAGGCCCTGCAAGAGGCTCAGCCGCCACTGTCCCGACCAAGCTCTCCTCCAGCACAGGCTACGGCAGACCACAGAGAGCTACTGGGGTTGTGATGCTGACACTATTTGCTTCATAATTTAGCTTCCTTTCATCTACATAAGGTCTTAGATTGAAAGCTGTATTAAGGAAGAGCTGTGAGCATAAGGAATCTAATGCGTGTCTGCACGAATTTAAATAACATTAGAAGAACAACAAATCAGCACAGAAATCACTTTTTTCCTTTTAGGGAGTACATGTGACTTACATCTGAAGATGAGGACACCAGGGCCACAAAGTAGGAGGAGGCCAGGCAGAGCCAGGACCAGACCCTGCTGTTGCCACGGTAACCTCGTGGGAGTCGTCTGCTACCTAAGAGGCCTGGGTTACAGCCCCAAGGCCTTTCCAGCTCTAGAACTTTAACTACAGGTCCAAATGAAAAACAGAAGCAAAGAAGTCAGTCATGTTTTCTCATCAGTAACAGACTAATCATTTATATTTGGCATAAACCACAAACTTGTATCACAGATCACCGTTACGACACGAAGAGAGAAGGCAGACCCAACCAGACCATCTGTACGGCTGCAGGTTTCCCTGTGGACCTTGTGGAGAGCGCCGAGGAACAGGGCACATGGAACGCGGCCCTGGTGGCCCCCTCCTGGATGGGTCACAGCTTTTCCCTGGTTCTTGCATATGTCTCCTTTAATGATGAGGTCTGACTAATTCCTAGGAGCAAAATGGTCACCACAAACCAGTCATTTCCACTCACCAGTGGAAAACTCTAACTCCTGACAAAATGGCCTTTCTGACAAATTTAAACAAGGAATCAAAACCTAAAAGCTGTACCATGGGGCCTCCCTGGTGGCGCAAGTGGTTGAGAGTCCGCCTGCCGATGCAGGGGATACGGGTTCGTGCCCCGGTCTGGGAGGATCCCATATGCCGCGGAGCGGCTGGGCCCGTGAGCCATGGCCGCTGAGCCTGCGCGTCCGGAGCCTGCGCGTCCGGAGCCTGTGCTCCGCAGCGGGGGAGGCCACAACAGTGAGAGGCCCGCATACCGCAAAAAAAAAAAAAAAAAAAAAAGCTGTACCATGGACACATCCATGCATTTTACGAGGATCCTTGTATGTCAAAGGCCTGCGCCCACCACTGTGAGAAAGTAACTTTCTGTGAAATTGTGTTTTAAACTCAAGGACAGCTGTATGAAGACACGCGTGTGCACTGGGCTGTGTGGAAATGAAGCAGGAGCTGTAACCACGTGCTCTGGACAGACATCGAGGCCTCTGCTGTGCGGCCGACCAGAGGACTCCTGCAGTGTGGCTGAGTTCTCCACTCCCTGTTCTCTCCCACGAGTGTCTCTGAATTTACATTCACTGTTAGGACGATACTTGTATTCGGGGTGAAGGTGCAGTGATGCTTCTGGGTGACATGTCGCAGGTGGTTTTCCGTGAGTGTCTTCAGTTCTGCCTTGTCTTCCTGGCTCCCTTCTCTACCCACTGCCTGTGAAATGCACAAGGGGAACGGAGTTTAAAACACACACCACGTCCCGTGTACGTCTTGGGCTGGGTGCCAGTAACGTGTGAAACACAGTGTATTTTATGATGTGTCTTGACTGTAGATAAGCCAGAGGCACTATGTTCAATGTCCAAGTTTTAAAACAATTCTCTCTCCAACGGTGACAGGGCTCTGTCCCACCCAGCAGGTAGGCATTGGCTGGACTGCCTGGAACACAAGTGACTGCGTGAGTCTCCGTGGCAACCGCATCTTCTGAGCCAGCCCGCTCTTCCTGCCAGGACAGGACAGCTTCCTAAGCTGGAGGGACTGGGTGTGCGGGGGAGTGAACAGGAAAGGAAGGGTGTGTCAGCTGCAGTTCCCTCCACAGGGAGCATCACACCTGAGGCCGTGTGTGTCTGCATGGGTGCTGTGCTGCCTGGACGTGGAGGAGGGTCTAGGAGAAGCTGAAGGACCCCCTGCCCCTGGGGTGCCCCCTCACTGAGTGTGGCCTTGGTGGCCCACGACGGGTCTCCTGATCTGACGCCACCAACCATGTGCTTCTTCCGTGTGACCCCTGCTGTCCTCAGGACTTTGTGGGTCGCTCCTGCCTCGGAGATGCTGGAAGGTGCCAGCCCCTCTCCTCTGAGATGCTCCTCCCCGCGACCCAGGGCACTCGCACCCACCTCCTCCTGCACCCTCAGGCAGCTCTCCCTCAACCTCCCCTCTCTCCATGGTCTGTGGGTGCTGGTGCCCCAGGTGCTACTCCTAGTTCTCTACAAATGTGCTCGCCTAGTTCTCTACAAATGTGCATCGGCGTCTCAAGGGCAACACACCCACAGGTTACCGCTGTTCTCCCCATGCTTCCAAGTCAACGGTACTGAGATCTTAACCCAACACAAGTCAGAAACCTGGGGGCTATTCCAAGGCCCCTCAACCCTGTTTCCAAAGGTCACGCAGAGCTTCAGATTTTCTCAACTACATCATCCCTTCTGTGCCTCCAGGAGAAACTAGAGGTCTCTGCTCTAAGGAAACTGACCAACCCGAGGTAAGAGAGTGAAGGATTCCAGCGTCAGGGCTTCCGCAAGGGTCCCGTGACGGAGGAGGTGGCGGGTGGCAGCCCCGCCAGGCACGGACTCCCAACCCCCTTTTCAATGCCTGACTCTTCAACAAGAGTGGACACTCAAGAATCACCTGGCATCTGAGAAAAAAAAAAACTAAAGTAAAAACAGAGACCAAAACAAACATACAGAAAAAGAAACTTGGAAGGACAGTCTGTGAAGGAAGAGAAACAAAATGAAACAAACTTACAGGTGTAATTAATCTCAGATGTGAAAGAAAAGGTGCAGTCCTGATACAAAGAAGAAAATGTGATAAAAATTAAGTATGCTGAGCTCTCAGAATTTAAAACCAGCAAGAGGAAACAATTAACAGAAAGGATGGAAAATAAAGTTTAGGAAATTTCCCACAAAGTAGAGTAAAAAGACAAAAAGATATTAGGAGCAGAATATAAGATAATTATAGGATTCAGAATACTGTGTCTAACCTCTGAGACAAATAATTGAGAGCAGAGAAAATGAAAGGAAGAAATCATCACAGAATCATTTGAGAAAAGTTTTCCGGATCTGAAAGATGTGAATTAGCTTCATGTCACCGGCCACTTGGCAGGTGGGCCGCGCTGGAGATGGACTGGCTTCCCCCACCGCTCTGAGCAGGGACTCCTTGGAAACTCTTGCTGGTGGTCAGGTGTGTACCAAGAAGCTGGGCTGGGTGCTGGAGCTCCCCGACTTGGGGCCCATCAGGATGGCCAGGCCTAAGGCCTTTCCTTAGAAGCTCACCCACAACGACCTCCTTAGAGAGAGGACACACCTTCCTCACCACAGGCCAGAGACAGACCCAGTGTGTCGAGGTTGTTAAATTAATTAAACAAAGAGGCCATCAGACTGACTTGGCTCCAAGGCCTTAGCAGCCTAAGTAGGCAAACCAAAACTGTAACCATCAAATGCCTTGAAATTAAGGAATCGAAACCTAAGGACAACCCACCACACGCAGCCAGAGAGGCTCTGGGCTCCAGCCAGTGAGAAACCACCCGGCCTCGCTCCGCCTCCTCTCGGGACAAGCCTCCCCTCGGCTCTTATTGGGGACGCCTCCAAACAGCTTCTGCTTTGCTGCAGCCCAATTTGAATTGATTTTTTTCCTCAAATAAACTCTTAAAAATTTAATATGCTTTAGTTTGTCTTTTTTTTTTTTTTTTTTTTTTTTTTGTGGTATGCGGGCCTCTCACTGTTGTGGCCTCCCCCGTTGCGGAGCACAGGCTCCGGATGCGCAGGCTCCGGATGCGCAGGCCCAGCGGCCATGGCTCACGGGCCCAGCCGCTCCGCTGCATATGGGATCCTCCCAGACCGGGGCACGAACCCGTATCCCCTGCATCGGCAGGCGGACTCTCAACCACTGCGCCACCAGGGAGGCCCTAGTTTGTCTTTTAACAAAGTGAAAGAGAGTTAAGTTAGCAAAGAAAAGACATGGAAAGTTGAAGCAAATGCGGCAAAATCTTGATAATGAAGAACCTGGTACATCCATTCTGAAGCTGAAGCTTCCATTACTGCAAAACAATGGAAAGAATGGCACGTGCTAATCAGAGCATCAAGGTGGATTAAAAGAGGGAGGCGGAGAGGTGAAGACAGGCTGCGGCCACGGAGGGAAAGAAGGAGGGCGTAACCAAGTCACTCACGAAGGAGGCAAACGCCTTCAGACTCGGCTTCTTTCCTCTGAAAACCTCGGAGATAGAAACAAAACCTCAGCAACGCGTGAGTGGTACTTTAGAAGCTTGAGAGCAGCCTCCACAATAAAGCTAAAGGTCAGAGATGAACTGATGCCGTCACATTGGGGTCTGCTGAGGCCAGTTTTAGCTCTCAGACACGTCTTCCTATCTCTTTGTATGTCTTGTGATTTTCTGTTGAAAACTGGACATTTAAACCTTATACTGTGGTAATTCTGGAAATCAGATCCCCCTCATCTCCTGGTGTTTGCTGTTTGTTGTTGCCATCTCTGTGCTGGGGACTGGCCTGAGGGGGACACGTAAGGCCTGCTCACATCTTTTCTGAGCTTGCACCCTTCCCTGGCCTGCGTGGTGGCTTTCTAAATTTCCCTGTATGTATGCTTGCTTTTGAATGTCCTAACCCTTAAAAGTCTGGCTTCCAGAAGAGCACAAAGGGAAAAAAGAGGAAACAAAGGCTCCACGGGGGTTGTTCCTTTAAATACTGTGGTGCTGAGACACTGGAGGCCAGCCATCAAGAAGCCTGATGTGTGGCCCAGGACCTCACTGCCCATCCTGGCTCCAGCCAGCTGCACTAGGAACCTGGGCATGGCTGTCTGCCGAGGGCCTGGAGGACGGGCAGCCAAAGGGATGCATGGAAATTAACCACAACCAACCAGCCAAGCCTTCCCCTGGAAGCTGTACACCTTCAGACTCCAGAGTTCCAAAACGGCTCCTTCAGACAGTTTCTGCCAGTACAGCTGCCGTCTCGGGAGATGGGTTCCTGGAGCCTCCTACTCCACCATCGTCCCTGATATCACTCTCCTCCCATGAATTTTTTTTTTTTTTTTGCGGTATGCGGGCCTCTCACTGTTCTGGCCTCTCCCGTTGCGGAGCACAGGCTCCGGATGCGCAGGCCCAGCGGCCATGGCTCACGGGCCCAGCCGCTCCGCGGCATATGGGATCCTCCCAGACCGGGGCACGAGCCCGTGTCCCCTGCATCGGCAGGCAGACTCTCAACCACTTGCGCCACCAGGGAGGCCCCTCCCATGAATTTTTGAATGTAGTACTTTTATTATTATTTCTAAAAGTAATTTTGATTTTGATTTCCTCAGTAAAAATTCAGAATGGTGGATTAATTTCCAAGTGGGAAGATTTCTGCTTTTTATCCTTCTGTTGCTGATTTCTTAAGTTATTTTCTTGTGGACAGAAAATATCTTATGTGATTTCTGCTTTTCACTAAATTGGTTGAGATTTACTTTGGAACCTGTAATACCCTGTTAGATTTTTTAACTGTCCATTTATTTTTGAAAATAATATAAATAAAGAGGGCATATATTGTTCTGTATATTTCTATTACAGTCAACTTGTTAATGAAGTTATTCAAATGTATATCATACTTTTGTCTACCTGATCTGTATCTCTGAGAGAGAGAGGTATTAAATATACTCTTATTGGGTCTGTTTCTCCTTGTATGTTGCTTATAATTTTGATTTATGTCAGGTGCATAAAGGGTTGACAGATTTTCCTCTATCATCTTCTTTCTGCCCCCCTTTCTTTCTTTCCTCTAGAGTGTACCCCTACATTTTACAAACATACGTAAACTTACATTTTTCTAAAAACAGCTAGATTTATTCAAAACCTATTCTCTCCCTAAACAAGATAAAAAATTTAGTCTGCCTTTACTTGATTTCTAATCTCACAGCATTGTTGGTTAGAAAAGATGCTTGGTATGATTTCAATTTTTTTTTTTTTAAATTTGTTTATTTATTTATTTTTGGCTGTGTTGGGTCTTCGTTGCTGGGCGTGGGCTTTCTCTAGCTGTGGCGAGCGGAGGCTACTCTTCATTGCGGTGTGTGGGCTTCTCATTGCAGTGGCTTCTCTTGTTGCGGAGCACGGGCTGTAGGTGCATGGGCTTCAGTAGTTGTGGCGCACGGGCTCAGCTGTTCCGCGGCATGTGGGAATCTTCCCAGACCAGGGCTTGAACCCGTGTCCCCTGCATTGGCAGGCTGATTCTTAACCACTGTGCCACTAGGGAAGTCCCTACTTTTCATCTTATGCCCCAGAAACACTCATTAACTTTCCTTATAGTACTCTGAGATTTTAGTCTCCAACTGTTTTTGCTTATTCATTTTTTACAGTTAATATATAGCAATAACTGCACATTTTACTGATTTCTTTGTTCAACCCTTTCCTAAATCCCATGCATTCTTGTTAGCCGAAGTGCTTATTTTGCTAGAGCATACCCACTTTCTTTTGGAAAAGACCTGTTGGTCAAAATTTTACAATTCCTGAAAGTGTATTAATGTTTTGCTCTGATGTTACAATGCTAATTTGGCTGACTATAGGAGTCTGGGCTCAAAATTATTTTTCTCCAAAGGAAAGCAAAGACATGACGTGATTGCTGGAGAGAAAGTAGATTACAAAGGGTTTTTGCAAAATGGGAGGAATAACCAGGGGATGTAGCTGATGCTTCAGGAGCCGGGCAGTGGGGGGAGGCTGTGGTGGAGCAATGCCACTGACCAGGTGATGGGGACTTGAGAGCACAGCTGAAGAGACTCATGGGCAGTTCATCCACAGGAGGAGATGAAAAAGTAGATATTCCCCCTGTTATTCTGGATTTGTCTATTTCTCCTGGCATTTGCTTATACAATTTAGATTTGATAATGCGTTGATGCTTGAAAGAGGGCAAATGTGGCTGTAGGAATGTACAGAAAGCAGAGCTGTCAGCTGTGACTGAGGTCGGGTAGAGTGCTGGAAAACTAAGCAGGGAGGAGAGGTGAAACGTGTGGACGGTGGGACAGAGTGGAGGCTGACTTCCCTGAGGTTGGCGAGCGTAAGTATAAGGTGGGGCTGGTAAGGGTGACCGTGGGTTTTTCTCTAGCCACAATACAAATGCAAAGGATTGGATTTAACCGAAGTTTGCAGTTTTACCACATAAACATAGTAATAAAATGAGAGAGGCAAAGCAGTCAAGAATAGATACAAGAAAGTCACTTTGATTACTGATTATGGAAGGTAAACAGGGAGGGGATACAGCAGAGAAGGAATGTGAGGACCAATGAAGGGGGCTGGACCAGTGGACTGGGGTCCTGATCTGACCAAAGGATCACCCAGATCTAGAGGCAGGAAGCTGTGTGGCTGGACAGTAGGTGTTTAAAACTGAAGTTATTTTTTTAGTGACCACAGAAGGGACCCAGAGGAGACTTCTCTCCTTCCCCTGAACTCTACGAGGCACTGGAACTTTGTACCACCAGAGGCCTCCTGTGCCTGTCTGCCTCCCCAGAGAGTCCAGATAAATTGGAGAGACTGGTTCAAGATGGCGGAACAGAAGGAGGTGCACTTACTCCCTCTTGCAAGAGCACCAGAATCACAACTAACTGCTGAACAATCATTGACAGGGAGACACTGGAACTCACCAAAAAAGATACCCCACATCCAAAGACAAAGGAGAAGCCGCAATGAGATGGTAGGAGGGGCGCAATCACAATAAAATCAAATCCCGTAACTGCTGGGTGGGTGACTCACAAACTGGAGAACAATTATACCACGGAAGTCCACCCACTGGAGTGAAGGTTCTGAGCTCCACGCCAGGCTTCCCAACCTGGGGGTCCACCAACGGGAGAAGGAATTCCTAGAGAATCAGACTTTGAAGGCTAGCAGAATTTCATTGTAGGACTTCGACAGGACTAGGGAAAACAGAGACCCCACTCTTGGAGGGCACACACAAAGTAGTGTGCGCATCGGGACCCAGGGGAAGGACCAGTGACCCCATAGGAGACTGAACCAGACGTACCTGCTAGTGTTGGAGGGTCTCCTGCAGAGGCGGGGGGTGGCTGTGGCTCACCGTGAGGACAGGGACACTGGCAGCAGCAGTTCTGGGAAGTACTTTTTGGCGTGAGCCCTACCAGAGTCACCATTAGCCCCACCAAAGAGCCCAGTTAGGCTGCAGTGTTGGGGTGCCTCAGGCCAAACAACCAACAGGGAGGGAACCCTGCCCCACACATCAGCAGACAAGCAGATTAAAGTTTTACTGAGCTCTGCCCACAAGAGCAACACCAGCTCTACCCACGACCAGTCCCTCCCATCAGGAAACTTGCACAAGCCTCTTAGAAAGCCTCATCTACCAGAGGGCAGACAGCAGAAGCAAGAACTACAATTCTGCAGCCTGTGGAAAAAAATCACATTCACAGAAAGACAGACAAAACGAAAAGGCAGATGACTATGTACCAGATGAAGGAACAAGATAAAACCCCAGAAAAACAACTAAGTGAAGTGAAGATAGGCAACCTTCCAGAAAAAGAATTCAGAATAATGATAGATGATCCAGGACCTCGGAAAAAGAATGGAGGCAAAGATTGAGAAGATGCAAGAAATGTTCAACAAAGATCTAGGAGAATTAAAGAACAAACAGAGATGAACAATACAACAACTGAAATGAAAAATACACTAGAAGGAATGAACAGCAGAATAACTGAGGCAGAAGAACGGATAAGAGACCTGGAAGACAGAATGGTGGAATTCACTGCCTTGGAACAGAATAAAGAAAACGGAATGAAAAGAAATGAAGACAGCTTAAGAGACTTCTGGGACAACATTAAACACAGCAACATTCGCATTACAGGGGTCCCAGAAGGAGAAGAGAGAGAGAAAGGACCCGAGGAAATATTTGAAGAGATGATAGTTGAAAACTTCCCTAACATGGGAAAGAAAATAGCCACCCAAGTCCAGGAAGCACAGAGTTGCAGTCAGGATAAACCCAAGGAGAAACACGCCAAGACACAGTAATCAAATTGACAAAAATTAAAGACAAAGAAAAACTATTAAAAGCAACAAGGGATAAAGGACAAATAACATACAAGGGAAATCCCATAAGGTTAACAGCTGATTCCTCAGCAGAAACTCTACAAGTTGGAAGGGAGTGACACAATATATTTAAATGATGAAAGGAGGAACATACAACCAAGATTACTCTACCTGGCAAGGATCTCATTCAGATTCGACGGAGAAATCAAAAGCTTTACAGACAAGCAAAAGCTAAGAGAATTCAGCACCACCAAACCAGCCCTACAACAAATGCTGAAGGAACTTCTCTAAGTGGGAAACACAAGAGAAGGAAAGGACCTACAAAAACAAACCCAAAACAATTTAGAAAATGGAAATAGAAACCTACATATTGATAATTACCTTAAATGTGAATGGATTAAATGCTCCAACCAAAAGACACAGGCTTGCTGAATGGATATAAAAACAAGACCCATATATATGCTGTCTACAAGAGACCCACTTCAGACCTAGGGACACATACAGACTGAAAGTGAGGGGATGGAAAAAGATATTCCATGCAAAGGAAATCAAAAGAAAGCTGGAGTAGCAATACTCATATCAGATTAAATAGACTTTAAAATAAAGAATGTTACAAGAGACAAGGAAGGACACTACATAATGATCAAGGGATCAATCCAAGAAGAAGATATAACAATTATAAATATATATGCACCCAACATAGGAGCACCTCAATACACAAGGCAAATGCTAACAGCTATAAAAGAGAAAATCGACAGTAACACAATAATAGTGGGGGACTTTAACACCTCATTTACATCAATGGACAGATCATCCAGACAGAAAATTAATAAGGAAACACAAGCTTTAAATGACACAACAGACCAGATAGATTTAATTGATATTTATAGGACATTCCCTCCGAAAACAGCAGATTACACTTTCTTCTCAAGTGCATGGAACGTTCTCCAGGACAGATCACATCTTGGGTCACAAATCAAGCCTTGGTAAATTTAAGAAAATTGAAACCATACCAAGCATCTTTTCTAACCAAAACTGCTGTGAGATTAGAAATCAATTACAGGGAAAAATATGTAAAAAACACACACACACACGGAGGCTAAACAATACGTTACTAAATAACCAAGAGATCATTGAAGAAATCAAAGAGGAAATCAAAAAATACCTAGAGACAAAGGACAAGGAAAACACGACGATCCAAAACCTATGGGATGCAGCAAAAGCAGTTCTAAGAGGGAAGTTTAGAGCAATACAAGCCTACCTCAAAAAACAAGAAAAATCTCAAATAAACAATCTAACCTTACACGTAAAGGAACTAGACAAAGAAGAACAAACAAAACCCAAAGTTAGTAGAAGGAAAGAAATCATAAAGATCAGAGCAGAAATAAATGAAAAAGAAATAAAAAAAACAATAGCAAAGATCAATAAAACTAAAAGCTGGTTCTCTGAGAAGATAAACAAAATTGATAAACCATTAGCCAGACTCATCAAGAAAAAGAGGGAGAGGACTCAAATCAATAAAATCAGAAATGAAAAAGGAGAAGTTACAACGGACAACGGAGAAATACAAAGCATCCTAAGAGACTACTACAAGCATATCTATGCCAATAAAATGGACAACCTGGAAGAAATGGACAAATTCTTAGAAAGGTATAACCTTCCAAGACTGAACCAGGAAGAAACAGAAAATATGAACAGACCAATCACAAGAACTGAAATTGAAACTGTGATTTAAAATCTTCCAACAAACAAAAGTCCAGGACCAGATGGCTTCACAGGTGAATTCCATCAAACATTTAGAGAAGAGCTAACACCCATCCTTCTCAAACTCTTCCAAAACACCGCAGAGGAAGGAACACTCCCAAACTCATTCTACGAGGCCACCGTCACCTTGATACCAGAACCAGACAGAGATACTACAAAAAAAGAAAATTACAGACCAATATCACTGATGAATGTAGGTGCAAAAATCCTTAACAAAATACTAGCAAACAGAATCCAACAACACATTAAAAGGATCATACACCATGATCAAGTGGGATTTATCCTAGGGATGCAAGGACTCTTCAATATACACAAATCAATCAATGTGATACACCATATTAACAAGTTGAAGGATAAAAACCATATGATCATCTCAATAGATGCAGAAAAAGCTTTTGACAAAATTCAACACCCATTTATGATAAAAACTCTCCAGAAAGTGGGCACAGAGCGAACCTACCTCAACATAATAAAGGCCTAAATGACTAACCCACAGCAAACATCACTCTCAATGGTGAAAAACTGAAAGCATTTCCTCTAAGATCAGGAACGAGACAAGGATGTCCACTCGAGCCACTATTCAACATAGTTTTGGAAGTCCTAGCCACGGCAGAGAAGAAAAAGAAATAAAAGAAATCCAAATTGGAAAAGAAGAAGTAAAATTGTCACTGTTTGCAGATGACATGATAGTATACATAGAGAATCCTAAAGATGCCACCAGAAAACTACTAGAGCTAATCAATGAATTGAGTAAAGTTGCAAGATACAAAATTAATGCACAGAAATCTCTTGAATTCCTATACACTAACAATGAAAGATCAGAAAGAGAAATTAAGGAAACAATCCCATTCACCATGGCAACAAAAAGAATAAAATACCTAGGAAGAAACCTGCCTAAGGAGGTAAAGGACTTGTACTCAGAAAACTATTAGACACTGATGAAAGAAATCAAAGATGACACAAACAGTTGGAGATATAGTCTTCAACTGGAAGAATCAATATTGTGAAAATGACTATACTACCCAAAGCAATCTATAGATTCAATGCAATCCCCATCAAATGACCAATGGCATTTTTTTACAGAACTAGAAGAAAAAATCTTAAAATTTGTATGCAGACACAAAAGACCCTGAATAGCCAAAGCAATCTTGAGGGAAAAAAATGGAGCTGGAGGAATCAGACTCCCTGACTTCACACTATACTACAAAGATACAGTAATCAAGACAATATGGTACTGGCACAAAAACAGAAATATAGATCAATGGAACAGGAGAGAAAGCCCAGAGATAAGCCCATGCAGCTATGGTCAACTAATCTATGACAAAGGAAGCAGGGATATACAATGGAGAAAAGACAGTCTCTTCAATAAGTGGTGCTGGGAAAACTGGACAGCTACATGTAAAAGAATGAAATTAGAACACTCCCTAACACCATACACAAAAATAAACTCAAAATGGATTAAAAACCTAAATGCAAGGCCGGACACTAAAAAACTCTTAGAGGAAAACATAGGAAGAACACTCTTTGACATAAATCATAGCAAGGTCTTTTTTGACCCACCTCCTAGAGTAATGGAAATAAAAACAAAAATAAACAAATGGGACCTAAAGAAACTTAAAAGCTTTCACACAGCAAAGGAAACTATAAACAAGATGAAAAGACAACCCTCAGAATGGGAGAAAATATTTGCAAATAAATCAATGGACAAAGGATTAATCTCCAAAATATATAGAGAGCTCATGCAGCTCTGTATTAAAAAAAAACAACCCGGGGTTTCCCTGGTGGCGCAGTGGTTGAGAGTCCGCCTGCCGATGCAGGGGACACGGGTTCGTGCCCCGGTCCGGGAAGATCCCACATGCCGCAGAGCGGCTGGGCCCATGAGCCATGGCCATTGAGCCGTGAGCCATGGCCGTTGAGCTTGCGCGTCCGGAGCCTGTACTCCACAACAGGAGAGGCCACAACAGTGAGAGGCCTACATACCGCAAAAAAAAAAAAAAAAAAAAAAAATCAAAAACTGGGCAGAAGACCTAGATAGACATCTCTCTAAAGAAGACATACAGATGGTCAAGAAGCACACAAAAAGCTGCTCAACATCACTAATTATTAGAGAAATGCAGATCAAAACTACAGTGAGGTACCACCTCATGCTGGTTAGAATGGGCATCATCAGAAAATCATGATGTACAAACAACAAATGCTGGAGAGGGTGTGGAGAAAAGGGAACCCTCTTGCACTGTTGATGGGAATGTAAATTGATACAGCCACTATGGAGAAGTATGGAGGTTCCTTATAAAACTAAAAATAGAATCACCATATGATTCAGCAGTCCCACTACTGGGCATATACCCAGAGAAAACCATAATTCAAAAAGACACATGCGCCCCAATGTTCACTGCAGCACTATTTACAATAGCTAGGACATGGAAGCAACCTAAATGCCCATCGACAGACAAATGGATAAAGAAGATGTGGTACATATACACAATGGAATATTACTCAGCCATAAAAAGGAACGAAATTGGGTCATTTGTATAGACGTGGACGGATCTAGAGACTGTCATACAGAGTGAAGTAAGTCAGAAAGAGATCAACAAATATCGTATATTAACACACATATGTGGAATCTAGAAAAATGGTACAGATGAACTGGTTTGCAAGGCAGAAACAGAGACACAGATGTAGAGAACAAACGTATGGACACCAAGGGGGGAAAGTGGTGGGTGGGTGGCGGTGGTGGGATGAATTGGGAGATTGGGATTGACATGTATACAGTAGTATGTATAAAATGGATAACTAATGAGAACCTGCTGTATAAAAATAAATAAATAAAAAAATTAAATAAAACTGAAGTTATGAAGGGGTTGAGCTGCTGGTAATGAGAAGGCCAAGGTGGAAGACAAGACCACTGAAGGGGATGTTAAGGGACTAACATTAGGCTATTGGAAGGACTATCAAGTCCAAGGCTGTTCAAATTATTCCAAGAGTCATGCTGGAAAGAGTGAGCTGGGAGCCCAAATCTTGAAGAATGTGAAGTACAACAGGAAGCATGGTGGCAGGGTGGACGACATGAGATTTAAAGTTCATTGTTTTTATGGAGAAGGGAAATGGTCCGTGTGGGAGATTCTACTTTCCAAAAATGGCTACAGCACTACTTCTGGTCTCCTACGCTCTTCCAGAACCCTACTCCTTTCCCATCAAGAGGAAAGTCTACTTCATCTCCACCTGAATTTGTACAGGCCTTTCTGGTTACCTTTTTGGACAGAATATGGCAGAAGAGCTGATGCATGGCTTGTGAGGTTAGGTTATAAAAGTCGACATGGCTTCTGCCTGGTTCTCTAGCTCTTGGGGTACTCGTCTTTGGTAGGCAATTGCCATGCTGGGAAGAAGCCCAAACCAGCCCCCACGGACCAGTGGAGAGGCTCATGTGGAGGGAAACTGAGGCCCCCGGTCAAGAGCCAGCACCAGCAGGACATGTGAGTGAATGAGCTTCTGTGTAACGTTGTGTCTTCAGCTGAGGTCACAGACACGGTGGAGCTGAGACAAGCTGCCTGAATTCCTGACTTGGAGCCTATGAGCATTCGACAGGGACATTCCACACCACTAAGTGTTGGGATAATTTGTTATGTATAAAAATAAAAGACACATTGTTCATTTTCACCAAGAACTTTATTGAACAATATATTCACCCTTTAGTTCCACTATCTTCTGCCATCTTTCAGGCAAATTCATAATTCCATCTTCCCAAAACCTTTTATCTTTTTGAGCAAAGAACTGTTCCAGGTGTCTTTGACAGTCTCCCAGGGAATGGGAATTTTTTCCATTAAGAGAATTTTGTAAAGACCAAAATAAATGGAAATCTGAAAGTGCAATGTCTGGTGAATACAGCGGATGAATCAGAACTTCCCAGCCAAGCTGTAACAGTTTTTCCCTGGTCATTAAAGAAACATGCGGTCTTGCATCATCCTGATGGAAGATTATGCATTTTCTGTTGACTAATTCTGGATGCTTTTCGTCGAGTGCTGCTTTCAGTTGGTCTAATTGGGAGCAGTACTTGTTGGAATTAATTGTTTGGTTTTCCAGAAGGAGCTCATTACAGAGGACTCCCTTCCAGTCCCACCATAATACACAACATCACCTTCTTTGGATGAAGACCGGCCTTTGGTGTGGTTGGTGGTGGTTCATTTCGCTTGCCCCACAATCTCTGCTGTTCCACAATATTGTACAGTATCCACTTTTCATTGCCTGTCAAAATTTGTTTTAAAAACGGAACGTTTTCGTTACATTTCAGTAGAGAATCACATGTGGAAATACGGTCAAGAAGGTTTTTTTTCACTTATCTTATGTGGACCCAAACACCAAAGCGATTCACATAACCAAGGTGTTGCAAATGATTTTCAATGCTTGAGTTGGATATTTTGAGTATGTCGGCTATCTCCCGCAGGGAGTAACGCTGATTGTTTTCAATGAATACCTCGATTTGATTGCTATCAACTTCAACGGGTCTACATGACTGTGGAGCATCGTCCAGCGAGAAATCTCCAGCACGAAACTTTGCAAACCACTTTTGACACGTTCTATCAATCAATCACAGCACCTTCTCCATACACTGCACAAATCTTTTTTTGCGTTTCAGTTGTGTTTTTACCTTTCTTGAAATAATAAAGCATAATATGCCGAAAATGTTGTTTTTTTCCTTCCATCTTCAATATTATCAGGGCTACATAAAAATTCACCAATTTGGATAAGTTTTTTAAAGAATGCATGTTGATATGACAGCTGTCATAATACAAACTAACAAAGTTGTTTTGAATGAAGTTAAAGAAAACTAAGTGCTACTAGAGCCATCTTATGGAAAAAACTGAAGGAACTTTTTGGCCAACACAATAGTTCTAGTCACTACCAGAGCAGTCTGGAAGCAGGCATGAGGACCACAAAGGTACAGAGGAAACAGCTACCTTAAGGGAATGCCAGGTTTTCTGTTAGAGGAGGAGGTGAAGGGACAGCCAGATAAGAGGCTGTTGCAGGTCAAGGGATTTTGCTGTTTATTTATGTGGAGTTTCAGAAGCCATGGTGAAAGGCAAAGCATGGAGAGGGGATGGAGGCTTGGACTATGGGGGCAGCAGTGGGCACCATGTAGAAGAGCGTAAATTCGGGACATCTCTCTTCCTGAAGGATTGGCTGTGAGGACGCAGGGGAATGGAGAAATCAAGGATGACTCCTAGGTATGCATGTGACTGAGGATTTCCAACATAAGGAAGCCAGGAATAAGGACAGGGAAAAAATATTCGCCACATGTTCTTCAGCCCAGGTTTATTAATACCCATAATATATAAATGGGTCCTACAAATCAATATCAGAAATTCAGCCAAGAAAAATCTGGCCAAGGATTCTATTTATTCTGTGAATAAGTTGTTCACAAAAAATAAATACTTAAGGGCCAATAAGTGTATGAAAATAATAAGTGTTGTAAAAATACTCACTAATATTCAGAGAAATGCAAACTAAATCAATGAAATACCCTTTTTGACCATGTGTAAAAATTAAAAAGACTGAAGATCAAAGAGAGGTGTGGCTGTCAACATACTCATATACCAGCGGGAACGGATCCATGAGAGGTGGGTGGAAGTGGTGCCACGGTTTCAGAGGGCAATTTGACAATATCCAGCAATTATACTTCTACCAGTTTGTGCAAGTTGGTGGTTCAAATCCTATATACTATATATGTATCCAATGAGGAGTTCTAGCCAATAGAATAATGAATAAAGAAAAAATTTCTGTATCTTTGGGTCCCTTTCAAATTAATATTTTCCCTGATTAAAAAAACGTTTTTTCAAACAATAGAGAAATACAAGAAATGTAAAGTCTCTTGTAATTTCATCCCCACCTCAAAGATGACCACTGTTAAGCAGTCTGATGCTTATACATGACTGTTTTACAAACATCTGCATTGTAAGCCATACATATATATATATATATATATATATATATAAAATTTGATAAACTATACCTTGTGTAATGATTATCACAGTCAATCCAATTAACATTACCATCATTTCACATAGTTATCATTTGTATGTGTGTGTGTGGTGGGGTGTGTGAGAACTCTTAGGACCTATTAGCAAATTTCAAGTATATATTATGTTATTATTAACATGGTTACCATGCTATACATTAGATCTCTAGAACTTATTCATCTTATAACTGAAAGTTTGTACATTTTGATGTACATCTCCCCATTTCCCCAACTCTCCAGCCCCTGGCAACCACCATTCTACTCTCTTAAGTTCAACTTTTTAAGATTTCACATATAAGTGATACCATGCAACATTTGTCTTTTTGTGTCTGGCTTATTTCACTTAGCATAATGGCCTACAAGTTCATTCACATTGCCACAAATGACAGAATTTCCTTCTTTTTTATGGCTGAATAGTATTCCTTTTACCATAATTTCTTTATCCATTCATTCATCAATGGACACTTACATTGTTTCCATAGCTTGGCTCTCATGAATAATGCTGAAATGAACACTGGAGTGTAGATGTCTCTTTGAGATACTCATTTAGTTTCCTTTGGATATAGCTACCTAGAACTGGGACTGCAGGATCATATGGTAGTTCTATTTTTAATTTTTTGAGAAACCTCTACACTGTTTTCCACAGTGGGGGCACCGTTTTACATTCCCACCAACCATCCACAAGGATTCCCTTTTCTCCACATCTTCACCGACACGTGTTGTCTCTTGTCTTTTTGATGACAGCCATTCTGACAGTTGTAAGGTGATAATCTCATTGTGGTTTTGATCTGCATTTTCCTGATGATTAGTGATCCTGAGCATCTTTTCATGTACCTGTTGCCCATTTGTATATCTTTGAAGAAATGTATATTCAGTTCCTTTGCCCATTTTTCAATTGTGTTATCTGCCTTTTTGCTATTGAGTTATAAGGGTTCCTTATCTATTTTGCATATTAACCCCTTATTATACATGGTGTGCAAAGAGTTGCTCCTATTCTGTTGCCTTTTCATTTTTTACATTATTTCCTCTGCTGTGCAGAAGCTTTTGTTTGACGTACTCCCACTTGTTTATTCTCACTTTTGTTACCTGCGCTTTTGGTGTCATATCCCCAAAAAATCACTGCCAAGATGAATGTCAAGATTATTCCTTATATTTTCTTCTAAAAGTTTAAAAATTTTAGGTCAGATATTTAAGTCCTTAATCCATTTTGAGTTTATTTTTGTGTATGGTGTAAGATAAGTGTTCAATTTCATTATTTTGCATGTGGATATCCAGTTTTCCCAACATCATTTATTAAAGAGACTATTTTTTCCCCTTGTGTATTCTTGGAGCCCTTGTCAAATATTAGTTGATCATGTACGAGGGTTTATTTCTGGGCTTCTCTATTCTGTTCTATTGACCTATATGTCTGCTTTTACACTGAAACTGTAGTATTGGCTACTTTAGCTTTGCAATATAGTTTGAAATCAGGAAATGTGATTCTCCAAGCTTTATTCTTCTTTCTCAGTATTGCTTTGGCAATTTAGGGTATCTTGTGGTTCCGTGCAAATTTTAGGATTGTTTGTTCTATTTTTGTAAAAATGCCATTGGAATTTTGGTAGGGATTGAACTGAATCTGTAAATCACTTTGGGTAGAATGGACATTTTAACAATATTAATTCTTCTAGTCCATGAACATGGGATATCTTTCCATTTATTTGTGTCCTCTTCAATTTCTTTCATCATTGTTTTATAGTTTTCAGTATACAGATCTTCCACCTCCTGGTTAAATTTATCTCTAAGTACTTTATTCTTTTTGATGCTATTATAAATAGGATTGTTTTCTTAACTTCTTTTTTGGATACTCTGTTGTTAGTGTACAGAAATGCAACTGAGTTTTGTATGTTGATTTTATATCCTACAACTTTACTAAATTCACTTATTAGTTATAACAGTTTTTTTGGTGTAGTCTTTTAAGATTTTCTATATAAGACATCATGACATCTGCAAACGGATTTTACCTCTTCCTTTCTGATGTAGATGTCTTTTATTTCTTTTTCTTGCCTAAATGCTCTGGCTAGAATTTACAGCACTATGTTGAACAGAAGTAGTGAGAGTGGGCACCCTCGTCTTGCTCCCGGTCTTTGAGAAAAAGCTTTCAACCTTTCACCATTCATTATGTATGACGTTAAGCTGTGGGTCTGTCATATGTGGCCTTTATTATGTTGAGGTACATTCCTTCTATACTTAATTTATTGAATGTTTTTATCATTAAAGGATGTTAAAATATACATATGTAAATAAATATAAATGTATAAATGTAAATATATAAAGAAAATATTACCAAAACTAAAGGGAAAAACAGACAGCAATATAATGATAGTATAGGACTTCAATGTCCCGCTTTCAACAATGGGTAGATCATCCAGAAAGAAAATCAGTAACACTGAACTTGAACTACACTTTAGATCAGATAGACCTAACAGACATATATAGAACATTCCATCCAACAGCAGAATACACAGTATGCTCAGGTATAAACAGAACATTCTCCAGGACAGATCATATGTTAGTCCACAAAACAAGTCTTAAAATTTTAAGAAGACTGATATTACATCAAGTATATTTTCTGATAACAACGGTATGAAACTAGAAATCATTAAGAGGAGGAAATTGGAAAATTCACAGATCTGTGGAAATTAACACATTCTTGAATAACCAGTAGGTCAAGAAAGAAATCAAAAAGAAAATCAAAAGGTATCTTCAGGCAAACAAAAATGAAAATACAGCATACAAAAACTTATGGGATGCAATAAAAGCAGTTCTAAGAGTGAAGTTTATAGCAATAAATCCCTGCATTAAAAAAAGAAAAATCTCAAATAAACAACGTAACTTTACACTTCAAGGAACCATGAAAAGAACACACTAAGCCCAAAGATAGGAAAAGGAAAGAAATAATAAAAGATTGGAGCAGAAATAAATGAAATAGAGATGAGAAATTCAATGAAAAAGATCTACGAAACTACATTGGTGTTTTGAAAAGATAAACAAAATGGACAGACCTTTAGGTAGACTAAACAAGAGAAAAAGAGAGATGACTCAAAAAAAATTACAAACAAGAGATGAGATATAACTGATACTACAGATATACAAAGAATTGTAAGTGACTACTAGGAACAATTATACGATTAGATAACCTGGAAAAAAATGGATACATTCTTAGAAACCTACAACTTACCAAGACTGTATCACGATGAAATAGAAAATCTGAACACACAAATCAGTGAGACGAGACTGTGAGTCAGTAATCAAAAACATCCCAACAAAAGCTTGGGACCAGATGGCTTCACTGGTGAATTCTACTAAACACTTAAAAAATAATTAATGCCAACCCTTCTCAAACTCTTCCAAAAAACTGAAGGGAAAGGAACACTTCCAAACTCATTTTACAAGGACAGCATCACCCTAATACTGAAACCAGACAAGGACACCACAAAAAAAGAAAATCACCGGCCAATATCCCTGATGAATACTGATGCAAAAATCTTCAACAAAGTATTAGCAAACTGAATTCAACAATACATTAAAAAGGTCGTATACCTTGATCAACTAGGATTTATTCCAGGGATGCAAGGATGGTTCAACATTCCCAAATCAATGTGATATACCACATTAACAAAATGAAGACTAAAACTCGTATGATTATCTTAATAGATGCAGAAAAAGCATCTGACCAAATTCAACATCCTTTTTCTTCACAAAGATCCCAATATGCTGGATAGTAAAATATCTTCCAAATAATGAAATAAATGTGAAATTACATTTCATTATGAGTAATAAATACATTGTTTTATTTTCATTTTTAAACTGATATATGGAACCTTCATCAGAAGGCTTAACTGCAGAGATAATTTATGTAACAACATCAAGATTACAAAAAAATCACTGCACTGGTTTTTCAAATTATACCAGCTCAATGGCTTACTTAAGTTTGCTAAAGTAACAAATATTTTACTGACAAGTTACAATTTACTTATTATGAAGGGGGGAAATGACATTCATGGAAGTCTACTATTTTAGTCTAAGGAATGAGAAATTTATTACAAAGTTATGCAAATAAGCAGCAAAGAAACAAAACTTCTAGAAGGAGCAGTGGTCTCAAATTAGCAAAAATGAAAGGAATAGAATGTTAAAATTTAGACAGGAAACAGCCACATGAAAAAAAAGATCTGTTTCCAAAGCTGGGAAATAAGGTTGTAGGTCCTACAAGACTGAATGAAAAGTGACTAGACATGCAGATGTCCTTAAGAAGGACCAGCAGGAAGTGGTGAGGATATTTCAAACGTAAGAGATATACATGTATTAAAATAGCAGGAGACTATATCCCTTTCTGGTAAATACCAGATGGGATTCTAAAACAAGACAAAGTCAGGAGCTATGCACACAGAGCTGTCAGGGTGAAGCATCAAGTGCAAAGATACAAACTGGACTGTGATTCGTTTAGGGTTTACTTTGTTTTTAATGACGTCAACCGGAGGACATGTCTTATGAGCGCTGGTGAGCATGTCTGAGTGCTGGGGCTCTCCCGAGTCGTGGTTGTGGCCCAGAAGGGGACCTGGTAGTCACAGCAGCTCCAGGCCAAAGGGAGACAGCTGCTAATGAAGGGCCTGTCTTCTAATCCCTAATCTAGATTTTCTTCTATTATCAAAATCTCAGGGGTTGAGTTCAGAACAATCTGGGGCTTAATATTTCAATTTTTGGATTATCTGAAAATTCCTCCATGAAAAGAATTTCTCTGAACTTGGATTCATTTAAGATATTTTTAACAACAAGAGCCCTGCAGGGCTCACAGATAAAGAGCAACAAATGTACCACTCATTAGCGGCATCATAAATTAGGCTTCCTGCCTTAAGTCTGATGTCTGCTGAGAACCCAGGTGTGTCTTCACATGCACAGGCTCTGGGCTTGAGCCTAACAAATGCAAAATGAAAAGGATGACACGACAGAAGCAGACCCATGAGTCTCATGCTGTGTCAAGACTACGCAGTTACCTCTCCCACCAGGAAGGTGAGAAGGAAGCTGGTACCTCTTTCGCTATACAAACACTTCTGAGGACCAACAGAAGATATGGTTGGAAACTTTACTTTTGGTTAGAATTGATAATTAGAAAACAATTCCTGGAAAATGACATAGCTAGTAGACATCATATCTTCAAAGACAAGATCATTTGGGAAACATCCTCACTATCTAGTGTTAAAGTTAGAAAAAGTGGGATATAATGAGATTCCCACTCATTAAAAGAAACCAACCACACCCACATCACAGATGAAGACACTGGAATGAAGATGTTAACAATGACCGTTTGGGGCCGTGGACTCAGGTACAATGTCTAAAAATAAGCCAACAAAGGCTTTTTTTATATGATACGAGGGAGAAGACTGACAAGGATGTTCTTCCTCTTTACGCGATGCTGGGTCTAGAAGCCACAGGTCAGCCTCTCCTCAGAGAAGACAGGCACTGTCTGATTACTTCATGCTGAAGGAGGGTGCTGGGTTTTATGGCCAGACTCTGCATCTTTTTCTGTGCACACTTTTTCTGAAGGAAGCAAACTCATCTTGAAACCAAGTTAACTTAGCTCCTTGTTGGGAGGTTTTAACATCTGAATTCTTTTAAAGTTTGGCACTTGATATGAAAGATGTATGTTATAAAGACAGATGTTTTACTTCAACCTTTGATAAAACTGATTTGCTCTGAAGATATAAGTGGTGGACTTACCCAGAAGATGATTAGTATCTTCTCCATTGGTCAGGGTCATACTGTCTACTTCCTGCACCAAATAAATATGAAAACAAAAATTAAGAATTAAATTTCTCTAAAATTCAAACAGAAAAAATGGCACATTTCTAAGTATGTATGAAAACAACACCTGAGTTATATTTGGGGCCAGAACTTTATTCTCTTTTCAGTTTTGGCCACCATAATTATTCCATTAAAGTAGGAAGCAATTAATTAAGAGGCAGCCCTGTGAGTGGAAGGAAGCAGCGTCAAACCTGCTCCCCTCAACTCCAGTTCCAACTGTCTGCACTGCGCCTGCACAGTCGCTGCTGTCAGTGAAGTCTGGAAATGGCCTTTCACGTGGAGACGGCTCGTGGGACATGCTGCTGAGTGCGGAAAAGCGCGAGTGTGGTTCCCTCCGCAGCAGAGCCCAGGGCTTCCTTGTCCCTGCCCATGGGGCTGCTGCCCACTTTCCGCCGTGCTCATGGATGATGGGCAGTCTTGTCACTCACACCCCCAGGAAGGTAGCAGGAGGTCACAGCAGTGGCCAGAATGAGGTTTCCAGGCCCCACCCTTGTTATCACAGATGATCAGCGGCAGCTTTACAACAGCCCAGGCCTCCTACAGAATTACCACAGAGAAGTGAAAATCCGAAGAAATCACAGGCAAATTTGTGGCTACTGACTGTGGAATTTAACACATCATTTCTCACCAACAGCATGGAAGAGGTTAAACCGTTCTCACTTTAGCTGCCGGCTAGCATTTTAAAAGTTCCGAAAGCTTTGATGTTCACCCCCTTAGTGAGTGGAGGTTCACACCTCTGCTGGTCCAGGGTCCCCACCCCTAGTTCACTGGATCTCAGCCCAGAAAGGTCTCACAGGCTTGTGATTCTCACCTCTCTCGGACAGCCGGGCCCAAATGGAACGGCTCGCCTCTCATCAGGCCAGGGGGCGGCCGTGGGAAACCTCCCAACTTCTGGGCAGTAACTGAATACTCTCATTTTGAGGCATTCTTAGTTCTTCACCAATAGGAAGAATTTTGCCTGTTAACTCTGCCCTGGAAATAGTGACAACTTTCTGCTTGGACTACCTTAGTATCTCCAAAAAATACTAAAACAGGAGTTCAAAAGTAGACAAAACTCAGCAAAAAATGCGCTGGCCAAGTGAAGATGACATAATTCAATCATAGCATAAAACTGAAAAAGTGGATTACCTAACCTGGAAAAACATATTCCTGTCCCGATAAAAGACTTCATGTATATATGTATGCGTGTATGTGTGTGTACGAAACATATTCTATACGGAAACATCTGCAATTAGGAAACATGCGTGCACTGCAGTACCATTTTCTGAGCACTCTCCAGGTCAGGCAACATGCAAGTGCTCACACTCCAGCTGTTTACGTGTGTCCTGTCGGAACTTCTACCGTCCCACTCCTCAATCCTGAAGTCTGACACCAACTCAGCACTCACCACCTCAATCTGCCTCTGACCTGGGGCCTCCCAGAGGAAGCTTTTCAGCCCCAGCCCTCTGGCACTGGCACCCCTTGACTTTGGTGTGGCTACCGTGGCCCCGACAGAGCAGGGGTTTCCTTCAAAGACCCCTCATCAGACGTATGTGCTGGGTCTACAGGGAAAACACCTCCAAGGCACTGGCACCAGCTCGGGAACCACTGACACCTGAAAGAGGAGTCGCAGCTGCACCTCTGGCCTCATTCCCTGAGTCGATGGTTCCTTAAGTCCACGTATCGACCTGGGTCCTGTGACCTGCACTTGAGGTTTGGTAGTGAGACCTGCGGGGCCCAGAGCTCAGGTCACTGGCGGAGAGGGAAGAAGGGGAGAGACAGCACGTTTCCCCGGGGGCCTCTGCTCTGCCAACGTGCCCGAAGCCCGAGACCAGGCAGGAAGACTCAGCAGACACACATAGGCCTTGCTGGCAAGCGTCCTCGACCCCTCTCATCAGCCCAAGGTGGTGGCAACACCTGGCCTTGTGCTACTGCAGGTGACAACCTTTCACCCTCCTTCCCCCAGACCCAACCACCTCCTTGAATCATTCCTCCCAGCACCTTAAACCCCACCAGAGCAACGAGGAGCCCCTCGTTCTCCAGTCACCAGCTGCCTGCCAGCCCTCTGGTCCAGTCCCACTGGGACACTGCCGCCCCCAGCCTCCCAAAGGCCCTCAGCGTCTGCGTGTCCCCGTCCTTCTGCACTGACCTGCTCACTCTCAGGCTTGCGTCCGTCCACTGCTCTCTTCACCGACACCACTCAGCCTGACCTCAACCTCCACAGGGCCCAGTCCACACATGTAGGATACGTGAACACGGGCAGCACCTGGGCCTCCGCACGACCAGCAGGGCTCCGGCCACTCCCCAGGGGGCCAGCCGTCAAGTGGGGTCTCAAGAGGAAGATTCCTCCCCAGCAGGGAACCAGGGCTGATGGTGAGTATCTATGCTTCCGCCCTAAGGAAAGTCACTCTGTTTTTCTAATCTGCACAAGGAGAAATTGCCAGACACTACTCCTGTCTGCCAACAGAATCTGAAGAAACTGCTTTGTTTACTGTAGATCCAAGGAAAACTGTTTCTCCTTCTTCAATGTGAACATGCTCCTGAAATTTTCGCCATCACAAGCAAGTAAGGACGAAGCCAACATTCACGACCTTCTCTCCTTGGCCCTTGGCCAGCAACCCGAGGAAGCTTTGACCAGGTTGAGGGCAACGTCCTGGAGAGGACTTGGTGTTTAAGCAATGGCTTCTGGTCTTGTGGTCAAGTGATGGCTGAACTCATACAGGCCAAGCCTGCACAGTCAAGCTTTGCTTTGTTTCCTTCATGTTATTTTTAAAAAACAGCTTTAACTGAGGTATAGTTGACTTTGTTTGCTTTTTAATAGAAAAACAACTCTAATATAACAGATCAACGTAAAAATATTAAGAGAAGCACTAGAGTTAACACCAGGAGAGGAACAAGATCTAAGAAAGGACAACGGTAAGGGCCACCAGAAGCCGAGTCCATCGATACTTTCTCTCCAGCCCTCACCACAGCCTGCAGGAAGAGCCCGGCCCCAGGTCAGGAGTCAGGGAACAGCCCTAGGAACAGCCCTAGATCTGTGATTTGCTCAGGCTAGGCCTCTGGCAGGTGGTGGACCCAGGTTTCAAGACAGCTTCTGCCTGTCTGGACCCAAGTGAAGTAAGAAAAGAAAGTCTGTAGCATGTACTATTCTACAGCCTTCAAATTCAAGGACGCACCAGGCCCAACGCCACCCGGCGTGGGGCAACACGAGGCCTGCACCTGATGGTGCGTCCCAAGGACAAAGGTCTGCCTCTTACACACTCTGCAGGGCCACTGTCCCAGCGTGAAAAAGCAGCAGCAAAGGACCTCGGGGCTCAGAGCTGTAAGGACACTAGGGGTACCTGGGCCGGACACCCGATGATGAGGCCCAGGGGTGGTGGAGGAGCCATCCGAGATGACATGCCCTCTAGAGGACCGCCTGGTGTCGGCCAAGTGCTCCTTCGCAGGCACCCGAGGTCACGGCCTCTTCCACCTGGTGGCCGTCTCAACCTGCAGCCTCCCACCCGGGGTCACCCTGGCTCTCCTGACCCCTGAGGCCCAGCAGGAGGGAGAGGGCACAGGCCTGAGCCAAAGGGGCGAGGGAAGGTGGCCGTTCACAGCACACCAGGCCCCGACAGGGAGCGCAGGGTGATGCGGGGAAGGGGGACAGCTGGAGAGGCGCTGGCAGGGGCCTGTCTCCTGGCTTTGGGAGCGGACTCTGGAGGGAGGGCTGACCCTGGCCACGCCGGGCCAGGCAGCTAAATATGGCCTCCAGCTCCCTCGCCCTCCACGCTCTGCTGGGGGCCTGACTCCAGGGGGACCAGCATCACACTCGTATCTGGAGTGGGGGATCCGGGCCGCCACCCAGCTCCAAGCCCACCACACAAGGCCTCGAGGCCCCAGGGCCAGCACCGAGACCCAAACCCAGTTAGAACCGCACGACATCTCCTCCCGGCTCTGCACTGAAGGCCGCGGGCTCTGGGCACGTGGATGACAGGCTGCTGGCTGACGGCTGCCCCTCCTGGCATCGCCCTGCTCAGGACACCAAGGGCATCTTGTTTGGCCCTTGCGAGGGGAGAGCGTGGCCGGGGAAGGGCCGCTCCTGCTCCCCCACGGCTGCAGGCCCTGCTGCGGCCCCCTGCGCACGGCCTTGCCCCTCTCCTCGGACCCCTCCTCCTCGGACCCCTCGTGTAACCCAGCGAGGCCCGCCTTTTTCCTTCCAGGCCTCCGCATATCTGTCCAGGGTCCTCCTTCTCTCAGAAACACCTTCCCCCTGGTTCCCCTGAGGAAGGCCCATCGTTCTCAAGAGTCAGAAGCTGAAATTCTGCCTGTTTCCAAGCAGTCCCACTGCCCAGCTAGAGGGGAATGGGGCTGACGGATGAGTGCCATCGGCAGCGTGGCCCTGCGCACCACGCAGGTGTGACGGGTGGAGAGCCCCCCGGCTCGGTGTCTGAGGGGCTGCGCCCTCGGCCGGGAGACCACAGCAGTGCTGTCACCTTCTGATTCCAGAGCTACACAGACCTGCCTATGGCCTTCCGGGTGCCCTGTCTGCGACCGAGTCAACCTCAGCACCTTCTCGCTGTGAAGTCATGGAAAGGAGGTATTTTCCCTGCTCAGTGACATGGCACTACGTGATCGTTCAGATGACTTAGCTGGCACTGGGCGGAAGTAAACCCGTCCCAACAATGGACCAGGGATTCTAAGAAGATGGGACGTTACTCACTTTGTTCAACCAGCTTTAGGTGACAGTGGGTGGCGTCATTTGTGAGGGCAGAGACTGCAGGTGAAGTGAGCTCAAAGGAACAGCTGCAGCAACTGCGAGTCTAACTCTGGGAAGCTTTCCTCTCCCCCCAGGGATGGGCATTTCCGAAACGGTCATCATAAACTCTGGCCTCACGGAACCGTACAACGGACTCCTAACATTAGGTAAGTGCAGATTCTACCAAGAACCAGCGGCAAGAACTCAGCCCCCCACAGGCCACCGCAGGACGAGCAGTCCACACACAGCCTGACTTGGAGTCCACGTGGCCACAACCTACTAAATTCATCTTTATGCGTTCAAACCAGGTATCTGTATTACACACGTAAGAAGCAAAGGATTCATTTTACTTCCCAGATCACACTGTTAAGGCTCTTATGTATAAAAACCAAGTCACAGGGCTTCCCTGGTGGCGCAGTGGCTGAGAGTCTGCCTGCCGTTGCAGGGGACGCGGGTTCGTGCCCCGGTCCGGGAGGATCCCACATGCCGCGGAGCGGTTGGGCCCGTGAGCCATGGCCGCTGAGCCTGCGCGTCCGGAGCCTGTGCTCCGCCACGGGAGAGGCCACAACAGTGAGAGGCCCGCGTACCGCAAAAAAAAAAAAAAAACAACCAAGTCACAGAACATAAGAAAATGCTTCTACTGGTAGAATGCTACTGTTTGTGTTCTTATTTTATTAGAAGGATGTATGTAAATGTAGCCTTTACAAGAGCCTTCCTCTGAGTAAATTACAAAAAACTAGGTTTTGAACAGATGAATAAATTGACAGAAAATGAATAAAGCAGTGAGCAGAGGCACGCTAGCACCAAGCATGGCAATTACGTCTCTACTTCACTAGGCAAAGCAATTAGATCTATCAGTACATTTATCTGTTTATTTACTTGTAAACATACAACCTATTTCCAAAACAGCTGCGAGGCAGTCTCCGGAACACTGCCGCCACCCCGCCGGCCTCTTACCTGGCCCCTGGTCCCTCCAGTGCTGTCCTTGGCCAGACCGGCTGTACCCAGAGCTCATCCTGTGGGCGCTGGATCCCTGTCGGCCCCTCCGCCCTGTGGGGACACGTGATCAGCACGTCAGCAGCTACCAGACGCTGAACTCCAAATGGCAGTCGTGTTTAAGAGTAGAGCAAGGTGACCCTGGGCTGGCAGCTGCCAAACTTCTGATGTCCTTACCATCACAGGGAAAGCCCCTGAAAAATGCAGACGCTGGGGCCACGGCACCACGGCCGGGTTGGGTCAGGGCTGCACTTAAACCTGTTCCTAGGAGAGTCTGTGTGGGGGACGAGCAGGCTATCTTGTCAGGTCCCTCAAAGCAGGGCAGTAAGTTCTCCTTTCTGCCTCCTCGGGCAGCTGCCCTGGGCAGGCAGTGGCCACAGGCCCAGGCCCGCACTGCTGGCCACCAGCACGCGGGGCTCTGGGACACGGTGGGCTGCCCTCTCCTCCCAATTCCCCGCAAACTTCATCGGCACGCAATCGGCTCACTCTAAATTCTCCTTCTAAATTCCTAAACCCTGACGCCTTCTCTGTTTGTCTCTACTAGAATTCAGTACTAGCAAGTCTAAGTACATATTTAAATGTGATTCTAAACACTACCTTGGTACCTCACACTATTCCATAAAGAAAGGAGGCCAAGCCTGCCCGGCACCAGCCACAGGGGCGAACCAGCGCTCTGAGCACACGGGCAGCTGGCTCCGTGCTGGTTCAGCCCCGCGACCCCTGCCCTCCATGCACACTCTTGCCAGCTGAGGACAGGGAGTGGCCTGAAAGCCACCGGGGCAAGTGTCAACGGCACCAGCTCATCCCAGGAGGAAGAGACAGCGGCTGGGTGCAGGTGACCGAAGGACGCTGGGCTGGGGCCAAGGGGCTGGGCTTTGCCACTGAGAACCTGTGTGGTGTTGGCGAACCACTGGGGCCCAGGGGAGTGAACCACAGAATATCAGGCTGTATTTGTGAAGAAAATGATGACATTGAGGACAGAAAAAAGGAGCAGTTTCCAAATCACGTCAATTGACTCATGATATCTGTTGAAACCGTTTCTTCCATAATCTGGAGTAACTCGACAGGATCACCCAGGTCTGCCATCTTATGGACACTTCACCAGAAAGAGATCACAGAGTTTCCTGTCTGTATTAGGAGTGACCGTACTGCAGCATTAAACTCTGTGAAACCACAGGCTGTCTTAGGGCTTTCAAGAAAACTTGTCACATGTAGAGTCCTCTTAAGCCTGAGTGTCGGACTCTGAAATGCAGAAAGAGGTTCAGGCAAATCCCAGTGACTACTGCAGCTGACAAAGCCTGCACCCTGCCATCTGCATGTCTGCAGCCAGCCTGTCACTGCTCTGCTAACAATCTCACCAGTGACGGGAATGCTGGTGCGGCGCTCACAGGGCAGGCGGTCTGAGTGACATGCTGCCAACAGATGTGGGGAACAGGGGACATGGAGAGAACGCTGCCTCTTTCTTCTGCAAGGAATAAACTTTTGCTCTGGGGTCTCAAACGCCGCCTATCTCCAGACAGCTGGAGAAAGGTAAAGGATGGAGCGGGCGCGAGGCCAGGAGGGGCTCTGTCACCATCAGCAGTGGGGAGGGGCCGGAAGCCCCTTTACACAGCGCTGACCGGCAGGAGCTGGACGCGACCCGAGGCCTCACTGACCTCATGGCACAAAGTCTCTCAGAGCGAAACGTGCAGGGCTGGTGTGAGCAGAACTCAAGACAGTCTGGGGGAGTAGGAATTTGGGGTAATTCTCTATTCCATCAAGAAGAAATGGGGCTGCTACAATTACAGGTACAGATCCTACCCAAACGAGGACATGAGAACGTGATTAAAATGAACTCAACACAATAAGCTACTGAACAAGATGTCTGACTTCACTGATAAACAAAGAAGCACCCAATCAAGGAGACAGGCTTTTTCATCTATCAAATTAGTCAGAAAAACAAACTTTTAAGTGGCGTCAAGAATGCAGGAAACAGGAGCTCTTAACCCCTCTGGTGACGGTGTGAAGTGACCATGTGCTTTTAGAAAACAAGTTGGCAACATTTATCTAAAATCCAATTACATTTGGATCTATAATTCTGTGAACAACGGAACTCTATCCTAAGGAAACAACACACAGAAAAGCATCAAGTATAACAAGAAAAAACGGAAGCTCGAGGCGGGGGGCTACGAGGCAAAGGCAGTGCGTGTGGTGGTGGGGATTCCGTTTAAGGGGAGTCTGACCACCGTGACCACGATCGCGCTGGAAGTCAAGGGCCGAGGAGAACAGGGCACACGAGCATGCAGAGTATAATCATAATGAGACGAAAACACAGGAAAACATCTGTCAACATCTGTTACCTTCAGGAGACAGAACTAAAGGTTATTTGGGTTTCATTTTTAATTATTTTCTTTATATTCTAAGTGTTTTCTCATGTACTTTTATCATGAGAAAAAATAAGTCCAAACCTCTGTCAAATAAAGGCCCACCAGCCCCGCGGCGTGTGTGCTTCAGGGCCTCCTGGCAAGGAGGCTGAGCCCCAGAGGAGGGTCCTTAGCTCTCAGCACATGAACCCTTTGAAAACTCCCTCCTAAGGGACCAGAACTTAAACCGCCCAGCAGCATGCTATCATCTTAATTTTGTTTCTTCTTCCCATTTTATCAGCCTCTCCTTGCAGCTGCACGTGGCAGTGGGGCCCCTCCCGGGACCGAGAGGCTGGGGCCCACCTGAGTGGTGTGAACGCCAGTGCCGCCTGCTGACGATGGGTCTGTTCTCCTTCATGCAGGCCTTGCACACAACTGACTTCAGGGCATGGAATCTGGTGAGCCGGGACCTCTGCAAACAGACCAGATGGGGCGGAGCAGTGTCAGACACAGGCAGGCACTCGGGAGACGCAACTACGTGAGTGAACTACACAGTATACTGTGCTCAAGGACACTGCAGCGGTGTGGACGAGCATGGCTGCAGTTTCCCTTCCACACTGCAACTCAGCAAGCTGTTCTCAGAAACTGAGCTTCTCCTGCGAGCCCTGGAAAGGCGGCAGTGGTACCTACACCTTCTCTGTCCCCTGCAGGGTATACAGGCGTTTCCAAAAGGGCCTTCAAGTGCTACTGTGACATCTATGGCCCTAACACACAATCATACCTAAAACATCCATGCCGGTAATGTGTTATCACCTCAGTTCCTCTTGGTTGTAAGACAGTAAGTGGAAAGAGCAGGGCCACAGACAACGAGTTAACATGCGACCTTCCCTCCCAGCCTCGTCTGTACTATTGAATATTCGACCCTATCTGCCCTAACTTGTTTTAAAGCAGTGAGTGTGAACTTGTAATCATTTTGTACTTGGTCAAGACATTAGGAAGGAAAGGAGGGAGGGGTCCGTGATGGGTGATGTGCAGGCCATGAGCCTGGCCTACTGTTACCTTTCACTGATTCGGTACTAAAGCCACACTTACAGGACATTTGTGTCAGGACTCTGCTTTTGTTGACTGTACATCACTTTGGCTGCGTCTAAATCCTGAACACTTACATCCCTATGACACCCTGGATTGTGTCTGTGTGTGAAGCAGCACTGCCGACACATCAGTAATGTTTTCCATCCGATGTGACGGCGTGGAGCGCTGACCTGTCACAGACCAGTCAGCTCCCGCTGATCACACGGTCCTGGGGGTATTAACACACGCTCCAAATGAGCTTGGCCGAGGCCCGACTTGGAACTCTTCCAGGAACCGTGTAGCAGTTGTTCTTACAAAGCCAGAACAGCAGCCAGTGACCCCAACTCAACTGTTCGCCTTCAGGGAACATTTTCAAGTAACAAATCGTCACCAACCACTCCTATCGAATTAGTCTGATGTCTGCAGAGGCAGCTCTGCAGGGAACATGCATTCTTAATTCAAAAAGGGGAAAAGGAGCGAAAGCACTCGAAAACTGAAAATGTGGAAGACTGGGTGGGATGCTGCTCGCCCACCTCCTCACAGGTTCTGGTAGAAGCTTCAGCAACGCTGACCCTGAGGCCTGAGGCACAACCACAACAGAGGAGGCCACCGGCACCAGCAGGCTCACCGACTTCTGGGGCCATTTCAAAGCCTGGGATCTGTGGATCCTCAGAGCGGACTTCTGGGGTCTGTTCCTAAAGTAAAGTGACCGTGAGGACAGACATTGCTACGGACCCTTTTGACCTCCAGCTGAGGACTCTGAGTTTTCATGATGCATTTGAGCAACTGATTTCAAACCTACTTTTTCTAAGCGTAAAGAAAACTGTGAACTCACGTGTTGCTCCACAAGCGCCTCTGCTGTGTACCCTTTCTCAGACTGCAGGTACTTCTGATGAAACAGCTTCCCGTCGAACAAATTCCAGGGCATGAAGTCCAACGTCTTCCAGGGGAAGCCGCAGGCACTGTTGACCAGCACCAGGGTGGTGAGGCCACGGACCAGGAGGGTACCCAGCTGCACGGCCCTGGGGTCGACGTGGTCAAGCTGTGGAGACAAGACGCACAGAGAAGGTGAGGAGGCGCCCGCCGCTCGGGCAGGGAACCAGAGCCACTGCGCCCTCGGGGTGCGACCTGCTCCGCACACAGCGACACCCTTGGAGCTGCAAAGGTCAAAGCTCTGATCGGCCAGGAAGGTGACAGGATCTCAGCCTCGGGCCTACTGGGAAACTTTCTTTAAAAGCAAAGGCAAACTAAGAGAAGCCAAGACAGGGTCATTTTAGACACTGATGAGTCACCGCATCTTTAAAAATCACACTGAGTTCTGTGAACATTATTAGATATGTTTTACATGAATGTCTATCATTTAAGAATAAAATAAATGGCTTATTACTGCATAGGGTTGATGGTCTGTTACTTCTTACCAATTAAGGTCACACCCATACAAAATATTTATTCTGTTGTCAAACCTCCTTCCTGTTCTTGGACACAGCAAGGGCTCCGTTTGGTGAGAACCTGCAGAGACACCCTTCACCTTCAATCGCTCGTGTTTCTGGAATTCGTGGCCTGTGCTGACCACACACAGTGAACTGACAGCCAGCAACTGTCCACGGGGTTTTGTTAACAAGGGAAGTTCAACTCAGTCTGTCGGCATCGGGTGGATCTGCGTTGCTCAAAGTAAACAGCAGCGATTTTAAATGTCATTATGTATCTCACAGAGTTTACAAAATTGAAGTAAACCAGGAAAAGGGACAGATGTTCATGCCCTTTCTTTTTTTTTTTTCGGTACGCGGGCCTCTCACTGTTGTGGCCTCTCCCGTTGCGGAGCACAGGCCCCGGAGGCGCAGACTCAGCAGCCATGGCTCAAGGGGGCCCAGCCACTCAGCGGCATGTGGGATCCTCCCGGACCGGGGCACGAACCCGCGTCCCCTGCATCAGCAGGCGGACTCTCAACCGCTGCGCCACCAGGGAAGCCCCATGCCCTTTCTAAGTCAGGTCTCACCTCCCTTACTGAGAGAAGCGTGGTCGTGACCCTCACGTCTCTCTGCCTGCGCCCTCACCAGGCTATCTGCCCCTCGCTGTCGTCAGCACCTTCCACTGTCTCCCTGATTTCAGTCGTCGAGCCCTCGCCCTATGCACCCACGCACACGGGGTACTGTCTGTCTAGAGCCGCACTGTCCACACCAGCAGCTGGGGCCCTGGGTGAGGTTTGAATTTAAGTGCAGTAAGATCAAACGCTCCATTTCTCAGATGCACCACCCCAATTCAAGTGCTCGGGGGCCCGAGTGGCAGTGTCAGTTGGCTCCTTCCCGCCTGCCCACCGCTGGACCTTCTCCACCTCCCGCATTCCCCTCTTTGCAAAGCGCCCAGCCCCGAGGCTGCACTGCAGGCCGCATGGGTCGGGGCAGGTCTCAACCCCAGGTCAGCGCACCCACCATGGCTGCTCAAGGTCAGGTGAACTGATGCAGAGGCTGCGTATTTTCTGAGTATTGGGGGCAGCTCTCTCATGAAGCACATTTTCCAGTAATGGAGTCAGTTTCTGTTCATCTCTCCGACACCTGTCTGTTTTAAAGTAAATTTTAAATGAAGTATACCACTCCGCAAAGCACAGATCCTACGTGCGCCACTTGAATTCTCAAACAAACCAGGCAACCAACACCTGGGCCACGAAGCAAATGTCACTAGGACCACAGAAGCCCCTCTGCCCCTCCCTGTCACACCCACTGTCCCCAGAGGTAGCACTAACCGACTCCTCAAAGCAGGAACAGGCTTGCTCGCCAGGGAGCTGACGGAACCGGCTGCGGAAGTGAAGTGCACACACGGCCCCGGCTTCCCCGGGCTGACGATGCTGGGGTTTCCCCAGGCCGTTCACCCCTCCGTGCTGTCACACGCCACTGTATGCGGGGCTGACTGGGGATGCTGAGCCTATAAACCACTCTGCGGACAACGGGCATCTTTAAACCGTGAGCCTTTTTCCAGCCCAGGAGCGCATCCTGTCAGCAATGCTTTATGGTTGCCAGTGTGGAGACCTGGCCCAGCTGTTGATTTTTCCTAAGTATTTCATATTTTTTCTTTGATGTTAGTGTAAACACAAAAAATGCTGGGGTTATTTTTACTTGTTATTGTTTCTGTAGAATATACCTGGATTGTGTATGTTGACTCTGCACCAGCCCCTGTTAAATTTGCTTGGTAATTCTAATGGTTGCCCTGTAGATCTGGATTTTCCATATACACAATCATGCCACCTGTCAATAATGATAGTTTTATTCTTTTCTCCCAGTGTAAGGGAAGTGGTGAAAGAAGGCACCCCTGACTCGCTCCCACCAGAGTGGAAAAACTTCCACTGTTTTACCATCAGGTCTGATTTCTGTTGTAGATACTCTTTGTTGGATTAAGGAAATTCCCTTCCAGTCCTGGTCTGCTGAGACTTTTTACAACAAACAAGTACTGAATTCAACCGAATACTTTCTCTGCATCATGCGTGGTACTAACGAAGTGAATCACACCGGTTTTCAAATATTAAACCAAGTCTGTGTTCCAAAAATAAACAGTTGGTTGTGCTGAAGCAGCAGCAGATTTTCACAGGCTGCAGAATCAAAATCTGAGGTTATCTTCCAGCAACAGAGAAAGTCACATAGCAACTCTTCTTCTTCCCCAAAGAACTGGAATTTAGGAAACAAGTCAGTGCGGCAGAAGGCGGACCCTGAATCCGGACTCAGAGCTGCTGGTGAGCATGGACTAATTCCATGTGGCTAAGGTATGGCCTTACCAATAAAAGTCATAAATAAAAGCGGCCCATATTTTGGAAATAGGATTCAAGGTGCTTTGGAATGGACAAGGAGGAGCTGAGCCCTGAGCGCTTCCTGCTGAGGTGATGGAGCATCTAATGGGGACACAGAAACCAGAAAGACCAGTTCTAACGCTGCAAAGCCTCACAGTCAATATTTTAACAGTAAACAGCTCAACTGTGTGGTGTTTATATGCTAAGGTATTAGCAGTTATGTATACATGGAGGCCAAAACCCCCAAGTCAGCCGATGCTCCGTTTCAGGCATTGCTTCACCAGAGCGACTGTCCTAAAACTAGGTGGAAATCCAGACACGGCGAGGAGAGCGCTGCAGACTCGTTACCACTCACCAGAAAACAAAACAAAAGCAAACTCTGAGTTTCTATGGTCTGAAAGGCCGGTTGGACTCAGGAGTTCTGCACCTAAGTTCTCTGTGGCTACAGGCAGGCACAACTGTACAACACAAGCCCAAGGAGGCCGCCTGAACCTTGCCGGGCAGGCACACGAGGAAGAGAGGGGCTGGTCCGGCTTTTCCTAACATCCGGCTGCTCCTCAGCCCTCCTGAGTCAGACAGGGGTCCCACGGCTTCCGAGAGAGCTTGTTAAAGATGGTTCCTGAGGGCAGAGACCACCGAAAATGGGACCCACCGTCTGCTGAGATCCTCCCCTGGAGGCTCCTCATGTTGCACTGAGTAACTTACCTGTCCCTTCTCTTAATACTTTTCATTCTCAAAGAAAACCTTTTATTTGCTGAAGGACGCTGTCAGGGACGCCCACCTAAGCGAGTCACACTGCAACCCCCAGGCTCTCCGTCTCCAACAGGCGTGGCACAGGGCTCGAATCCAATACTAACACTCCCCCAGAACCTAGCAGCTTCCCCAGCTTTACCTTCCAACCCTCCCACCTCTGTCCAGTGCTCCCTCCTGCCGTGAAACAAGATGTGATGCTGCTCAGGGGCCAGTGGCTGGTACCTACACATCACCCACACAACCACGGGCCAGGTACCAGAGTCAGCTCAAACCCCCAGGACGGAGAGAGATGCGAGCCAACAGGCAGGTGTGTGAACACGCAGGACACAAGGAGTCAAGCACGTGACTCGTGATGAGTGTGTCGGGGGAGAAGACGGGAACCACAGGAGCAGGGCTCTGCGTCTGTACGGAGGACGCGGACACTACCTGGTAGGCCCTGGAGAGCCACTCATCTTTAAGTGGAGGATAACACGAGTGCATCTGTCTGACACACAGATAAGCCTGTGACAACACAGCAGGGGTAAGCATGTCAGGTGGGTCACTGCAGGAGGGCTGTCCACACAGTGGGTACTTTAAAAATAGCTGCTGGACTTACGTGTAAATAAGTGACATGTGAAGGCTGTGTGGGGAAACCTACCATCTTCTGATACTACCTCAGAGGGAAAAAGAAATCAGAGGCAGGGTACCGTTTAACAAGGCACCCAGCAGTAGTGCATCCA
Organism: Mesoplodon densirostris; assembly: GCF_025265405.1. NCBI lineage: Eukaryota > Metazoa > Chordata > Mammalia > Artiodactyla > Ziphiidae > Mesoplodon > Mesoplodon densirostris. The sequence goes on from NC_082672.1 coordinate 669,056, forward strand.
GAAACCTCTTCTTTCTCATGACGCACAGGGGCAGGGCTGGGTTCTGGCGAACACAGGGTCACCGTGAGAGACAACAGGTGCTGCCCGAGGGTAACAGCGAGGCCTGCGTGGGCAGTCGTTACACGGCTCCTGCCCTCAGCAAGCGAGATAAAAATTCCATTTCTCCTGTACATGTTCTTATCCAATGTCGTTTTTACGCCACATCTTTAATCCAGGCAAAAGTAAACTGTGTTGAGATGCACTCCTAGAATTTAAATGGACACTTGCAAGGAACAAAAGGGGAAGAGAGTAAAACGAAATAAGTGAGAAACTGGCAAGGGCTGCGTGTCATAGGATTGGGCCAGCTGCAGCACCCTGTAACATCACTAAAATACCCACAATACCCTGTGGAACAACTGCAGGTTTTCTGAACTCACCACACATAGAAACAAAATCTCCACCCGGCCAAAGTCAGTGGGCTTCTCGGGCGTGCTGGGTCCGGCAGGACTGATAGGCCTGCCAACCATAACCTTCTGATCTGCAGCCCCCGAAGGCGCAGGGCATGAGGAGACAGACTCTGAACACACATGTAACTTCCAACTCCATCCTGACCTACACCTAAGGTTCAGAATGGATGACCACAGATAACAAACAGGAAAAACAATTCCTACTAGAGTGCTTTCTGGCTCACAGAAAGGACCCAAGAACAGAGGAAAGAAGAGAACATGCAGCTTGGTCTGAAGTCAAGTTTTCCTTCATGAAAAACTATGTGACAGAGGAAATACCTATGGGAGCGGCACAGCTCACGTACGGCTGGCAGGATGAAGCCTGCTATTCCCACAGTGTTACCACCCGCAATGTCCACTCCAGACTGCCTCCTTGGTCCTGACCCCTCTCCAGACTCAGAGCCACCTGAACACATGCAGACGTCCTATGGCTTCAAGGCTGCACTCATCTCCCCCGCCCCGTCACCTCATCTCAGGCAGCTCTTGCAGCCTCGAGTGATCCAGTCAGAAGGAAGGTGGCTCCAGGGTCCACGACCACCATGAGGTCTGCCATTATGTTTACAAGTACAAAACCGCAGAAAGGGCCCAAGACTGAAAGAATGGTAAAAGGCTAATCTGTACAAAAAATGTAGTAAGGTAATTCTAACCATAACTCCACCCTTCTTCCCATTCTTCCTTAAGGCCTTCAGTCACCTAAGGCTTTGTGCCATCAATACATGGGGACAGGAAAGGGTAAAACTGCCAAGTTCCGACCTCTGACTTTCAAAAGCCTCACCCCCTGAAAACCTGAAAGACCTCCGATGTGCCCCAGGTGTGAAGAGTCTGAGCAAGGGGAAGGGGCAGGCGTGGGGCAGGAAAGGGAGGGGCCTCAGGCGAGTGGAGCTCAGAGCCCACAGGGGGACCGCCAGCCAGGCAGCCAGCGAGCTCCGCCTCTGGCAGGTGGGGTCCGGGGAAGAAACTCTGTGCAAGGTGTCTGAGCTTTGCTGCCCGGCTGATGTGGGAGGTGAGCAGGCACGGGGGCAGCGGGGCGGGGGAGCCCGGCCCCCACTGATAGAGCGAGTGGGCACAGTGTCTCGGGGGTGCCCACCCGCTCAACCCTGGGACACGTACCGCAACCAACGGGATGGGGTTTGTGAAAGAAATCACATTGCTGTAGAAAAAGAAACGTGAAACTGAAATTACGTCTGAGGTCCGTCTCTGCTGTAGAAAAACACATTTTATGTGAAAGGCTCTTATTCATGAAGATAAAAAGGACATCTACCAACACCACAGCGGTTTATACAAACATTAAGCAAACTGACAATTATTTGAGTACATACGACACACAAGGGGGCTCCATGGAAGTTATAAACACTCGGCCTGCCCCCTACTCTGCCCCAGGAAGGATGTATTTCAATTCATTTGAACAAATACTAGCTGAGTACCTGCTAAGTTACTCAAAGCATAGGTACCAGAGAATACACAAAGATGAATAAAGCGGAGTCCCCACTCTTGAAGAAGCCACAAGCCAAGGAGTTTAAGAACAGTCTGAACGACATGAGAAAGGGGACACGTATCCAGGAGCAGTGTTACAGTAAGAGACCCTCGCTGAGAAAAGGAAGAACATGGTTCTGAAGCAGATCCTGCAACACTGGAAGAGGGATCACACAGCACCTGTGTAAATGCCAAAAACAGGTAACCAGGAGTAACTACAGGTATTTATGTGTTATTAGCAAGTATAGGTAACCAGGAGTAACTACAGGTATTTGCAGAGGAAAGAAGTCACCTTGGTGGTGAGCGCTGGGTCTTGGTGGGCATGGAAAGCTGGGGTCTGTGGAGGGCCTGCTTCACGGGAGCTGGACCGCAACACAGGCACCAGGGCAGACAGAATCAGAGGGCCTGGAAGGCCAGCCTACTTGGAAAAGTGCAGATTCTGAGCGTCAAAATCTTTACCCTGGGGTATGAGTGGCCTGGAAAGGGGAGAACAGAGGCTAGAGACAGTTTCAAAGCCAGAGTGGTGAAGTCTTAATACCTGAATGTTTGTAGTAAGAAGCAGTAAGAAGTTGTAACATCTGCTTATGATTCAAGACAAAAACAGGAGAGGGACGAAAACCCAAATGTGAAGAGCTCAGATTCTAAAGTTGGGCAGCTGTGAATGCTGCCAGGCATGCACACATGGACCCCTCCTCTGACCCTGAGCGTCCGTGCACACCAACCAGCTCTCAGGTTTACGCCCAGGGCTGCTGGCCAGCTGTCTGGGAAGGGCAGAGAGCATCTATCGCAACCACCTGGTTTTGCGGCTCTGATGTGAATGCATCCACAGACAACGTGTGAGCGACTAAGCGTGGCTGTGTCAGGGATGGGCGCGGGGGGGGCAGGCTGGGTTTGGCCCTCCCTCGCTCTCTCCTGCCTGAGCGCACACCCCGGGTGTCTGGTGGGGGAGAGAGCGACCCTTCTGAACTGTTAAGGGCCCGGGAGGGCGGGCCGAGATCTCTCCCGACTCTCAAGGAGGCGTCCCGCCTGCTGCGTCGCTGCCCTCACACCCACACGTCTTCACTTAACAAGGGCCCCCAGCCCCCTCCCAGGGGCGCAGCCATTCTCCCCGGGCTCCTCTCACCCGGAGAACCTGTCTGAGCACTGCAGATGGACTCAGGGAGGAGCCGTGACCAGCCCTCACGGCCAGTTCCCTCAAGGGCTCATCAGCCGTGTTCCCCACTGTCCACCTTACGGTCTCTTCACAACGCTCGTGCTCACCCGGAGAGACCGCATCTTCTGCACCGAGTACCAGGACGTGTACTGTGATACAAACCACGTGAAACTGGGACCGCTGCCACCGCTGGGCACCAGGCCGTCTGGACTCTGGGTTCCAGGCACCCTGAGCCCTCTCACTACCTCTCTTCCCTCCCAAAGTCACTCAACGATGTTCTGCCTGGGAAAAGCATTTGAAAGTCGTAAGCATGCCAGAGAATAAAAATGAGGAAAATATGGAAACCAGGTTTCCTACCCATTCATCTAATTTAATCTGTCTGGAGCACTCATCTCCTGTGTTTACATATCAACTTTAAAAAGTCTACTAAAACTTTCAATAGATTCTATTTCTACTATTCACTCATTCATCCAATTTTGAGCTGCCTACTAATGAAAGCATTTTTCTAAATCTCTGAATGTACTTTTACACAATCCTGTGTTTCTGTGGCTGTTTCAGTGATTTAATCAGCAAAGCATATTATTTTGATGTGCTGTAAGAATGTGATCTCAATACGTCCTCAAAGCATTTTGATTTTTGCCTATGGGATTTAAAGTGATTTAGAAACTGAGGATTTAGCAGCCAGGGCAATATTACGTAGAGATCTCTCGATGAAGACGTCTACACCTGCTTTTCACACACGCTGCGTTTGCTCCCCACTTGAGAGGTGCATGGCTGCTGGGGGGATGACATGATGCTGGGGAACCCATGTGGAAAAGGAGCTGTGGCCTCTTAATGTGGCTCCAACGCACTCTGGAGTCTAAGCCCAAGACGCAGGGCTCTGACTGAACTGCCTGTGGTCCCGTGCACTCAGCGCCAAGGCACAGCACGGCCTTCACTATGAAATGTGCTGAGCACTGGACCTTCAACCAGCACCCAACAGGAGGCAGAGAGGGTCCAGCCGTGGATCAGCCCCAGTCATCACGTGTCCAGTAAATCTTGAAACATCATCACCAGGGCGATGAGATGCTATGCTCACAGCAGACCCCTTGCTAATGTGGTACAGCTCGAATTTCAGAACAGAATTTTCCTTTCCACTAACTCTTATTTCTTTTCCTTTTAGTTCCCCAATCAAAACTGACCAAGAACTTCCCAAGGAGCCCTGGTAGTGCCAGGAAAGGTGCCAGCCACCTCCTGTAAGCTAGGCTTCGGGGTGGCTCAGATAGGTCTCCCTGAGCGCCGGGGGTGGAAGAGGTGAGCCTGGAATTTTCCAGCAGTTGGGGGCCTCCCCCTGGAAGGAGATGGTTTATGGTTTTGTTGGTTTCAGGGACCCAATGCAGCAGAGAGGAACTGACAGGCAAAGAAAGCCCCAGTGTCTCTTTGGCTCATTCCAAAAGAAGAGAGTGAATGCAAATTTAAACCGCGGAGCACCCTGGGGCGGAGCAAAGAGGCTCTGAGAGCACACAGTCTGGCTGGGACGCCAGGCCTGGGCTCCGCTTGGCTCAGTGACAGTAAGCTTCATAGAGGACTTTACACAACACTCTGGGCACGTGCCCAAGTCTGACAAAACCCTGGGGGTGAGCAAGGCAGCTACATGCACCCCTTTTACATTCCTGGACAGGCATACAGGGCGCCCAAGTTAGAGGTACTGCTCACAGGACACAGCAGGAGCCAGGGTTCCTGAGGCCCAGGACCCCTCCCACCACGGCCCGATGGGCAGGATCCAGGAAAGGACGGGGGCAAGTGACCACAGGAACACACACATCATGACATGTGATACCTTACCCGTGATTATTCTCTGGCTGAGGCATCCCTATCTTAAATGATACAGATAGAAGAATCTAAGAATCCACCCTCCCCCTTTCAAGTCGCTTAAGACAGGGGACTTCACGAGTTACTTATTTGCTATACAATTCAGAATATTACTTAACTGACTCTCCCTGCTAGCCATGCACCTGCATCTCTATCTATACGCATGCACGTGTGCTCACATGGGCTGTACAAACCAAGTATGAAGGGCTTCTCTGGTGGCGCAGTGGTTGAGAGTCCGCCTGCCGATGCAGGGGACACGGGTTTGTGTCCCAGTCCGGGAAGATCCCACATGCCGCGGAGCGGCTGGGCCCATGAGCCATGGCCGCTGAGCCTGTGCGTCCGGAGCCTGTGCTCCGCAACGGGAGAGGCCACAACAGTGAGAGGCCCGCGTACAGCAAAAAACAAACAAACAAACAAACAAAACCAAGTATGAAAGGACCACGTGAGCAGACCCCATCCTCTAGAGCTGTAGGCTGAACGCACACGTGGACAGTTACGACGCTGACAGGAAAACTAGCAAGTACGTACCCCGCATTCAGAGAGGACAGAGCAGTGACTGGAGACTGACTGACAGACACACGGCCTGGCCCCACCGCGCGCCCAGCACCCAGGAGACCAGTGTCCTTGGTCACTGACTTCCCTGCTTTATAAAAAAGCCTGTGTTTTTTTTTTTTAATGCCAAGTAATACTGTTTTTCTTCTTTCTTTTTTTATATTACGGCAGATTAAGGGTTCCTGTATTCTTTGATTTCATAAATAGCAGACTTCTATGTCTGTAAATGAATGTGTGTACAGTATATATAGAAAAAATGTGATATAATCTTTACAAATGTAATCTAATCACCTGGATTTTTTTTTTTTTTTTTTTTTTTTTTTTGGCGGTATGTGGGCCTCTCACTGTTGTGGCCTCTCCCGTTGCGGAGCACAGGCTCCGGACGCGCAGGCTCAGTGGCCATGGCTCACGGGCCCAGCCGCTCTGCGGCATGTGGGATCCTCCCGGACCGGGGCATGAACCCGTGTCCCCTACATCGTCAGGCCGACTCTCAACCACTGCGCCACCAGGGAAGCCCTAATCACCTGGATTTTTAATAAACGTGTAAATACACATATCATTTAAAAGCTATACTGGGCCGCTGGGGCAAGAAAAATAATGCTGGGTAAAAGACTAAGAGAGTATTTTTAAACTTCCCCATGAGCAACGGTGGGCAGGAAGGCCAGGCCCAGTGGCCACGCTGCCCCTTGACTCATGTGGAGACGGACCAGGGGCTCCTCAGAGTCAGAGCCGAGTCGGAACCCCTCGGCGGGCTCAAAGCCCCTGCCCCCTGGGAACACTTCCCACGGTGGCTCTGGCGTCACGTGTGGAGAGCACATGCCACCCGGTCACAGGCCTCAGAGGAACTGGTGGGGAATGATGGCCGCGCAGGCCCTTTGTGCTGGCAATAGCCGGGACGGGGCGGTGCCTGGTGTGTCTGGACGCAGCAGTCCAAGTGCGGTGCTCCTGCAGGGCCCTTTCCCGAAGGCCTCCCTCCTCCTAGGAACGGGCATTTCTCACAAAAAAGGGCAGAGGCAAGAATAGAGGCTGGGTGTCAGGAGCCCTGATTCTACCTTGGCTCTATCAGTAACAGATGGGTGGGACCACACATCCGTGTTGACAAAGACCCCACAGCCCTGTGCCCTGACCTGGCAGAAAGCAGTGTGGAGTCCCCTTTGTTTTACAAAAGAGGCAAGTTAGGTTCTTGCTGTACATTCATGAGAACATGTTCCAGGTCACAAAGCTCGCCAGGGACATGGCCCCAGCTCGCTCTGCTGCCCACAGGGCCTCAGTTTCCCCACCTGAACAACAAAACAGGAGCCAGCATGATCTCCAGCTTCCTTTCTCCCCCTGCCTGGCTGTTTGGTTTTCTTAGGAGGGAAGAGGATAGCAGGTGAGGGCCCAGCTCTGGTGCGAGCGGCCAAGCAGCTGCTGAGGGGACGGGCAGGCTGATGGCAGCAAGAGAGGAGACCAGAAGGAAGGCCGTGTGGCTGTGGCTACAGCCTTGTATTAACAATTAGTACTAATAGCTCAACATTAACTCTTTAAAATTTTATTTTGCAAACAGAGGAACAGCTAACAGCTACTCATACTCAAGAGTAAAAGGTTGAAAGCATTTCCTCTAAGGTCAGGAACAGGACTGCTCTTATTCAACACAGTCCTGGAAGTCTTACAGCAATTAGGCAGAAAAAGAAATACAAGGCATCCAGACCAGAAAGGAAGAAGTCAAGCTGTCACCATTTGTGATATAATATCACATGACAGATAGATAGTAGAAAATGCTGAAGGCCCCACCAAAACAACATTACAACTAACTGAACTCAGTGAGGTTGCAGGAGACAAAACCAACACATAGAAATCTGTCGCCTGTCTATACAGTAACAGCAAACCATCAGCAAGAGAAATGAAGAAAACAACCCCACTCACAATTGCATCAAAAAGAATAAAATACCTAGGAATAAATTTAACCAAGGACGTGAAAGGCCTGCACAACAAAAATTATAACACACTAACGAAAGAAATTAAAGATAACACAAATGGAAAGATATACCATGCTCATGGATTGGAAGAATGAATACTGTTAAAATGACCCTACTACCCAAGGCAATCTATAGATTCCATGCAATCCAATCAAAATACCAATGGCATTTTTCACAGAAATAGGACAATCCTAAAATTTGTATGGAACAAAAGACCCCAAAGAGCCAAAGCCATCTTGAGAAAGAAGAACAAAGCTGGAGGCGTAACACTCCCTGACTTCAGACTGTATCTCAAAGCTACAGTAAACAAAACAGTTAGTACTGGCACAAAAAAAGACACAAAGATCAACAGAACGGAATAGAGAGCCCAGAAAAAAATCCATGCATAAGTGGTCAACAAAGGAGCCAAGGATATACTGTGGGGAAAGGACAGTCTCTACAAGTGATACTGGGAAAACTGGACAGTCATATACAAAACAATGAAACTGTATCTACACCATACACAAAGATCAACTCAAAATGGATTAAAGACTTGAACATAAGAGCAGAAACAATAAAACTCCTAGGAAAAAACATAGGCAGTAAGCTCCTTGACATCAGTCTTGGCAATGACTTTTTTGGATTTGACATCCAAAGCACAGGCAGCAAAGGCAAAAATAAACAAGTGAGAATACAGCAAACTAAAATGCTTCTGCAGATTAAAAGACATAAACTACTATGTATAAAATAAATAACCTACACAGACATATTGTACAACACAGGGAATAAAGCCAATATTTTATAATAACTATAAAAACTATAAATGGAATATAACCTTTAAAACTGTGAATCACTGTGCTGTATACCTGTAACATATACTATTGTACATCAACTATACCGAAAAAAAGGGAAAAAAAGCTTCTGCACAGCAAAGGAAACCATCAACAAAATGAAAAGGTAACCTACTGAATGGGAGAAATTATTTACAAATCATGTATGTGACAAGGGGTTAATATTCAAAATATATAAATAACTCATACAACTCAACAGCAAAAAAACAAAACAATCTGATTAAAAAATGGGCAGCAGGATCTGAATAGACATTTTTCCAAAGAACACATACAGATGGCCAACAGGGACACGTAAAGGTGCTCAACATCACTAATCATCAGGGAAATGTAAATCAAAACCACAATGAGATATCACCTCATAACTGTTAGAATGGCCATCATCAAAAAAGACAAGAAATAACAAATGTTGGAGAGGGTGTGGAAGAAAGGGAACCTTTATGCACCGTTGGTGGGAACGTAAATTGGTGCAGCCACTCTGAAAAGCAGCATGGAGGCTCTTAAAAATTAAAAACAGAACTACTATATGATCCAGCAATTCCACTTCTGGGTATTTATCAGAAAAAAATAAAAATACTATCTCGAGGAGATCTGCACCCCTATGTTCACCGCAGCACTATTTACAACAGCCAAGACACGCAAACAACCTAAGTGTAAGTGTCCACCGATGAGTGCAATGGATAAAGAAACTGTTATACACACACACATACATACACACACACAATGGAATATTATTCAGCCATAAAAAAGAATGAAATCTTGTCATTTGTGACAACATGGACTGAGGGCATGACGCTAAGTGAAATAAATCAGAGGAAGACAAATGACATTATGATTTCACTTCTATGTGGAATCTTAAAACAAAACAAAACAAAAACAAACTGATAGACACAGAGAACAGATTGGTGGTTGCCAGAGGCGGGGTAGGAGGTGGGCCAAATGGGTCAAGGGGTTCAGAAGGTAAAAATTTCCAGTTACAAAATAAATAAGTCATGGGGAACATTCCTGTAAAACACTAACTAAATGTAAACAAGGCTGGTAAGTGTGCCACCCCTTTGGTCAGGCGGGCCATCCTCAGAGGTGTGACAGTCAGTACCTGCAAGTCTGCAAGCTCCATGGTGGTCTTTCCTTCGAGGCACAGGGCCTGCGCAATGAAGGCGTGCAGGTCCTCCAGACAAAGGGTGTCCACCTGCGTGGGAGAGAGAGCCAGCGTCAGCCCCAGGAAAACCAGCTCTGACCAAATACACGCATGGGACACATGCATGTGCACATACACACATACACTTGTACACACACACACACACACACACACAGGCAGCAGAAGAGACGCCAGTGGAGGTGAGCAGGGTCTTTTCTCCCACCACCCACAGTCCCTGGTGTGAAAATCTCCACGACACCTAGGGCCAAGCTGGACAGGGGAGCCTATTACTCACTAGCAAGGCAGAACGCTCCAGAATGCCTGGGGAAAGCCTGAGCTATGACCAAGTCTAAGTCTTGGAGCAACACAGGTCATCAAGTTTTGACACAAATTTCCAGAACTGACAATTCAGGGGGTTGCAGACTGAGAGCACCCACAGCTGGCCTGAGCCAGAGTGATCAGAGCTGGGATAAACACCCACCCTTGCCAGCCCCAGACGTCAACTGTGTCCTTAGATGCCAGTTTAAAGGAAACCAGGATTCCCCAGATATGAGTCCCTTCCCATCCTTTGTGGAATCAAAGAGTCTAACCAAAGTGTGAGTGAGAAGCAAGGAGAGACAGAGACATGGAGAAAGAGACAGACCCTGGAAAGGAGGAGGGGATGGAGATCAAAGACAGCACCAGGCCCGGCAATCGGCAACACCTTTGCACCCTCCTCACAGGGTCACGAGGCTCAGCCACCAAATGCCACACTGGTCCCGTCACTATCCATTCCCATGTTTACTCCAAAATAGTTTTTGCCTTTGAATAAATGACAGCTGTAATTATTTCAGGGAAAAAACAAGAAATCTACAAATGTGCAGCACTCGTGACCAAGAAAAAAGATCCCAATCCACAGAAGCAAGACCAAGCAGAAAGTATTTTTTTTAAAACCCATAAACCCTCACCTCTCTGTGCTTAGACAGGTTTGTAGGCATACAGTTAGTTCTACTTCTTGCCATTAGCAACTTTTGCAGAAGGCTGATTTTAAAAGACACAACCTATGAGAAAGGAATAACTCTTTCATGTCCTATTTTTTTCAGTTAACCTATTTCATACTCTGCCACCACCTTTGTAATTAACAAATCTATAACATATCAGAAGAGGCAAGAGTCTTAGTAATACCAATTTTTTAGAATTTCGCATAATGGATATTATTATTACAAAGTATTTGCTCTAGTGTACATTATAAAAAATATGTAAACTTTCTATGATGCAAACTTACACTTGCAGAAAAGCTTCTCAGATAAGCCTCTGATAAAAAATGCTGCTCAGGGCTTCCCTGGTGGCGCAGTGGTTGAGAATCTGCCTGCCGATGCAGGGGACATGGGTTCGTGGCCCGGTCCAGGAGGATCCCACATGCCACGGAGCGGCTGGGCCCGTGAGCCATGGCCGCTGAGCCTGCACGTCCGGAGCCTGTGCTCCACCACGGGAGAGGCCACAACAGTGAGAGGCCCGTGACCGGCGCAAAAAAAAAAAAAAAAAAAAAAAAAAAAATGCTGCTCACTTGGAGGTACGAATCCAAGTGAACAAAAGAGAGGGTTTTGTTTCTCTACAGGTTCTGTACACTGAACAGTATGTAGTTAACCCGTATGGCACATCAAAACATCTAATTTAAGCTTCACTATATCAAAGTACAGTATTTTTTAAAAATTACATTTTTAGTCTTATTAATCCTGAGAGAACAGTTATCCCTGTGAATAATAACACAGTACGGTACCTTTTAATCTGGGGGACAACGCTGATGTGTCGATTTGTTTTCTAGTTTTAAAAAGTTCCAATTTGAATGTGTCCTTGCAAGTCAAACCCACACTGAGTCTATCTCCTGCTGACTTACTTACACTAGAGATTTTCACTGAAAAGGTAGTTACTAGTAGAAAGAAGGTAGAAGTAGAAGTTTTCCTCCTGATGCTTGTCTTGCTTCAGGTTTATATAAATATGAGATGTAAAGTGACCGTTCTGTGATCTAGAATATTTTTCCTGTTGGAAGTGGATTTTCATAACTAATGATCACTTGCACAGCTGACAAGAAAGCAGAGCTGTATCAGGTGACTGTGAATGGGTTCAAGGACCTATCTCTACTGCTGGAAAAAATAATGCAAAACGTAGTCTTAGGAGTGCTAACACATGGCATCACTATCTGTCTGTTCACAAGGAGTACTGAGAAGAAAACCACTGATCTTTCTGGAGGAGAAAACTCAGCTATCGGTCATCTACCACTTCCCAATTCCCTCTATGGGTCCACCTCAGCCGCCTGTAGATTCATAAACAATGGACAGAAAATATTAACTGATAATACACGCATGTACATTTAGTAAAAATATAAAAAGAAATATATTTTTACATTTAAATACTAAATAATCCTGCCATCATTTACTGATTTACACTTTGCTGAGTCTGGTGCAAATAAAGGAAAGTTCTACTCAAAAGTACAGTTGAGGGCTTCCCTGGTGGCGCAGCGGTTGAGAGTCCGCCTGCCGATGCAGGGGACATGGTTTCGTGCCCCGGTCCGGGAAGATCCCACATGCCGCTGAGCGGCTGGGCCCGTGAGCCATGGCCGCTGAGCCTGTGCGTCCGGAGCCTGTGCTCCGCAACGGGAGAGGCCACAGCAGTGAGAGGCCTGCGTACCGCAAACAAACAAACAAACAAACAAAAACTACAGTTGATTCTGGTGCATGTGAAACCAATAAAGAAGCAATAAAATCTCTTAAGGGTGATTTAACTATATATACCACGTTCGTACAAAATGCAAAATACAGGACTAGCTATAAAATGGCAGAGGACTTTTAGAAAGGAAAAATCAGTGTATGATTCCCCTGAAATGTAATTCTACCATAAGTTAGTTTCTTAAAGACAATCAATGATTCCTAAAGTGAATTCAGGTTTGAAAAACAGAAACATAATTTTCTATTCCAGACAAATGAAAACTTGATGGTTACGGCAAAGCAGACGGAGACCAGAGGAGGGAACAGCTGCTGGGGATCAGGAAAGCTGGTGAGAAGGTCTACATGGCTAAAGAAACAGACACTTGATGGCAAAGGACTTTTACAAACAGTTCAGCTGGGGAAGGGAAGCGGGAGATGGAATGTATTTAAGCTCTTCTTTTGTTGAGGTGTCCCGACGTTATCATGCACGTGGAAACTAATAAAAGGCGAATGTTTTCAGTGGCCCTTGTAAGCTCCCTGCATAAACTAACGAACCGCACGAACGAGGACCTGGCGGCGCCTCCCTGCGCGTGGCCGTGGCCTTCTCCACTCCACGCGTGGCCCAGCTCTGCAGGTGGGGGTGGCTGACAGCGACAACCACCCTGGTGGGCTTTTCTCTGGGCACCTGTGCAGGACACTTCTCGCCTTCTACAGAACGCCTGGCCAGTAGCCTCAGGAAGAAGGTGTGACCCCGTTCACAGGTTGAAAAGCGAACATTTGTTAGATGACTTAGGAAAGTTGAAGTAGTCTCCCTCGGTAGCTCTGTGCTTCTGGGAAGATCTGTGACTCCAGCCAGGTCAGCCGGACGGCAGCGCTGGACCTTCTCACCATTACATGAAACCCCACCAACAGGAACCACCACCCACATAGGGACACAGAACAGTCCAGAGCCCAAAAAGCTCGGCAAGCGTGAGCAAAGTGCAACACGGTTCCTGCACAGGTCAGACGCCTCACGCCTGTGTCACACTTAGGTGCAGGGCCCACCTCTAAGTCCGGCAGCAGACGGGGCTTCTCAAATGTACGCCCACACAGAACCCTTACTTGAGTCCGAGCGTTTCGAAGGACTGGAGTTTATGGAACAGACACTGGGCAGAGATGGTGCAGGGGACCAGCCCACGGCTACATCCCAGAGCACCACACCCCACGAAAGGCGAGGGCCAGGAGTGAGGGGTGACAGCAGCAGCTTCGACAGGGAAGGAGGTTACCTGCACAAAGAGGTAGATCAGGAGGCAGCAGAGCTCCTGGAAGGGGCTCTCGACCACCTGTAGCTCTTCTCGCGAGGAGGAAAGGTCAAAACAGGCCAGGAGCGTGTCCAAGCGTTGGGCCTCTAGTCCTGCCTCTTGGCTCAGCCACAGTAGCTTCAAACTAGGCGTTCCCCCTGTTAGAGGAAAGTCCATTTACCGTTATTCTTTGCACTAGCAGGTTATAACACGCGTCTGCAGAACTACAATAAAGGAATAAAGGGCACTAACCTCTTCCCTTCCCAATATCCGTGGGCTGTAAAGTGTAAAGCGACTGGAAATAAACATGAACAGAACTTCCTGGTTTAAACAAGCAGAAACCCTAAAAGGTCAGCATATATGTATTTCATTGAAACCAGTCTTCTTTTTTTAAATGGATACATTGTGGGGGAAGAGGGCTTTTTCCTACCAGTGTTGCTCGCTGTACTGTCTTAGGGCGTGAGACACAGCACAGCTGCGATGGGGTGCTTGGTGGAAACACCACCGATTTGCTGTTAGTTTGCTGTTATTTCCCCAGACTAGTGGTTTTCAAACTTCAGTGTGCAAAAGAACCAGCTGCCAAAATTGTTAAAAATACATTTCCTGGGGTCTGTATGCAGAAATTCTGCTTTGCTAGGTAAAGTACCTGGGAGTCTGCACTGAACAAACTAGAGACTGGGATAAGCAGGGCACCTGTGAGCTCCAAGCTTTGGAAAGCACATCCCTAGAACTATTAAACAGAAATTCCTAAAATATTACAATTCTACTAAATTTGTGTTTTATTCCTACATTTCATATATATGTTTAAATTATTAAAATCAAAGAAAAGAAAAACTTCTCACTCATTTACCCAAGTCGCCGTCAATGGCAGCACGAGTCTGGAGGAAGACACAGCAGCCCTGCTCCTTCTGCCCAGAGGGGCCAGGCCTGGGCTGGGCCAAGTCTTGCCAAGAGCAGCAGCTGTGACTTTCTGTAGGTCCCGTGGCTGCAAGGCATCCTCAAGTGCAAGGTCGGCTGGCCCTAACCATCCCACAGGTTCACTAAGAAACAAAACTCACTAACCAAATGGTATCAGAATTAAGTGACTCAAAAAAGGAAGTTCTTCCCCTTTTCTGTTTATGCTTCTCACAATGACATTCAATATTCTCAGGTGTGTATTTCCCACCATCAGAAGTGAAACAGCCCAGCAAAAGTCACTTGCATTTCTGATATGGCTGAAGTGTTCCCTCCTCCCCAAAATACTTTTTCATTATTTATTAAATCATCTTTTCCCTTGGAAGAAAGAAAATGAAGGTAATTTTGTTTTGGCAAAAACAACGGCACTAGTTTTTAAGATAGAAATACTATTCCAAGAGAATCACAGGGTCAGCTATTACTTCTTAGAAACACGCTTTTCTGGAAAACAATCATCTTGCAGGGGTCTGCAAATAGAAGCCTGTGGGCAAAATCCAGCTCATTGTCAGTTTTTGTACAACCCATAAACTATTAATGACTTTCACATTTTTAAATAGCTGAAAATAGCAAAGTAAAAATATTTCACAATATGAGAAAATTGTGTAACTCTGCCAGAAAAGATCAAGGGTAGCCCTTACACTTTACCCAGAGTTCCATGGGCAGCTGAGATGTTCCAAAGAACAATCCAGAGATCTAAGCAGGTGATCTGGTCTGTAGGTCACCAACTACAATACACTGCCTCTGGAACACATCAGCTTCAAAAACCAAATTATGTCACTTGGCAAAGGTTTTTGCGTGAATCTGTGGACAGACAGGAAAGTCTCAAGGCTTTTCGGAGCAACCGAGCCCTGGAAGGGCACGCAGAGGGACAAGGAAAGTGGTCATTTCTGTGAATGACAACTTGGAAGACTGTCCAAGATACCTGGGCGGACCCACCCCAGGGTGGAGGCTACTGGATGCTTCACTAGTAACAAAGCAATGGTCCCATGTGTGCTTTTACAGCTATAAATGCACGAGTGAATGAATACACTCCTACACTCTAAACCGTAGCACTTCTGTGTGCTTTCTATACGGAAATAACGTAATCGCTGGGTTTTAGAGTTATCCTATGATTATTTTCCTTGCATATTCCTAGGGTAAGAAACCATAAAACTGTCTGGTGTGTGTGCACTCTGAGAAAGAGAGAGGTGACACTTCCAGAAATTAACCTGCATACACTGTGTGTCTCAAATTTACTTGTGAAGGTTTTAATTCATAAGTCTGATTTAAATGAATATTTATTTAGCATTCTGTTTGAAAGAGCATCCCTGGCCAAAAAAAGACAAAATAAAAAACGCTGACTACTCACATGCAAACTGAATCTTTATTCTGGTTGGATAAACTTCAGTAGCTTATTTACAATAAGTAAAAAAATTCATTCAGATATAAATGGACTAGAATGAGTTGACATCTCAATATATTAAATTCTAAACTTCCATGGATGAGCTGATTTCATGCTTGCAAAATAACAGTGTTATAGTGCTTCTACCTAATACATTCAAAATATAGTGAATTAGGTATAAAAAGCAGTCAGTGCAAAATTCAACCACTGGCTTGTGACTCATACGTGTATTTGTAACATTTAGTTGACAAAGCTTCCAATTATCTTTACAAATGGAAGAAAAATACGACTGAGGTTTTAAATCCATTTGTTCTAATCCACAACATCAGGGAGGTGGCTTCAGAGGCTGGGGCCCTGACAGCATCTCCTCACGAGCAGCACATTCTCTCACCCATAGAGCAGGTTGATGACCTCCAGTTACCACCCACAGAAACCTCCAAGCTGTGACAACACTTTTTTCACCTGTATTAACAAGTGTCAAGATGGAAACCTTCAACAGTACATGTTAAGAGGAGCTGAAATAAGAAAAATTCACTACAGGTGTTTACCAAATAATGGAAGGAATCAAATATAGCCCCTTCTTGTCGTAAAATATACCGCTCCACCTCATTTCATTTTATAAAATAGTCTTCTAAGATGATCTACAAGATTCTAGCGAGTCAAACATCTTTATATAGCCAAGAAATACTAAGTTTACTCACTGATTCTTTTTTTTTTTTTTTTTTTTTTTTTTTTGCGGTATGTGGGCCTCTCACTGTTGTGGCCTCTCCCGTTGCGGAGCACAGGCTCCGGATGCGCAGGCCCAGCGGCCATGGCTCACGGGCCCAGCCGCTCCGCGGCATATGGGATCTTCCCGGACCGGGGCACAAACCTGTATCCCCTGCATCGGCAGGCGGACTCTTAACCACTTGCGCCACCAGGGAGGCCCTACTCACTGATTCTTGAACAACACTTTAAAAAATCATTCTATTGGGTTAGCCAAAAAGTACCCTCCGTTTTTAAGTAAAAATAAAAGACACATTTTTCATTTTCACCAAGAACTTTACTGAACAATGTATTTACCCTTCAGTTCCACCACCTTCTGCCATCTTTCAGGCAATTTCATAATTCCATCTTCCCAAAACTTTTTATCTTTTTGAGCAAAGAACTGTTCCTGGTGCCCTTTACAGTCTTCCAGGGAACGGAAAGCTTTTCCATTATGAGAATTTTGTAAAGACCAAAATAAATGGAAATCCAAAGGTGCAATGTCTGGTGAATACAGCAGATGAATCAGAACTTCCCAGCCAAGCTGTAACAGTTTTTGCCTGGTCATCAAAGAAACATGTGGTCTTGCATCATCCTGATGAAAGATTATGTATTTTCTGTTGACTAATTCTGGATGCTTTTCATCGAGTGCTGCTTTCAGTTGGTTTAATTGGGAGCAGCACTTGTTGGAATTAATTGTTTGGTTTTCCGGAAGAAGCTCATAATAGAGGACTTCCTTCCAATCCCACCATATACACAACATCACCTTCTTTGGATGAAGACTGGCCTTTGGTATGGTTGGTGGTGGTTCATTTCGCTTGCCCCACGATCTCTTCCATTCCACATTATTGTACAGTAACCACTTTTCATCACCTGTCACAATTTGTTCTAAAAACGGAACGTTTTCATTACATTTCAGTAGAGAATTACATGTGGAAGTACGGTCAAGAAGGTTTTTTTCGCTTAACTTATGTGGAACCCAAACATCCACATAACCAGCTGGTGCAAATGATTTTCAACTCTTGAGTTGGATATTTTGAGTATGTCAGCTATCTCCTGCATGGAATAACGTTGACTGTTCTCAATTAATGTCTCAATTTTATCGCTACCAACTTCAACTGGTTTACCCGACCGTGGAGCATCATCCAGTGAGAAATCTCCAGCATGAAACTTCGCAAACCACTTTTGACACATTCGATCAGTCACAGCACCTCTTCCATACACTGCACAAATCTTTTTTTGCATTTCGGTTACATTTTTACCTTTCTTGAAATAATAAAGCAAAATATGCCAAAAATGTTGCTTTTTTTCTTCCATCTTCAGTGTTAACATGGCTACACAAAAATTCACCAATTTTGATAAGTCTTTTATTAAATGCATGCTGATATGACAGCTGTCACATACAATCTAACAAAATTATTTTGAATGAAGTTAAAGACAACTAAGTGCTACTAGAGCCACCTTATGGAAAAAATGAATGAACTTTTGGCCACCCCAACAGACAGACAAATTACCAATTAGATACGTGCAATCAGCTTTCCTAGGTTTGTAAAATAAGGATATGCTTATTATGACTAAAAAATGGCTCTGCGAAGAATAAAAAAAATCATCTACATTTTGTCTAAAGAAGAATCTCCAGTTCTAGAGCTAGAAAGCTATTTCAAATGCTTGCCTGTTATGCGGTCCAAGACTCACAACACAAAATGCAGAACATCCGTAAGTGAAGTGTGATGAATGAACAAACACACATGGACGCAAGGATCCTGTAAGGGTCGTCTGGGGAAAGGAAGTTAAATTTCAAGGTACACCCTTCTGTGTTACCAGGAACATCACCTTTCATGACATATTGTAAGATAAGTGGAATGTAATATCTATACAATTATAAACGTAATATAGCTAGTACATCTGGATGTGTGTATATGTACACACACGTAAAGATGGGGATGTGGATGGAATATATGCATGTAAATGAGCTCTCTGAATAAAATATACCAGTAATGAAATTAGTTTTTCTGCTCCCTGGCTGGTCATTTATAATTCTTTCCCCTTTTTAATTCTTACCTAATTTTTAGGTAATCTTTGTAATTTTTCTGCTCCCCTTCTGTCTCCTTTCCACTTTGTTAAAAAACATCTGATTTATTTTTTATTTCCATCATTTAAGAAAGCAAGTGTTAAATCATGTGTGCTGTTAGAGGAAAAAGTCTTTTTTTCTACATTGGCCGCTACATTGGGAGACTCACTGAAAATGTAACATTCATGATATCAACCTAACTGAACCATCTCAGGAGAAGAAGAAGGATCAGACATGGTCTCCTAAAGCAACAGCTCTAGCAGTGCCACTGGCCTTGCTGGAAAGGATGGCTTTAATCAGGCAGCAAGGACACCTTGCACCTGTGCACAAGGGGACTGCCAAGGTAAGGATCAAGCAGGAGGAGTCCACTGCTTTTAATCCCACATCGTCAGGGTGATAGAAAACATCTGAAACAGGAATTGGATAGTCCATTTTCCAATTTAGTCTAAAACCACTTGGCATTTTTCCTCATGGATATAGAAAGTTATTTATATATAAAAATCTTGTCATCTTGTATCATTATTAACATAAGCATGAACAGAGTCATTCACCTAAACCACCTGCAACAAAAGTTCAAGATCCCATTTCCAGCTTCCTAGTGATGGCAGACGTGCCGTCCCCAGCTCCTTCTGGAAGCAGAGTCCCAACTGCAGTCTGGGTGTGCCACACGCACAAACCTGTGGTTCACAAGACCCAGAAGCAGTCTCTCTGATAAATGAATGACTTCTAGAGCTTATTAAAACCTTATATGTAGTTGTCTCTAAAATTAACTCGTAATAATGAATAACCAAATATTCTCCATAATTCAAATGAGGAAAAGAACTATCATAATCACTTTCCACATTATTTTTGGAAAGATCCTATAAAATGAAAATTACATATATAGCAGAACGTCTCTGGGAAACGATTTTGGCTATCCTTTAAAGATACTTCTTGCTGTAAAACCAAATGTCAATTCATCTTAATTTGTTTTTGTGATAAGCACACCTTTTTAGGTTTGAGTATATCACTCACCAACTGAGAGAGTAAGGAAATATTCCTTCAACTTCTCTCCCTATACAATTCCACTTATAAGAAAAATGTTTTGCAGTGTTCAAATCCTTATTTGGTAAATTATAGGCTTGAGTGATAGAAAACAATAGTGACTTGAGAGAATTTAATACATACAAAAATGGAATATAAAAGTCTTAGAAAAGTATTTGTTTTCTGAAACAATAATGAGGGCCACTAGAATAAACCCTAAACCCCCTCTTCTTCAGCTGTCTGTATGTAAAACGCTATCTCCTACAAACATTCTTGACCTTTTTCAGATACTAAGAACTCACAGGAAGGATTTACTTCAACTAATTTTTAGGAGAACTTTGTTTTTTCCTCTCCTCCCATTATGTGTTTTAAGATACCTCCCTTGAAAAAACTTTTTTTCCAGTTAAAATAACTTTTCTTCGCCTCCCCTACCCAGTTCCTCAAGCCCCCCTTCAGTGGTGGGAACAAGACGAGAACTGATTCAAACAGAGTAGCAAGAACCCAGCCTTGTTAGTTGGGCGGGTTTCACTGAGTGGCGGCCAGGCGTCAGGTCCTGGGGCCCAAACCATGACGACCTTTCTTCCCCCCACCCCAACATGGACCTTGAGCAGTGGGAGGGGAACAAGGCAGGACGATTCGGCAGACTGGCCCCGGGGAACTCGATATAATGCCCTTTCCTCAGCTGTTTTAGAACTTTATTAGATACATTGCTCTGGGACCCACGGTAGAAATGAAAATTAGTACGTGTACAGTTCTGGAAAAGTATGTTTCCACAGAGATCAGTAATGGACTTGCATCACTTGGTGAACAAATCAGTGATTTATTTCAATCAGGGCTGTCTGTACCTGGAATGCTCATCTGCAGAGGCCTGACGAGGTCCGGCTGCCTCAGTGGGTTCCCAGAGTACACAAACCACTCCTTGACAGTGGGGCAGGTGCTGGCACCACCTGAGTAAAGACAGCGGCATCAGTGGACATGCGTGAGTGCCAATTCATCACCAGGCTAACGCTGCAACAGACCCACATCGGCCAGGACCAACTCCACGCTGGTGAGCACAGTGAGTTCTCACATCCAAGGTCACTGAGAGGCCTTGGGCTTCCAGCAGTGGGTCCCCTACCCTCTGATCTGACAGCCATCCGTTCATTCCAACAAGAATGATAACCTTGTGGGGGGGATGGCAGGATCACCTGGGTAAGTGATTACCAGGCAGAGAGGGAGCCACGGAGATGACTCCTGCAGCATTCTGCCTTCCTTCCTTCCCACCCTCCCACCATTCCAGAAAACATTTACAGAGAACTGGAGGAATAGGACAGTCCTTTCTGTTCTTAAATTCACTACTTTACGCAACTATCAAGACTACTGTTATGTCAGACAATTCAGAAAGCTGACAGAAATCATCTAGAATTAAAGACCTTTCTGTCTGCTGCTGGATTATTAATTGCTACAGAAGTTCAGCTGGCTTCCATCCTCCTACCGTCCTCAGCAAAGCGGAGGTGGCAGAAGCCTGTCCTACTCAGTGTTCTCACTCAGCCTCTCAAAGCCATCAGCGCCAGGCTCCCCTGCGGCCTCCAGACCCTGTCCGCCCCCAGGGCCCTCACCACACCAGCCCTGGCCTGGGGCCCACAAGGGGAACTCTTGGCCTCACCCCTTCACGCCGGCACTGCCCTGGCGAGAGCAGGCTCCTCTTCAGTCTCATCTCCTTTCAAGCCATTCTCCACGTCAATGGGGGCTTTTGGGGTTTTGCTTTTTTAAAAATGAAAAGTTGACCAGGTTGGTCGCTCTTTCTAATTAAGATCCCCCAATAGCTGCCCAGGGACCAGAGAGAGTGCGGACCTTGGAGCCCAGCAATTGCCCAGGGCCCCTGAGTTGCTCGGCGGGTGGTGACTGGTTCCTGGGCGGCTGACGCTGCTGGTCTGGGGACCCCGGGCTCCACTAAGCTGCAGCCCCCCAGGTCCCCACACTCACCTTGTCTTTTCTTACCTCTGCATTTGGTCCACACTCTCTTCTCTACCCGCCCCCTGCCCCGCAGAGGCCCACTTCCCTTGACGGGCACTTGGTGAACTCCCCCTTCCCCTCACTCCCAGCTTAGGCGTCAGTCCCGCTAGTGCGGGGCCAGCGCCTCCCCCAGCACCCCATGCCTCCCTCCCCTAGTTCTCTGGCCGGGGTCCCGCATATGCCTGCATATTTCCCGCGGCTGCCCACCCTAACTGTGAGCTCCCCAGAGCAAGAACTGTGTCTTCTTCATATAAAACAAGGCCCAGAGCAAATATTCATTAACTGTTAAGTTTAATGAGCAAATTCATCTTAGTCTAAATTTCACACATACCAAAAAATTTTTAAAAAGAAAGAAAATCTAAGAAGTATTATTGATGTTGTTAAGAACAAAACAATCCACTTTCTATAGAATCCTCTTGGCCTAGGTTTCCATTACATTAAAAAACAGCCAACTGAGTGAATACTGTCCTACTCATGCCAAGAGACAAACCTTAGTAGGTTTAGTAACTCACACTCAACCGCTGCCATTACTGAACCTAGCCTGCCAATTGACTCCTTGGGAATCACTAAAACATTCACAAAACCACACTTCACACCGCATGGAAGTGACCATCTTTCATCGAAAACTGTTCACAGCACAGAGGTTCAGAGTTGACACCTCAAAGTTTTAATTCTAAATAACACACAAAGAAAGTAAAGATAGGTTCACGATGGGCACTGGTATCCTTTATTTAAAAACACCTGACAGGGCTTCCCTGGTGGTGCAGTGGTTGAGAGTCTGCTTGCTGATGCAGGGGACACGGGTTCGTGCCCCGGTCCAGGAAGATCCCACATGCCGCGGAGCGGCTGGGCCCATGAGCCATGGCCGCTGAGCCTGCGCAGCCGGAGCCTGTGCTCTGCAACGGGGGAGGCCACAACAGTGAGAGGCCCACGTATAGCAAAAAAAAAAAAAAAAACAAACAAAACAAAACAAAACACACCTGACAGGGGCTTCCCTGGTGGCGCAGTGGTTAAGACTACGCCTGCCAATGCTAGGGGACACGGGTTCGAGCCCTGGCCCAGGAAGATCCCACATGTCGCAGAGCAACTAAGCCCGTGCACCACAACTACTGAGCCTGTGCTCTAGAGCCCACGAGCCACAACTACTGAAGCCCGCGCGCCTAGAGCCCGTGCTCTGCAACAAGAGAAGCCACCGCAATGAGAAGCCCGCGCACAGCAATGAAGACCCAATGCAGCCAAAAAATAAATAAATGAATAAAAATTAAAGAAATAAAATAAAATAAAAACACCTGATAGACCTTCTGTTATTTCCTTTCTTGTTAAGATCCAGGGAAGTCATCTTTCGGACAAATATTCCAAGAGAAATGCCACACAGTATCAGTCGTTCATCTGCAATCCAGGAGGAAACAGCTGCCCATCGAGATGAGTCCAATAGGAGCTGTGAACCCACCTCTGCATCAGGCCCGGCAGAGAAAACAGGCCCAAGGCCAGCACCAACACCAAGATCTCTCTTCCCTCAAAATGTAGACCACCACTGATGCCCAATCCCCTCTTTCCTCATTATTTAGACCAGCACTGACACCAAATTCCCTCTTTTCTCCATAACTTAGACCACCGAGGGTTAAGTGAATATTAATTACAAAGTATTTCTTAATTAACAAAAGAAGGGAAGCTTTTTTTTTTTTTTGCAGTACACAGCCCTCTCCCTGTTGTGGCCTCTCCCGTTGCGGAGCACAGGCTCTGGACGCGCAGGCTCAGCGGCCATGGCTCACGGGCCCAGCTGCTCCGCGGCATGTGGGATCCTCCTGGACCGGGGCACGAACCCGTGTCCCCTGCATCGGCAGGCGGACTCTCAACCACTGCACCACCAGGGAAGCCCGAAGCTTTTGCTTTTACAATAAAATGGTTAACTGACATCTGATGAGTTTAACTGACTAGGTCTCAGAACAACAAACTATGTTGCTTAAAATGCAGTACTTACAGCTATCTACTTACAGAGCCTTGAATAGGAAACTCTTAATTTTCAAATAAAATTAACTAGCCAGAGGATAAAAGTTCAATCAGAACTGCTGATCTGAATTTTCATTCCCCAAACAACACTTTATAAATTGTGGGGAAGGATACAGGAAAAGAGGGATAAAAACAAGCATCTTCTCCGAAGTGGAGGGCAGGTGTCTGCAGGTTCTTCTGCGTCCTGCCCTCACCTGGTGAGCTGCCCGGTGACAGAGACCCTCAATATGCCTTCGTTTCCTCCTTCTGCCAGAAGAGGGTAAAAAGGCAGTGCAGAGCAGCTAGAAAATGCTATCAACATGGCAGAGTAAGTCTGTAGTCTGGATAAGGTCTCTGTCCAGACCTAAACATTCATTTGGAAGCATTTTCACTGTTAATTCAGACTATGCCTACCACAGACACAGTTACAGCTCCCCACTCCTTCTAAAAGCCACAGCCGGATGCAAAGTGTTACCTGAAATCTTCTTAAAATAAAAATAAATGCATTTTGCTTGCAAATCCTATAGTTTAGCACATTCTCTGGGGTTCCACATAATTTCAGAGGTTTTAATCTGGTATGCACTTTGAAACAACAGCAGAAATGTTTGCAATAATTTGGTCTGTCTGAATTAAAAGAATCTTCTTAAATGCCTACATATCAAGAAAAAGAGAAGAGGAAACTGAGTTTGGTAATTCCTAAAAGAAAAGGTTGATTTTCTCATTTGAACTTTCAATTTGCTAGGCTCTGAGTTCAAAAGAGCAAAGTAAAAACTCAAGTAAAATTTCTTTGCTAGTTTTACTCTCTATTCACGCTCTAACATTTTATGTGGAAAACAGAAAAGTAGCATAATCAAATTTGTTCTTCTGCTATTCCCAAAGGACAGACTCATTATACTGCTTTATAAAAGCTTCTAGTATAACTAAGACATTTTCCCCTGGGAGCAAAACTGTGGAACCGTCTACACGTCCAACCGCTCTCCCATAAACACTCTTGATTATGCCAACACACACTCTCAGCAGTGCCCACTCCTCTCACACAGCCTGGAGGGTCTGTGAGCACTGGGAGGGGAAAAGAGAATGAGCAGAAGCAATGTCAACTTTAACCGCTCAAATACTGGGATTTTCAAGTCTGATAACAATCCTCCAGGCTTTAAAAAGTATATATATGTCCTTATGATCCTGTAATATTTTTTGTATTGCTGGTTTAATCTACAATTATGTGTGGCTTTAGTCCTTAAAAAAATAGAAGAACTCCCCATTCTTTTTTGTATACATCTGAAAAACAAAGTCACCTTTTAGGTCATCCTCTAGGACCTGGATGAACTGATGGCCTATAGGTGCTTTGTAAAGGTGCCACACGGATGACATGACTCCCCAACTGCCCATCACAAGACCATCGTTCTCCTGCAACTCCCATGGATTCCTAGAATGTCTGCTAAGTGAAAACGAGGAGAGAATGACAAGGAAAAAGGACAGTTAACCTTAACTGTTAAAGACTGCCACAGGCGTGGGCTCTTCTCCAGAGCTGCAAACCAGTGAGACACGAGGAGGAGAGCGGAACAGGATGTGCCTTCCTGCATCTTTCTGAGTTCCTTCTATTTCCTAAAATATATCAAGTTTTATGGTGATCTAACCTAATCTTATCATTAGGGAGACTAAAAAACGGAGACAGAATTAAAATCAGTGGTAAGAATGGGTATGAAGCCAAGGATGGGCTGAGGTCTGAGTTGATTTCAGGGTTTCTCCCTACTTTTGGCCATGATGCCATTGAGCTGCCTAAATACCATATATTCAACTATATAAAATACATGTAAGAGTGACAGCGACCAACCACTCCCTAAAGAGGCACCCTCCAACATTCCAGATGAACTGGAGTATCCAACAGATCCATTATCCAAATCTTGCCCATAATTATGATCTTTGAAGTATGAAGCCATCAGTTCGGTGCTGTGCTTTGGCTCAGACCTCCAGGGTCCACAGCTGTGCACCTGCAGGAGCCCTAGTGCTGAAAGTCCATGACCGTGGAGTTAAAGGCAACTTTGATTCTAAACCTCACTCCAAATGAGTGGGCTCCTGCCTGCCAGTCAGACGGGGCTTAGAGACAGCTGCTTACCTAGTGGGATTTGAGAGATCATCGCTCTCCCTCCCATGTCTGAAATTCAACCATTAGGGTAATCCTTTTCTAAGGAATGCCTTGCTAAATGCAAGTACTCCTGAAAAGGTAACATTTTAAACACACACTCAACACACAAAATATCGGTCACCTACTTCACCTGAGAAACCTGCCAGGTATGGCAAATGCCCCCTGAACAGTTCCTGCTCTCTCAGCCTAGTGGGGAGGAGGACCACTGGACAACACCCACGTGAACAGGGTGCAAGTCCAAACTGTAATAAGCTTAAGAATGAAAAGCACAAAGCATCTTCAGAGAGGAAATCTATTTTGATGATGGCATAAGGGAGGAATCTGGGGGAGTTAGTTTTCAAGGGCATGAGGGATAAAGAGAACTGATCAGAAGGATGGGTCATCTGTAAACATGTGGATGGACCTAGAGTCTGTCATACAGAGTGAGGTAAGTCAGAAAGAGAAAAATATCGTAGATTAACGCATATATGTGGAATCTAGAAAAATGGTACAGATGAACCTATTTCCAGGGCAGGAATAGAGACGGAGACGTAGAGAATGGACATGTGGACACAGGGGTGGAAGGGGGAGGGTGGGACACATTGGGGGCTTAGGATTGACATATATACACTACCATGTGTAAAAGAGATAGCTAGTGGGAACCTGCTGTAAAGCACAGGGAGTTCAGCTCAGTGCTCTGTGATGGCCTAGATGGGTGGGATGGGGGGTGGGAGGGAGGTCCAAGAGGGAGGGGATATATGTATATGTATAGCTCATTCACTTCGTTGTACAGCAGAAACCAACACAACATTGTAAAGCAGTTACACTCCTATTAAAAAAAAAAAAAAAAAGGATGGTCTGAGTCAGAAAAATATATTTTGTATTTTTCAACATGGATTTGGTTTTTAAAGCAATGCAAGTGAATGAAATCACCTGTGGATAAAGGGGGCAAACCCAGCTTTGATGGCCTCCCACCAACAGAGCCACTGAGAACAGGAGCCAGGCCAGCAACCTGAGGCTTCCAGCAGGAATTCGACGGTCCAGGAGGAGCTTCAGGAGGGAGAAGAGAAAGGTCCCTGATGGAGAGAGGAAGGAGAGAGGGACACTTCTCCAAAAAAGCTGAGGTTGAAGTGGTGAAATGTTCTCCAAATGCAGGAAAAACAAACCAGGAAGTAGAAGATGAAGAAACAGAACATCAGACCCGGAAGTGCAACATCTCTTGGCAGTTCCAATAGAGGAAAACAGACATATGGATGGGAGAAAAATGTATAAACGTGCAGGATAAAACTCTCCAAGGGGAAAACAGTCACCAAAAAGGAACAAGAACCACACTAGCACTCAACTCCGTCAGCACCCAGAACACTAGAGGAGGGTGGGGTTGGCTGAGACAGGGCAGTCGTGCTGACGACTCTTCCCTCTCCAACAACTCTAGAAGCCACCGCATTCTCGAGTGGACACTTTTTACCCTGAGGCACCGTGCAGACAGCAGCCTAGGGCGGGAGAGCCCGGCAGAACAAGCCACTCTCTGAGAGGACGAGGCTGTCGTAACAGCAGGGGCTGCAGACAGAACCAGGAGCTGGTGCCATGCAGAGAGGGCTCCAGAAGTCCGCAGAGGAGCACGCTCGAGGTCCTGGTGGGTCCAGGGCAAAGCTCAGTGAGGCCAGACAAGACTGCCAGACCCGGGAGCTGCACAGGGCTCCGTAACATGGGGCCCCCTGGGGCCAGTGTGCAGAGACGTTGTCAAACACCGGCACTAGGGTGACAGCCCAGGAAGGCCCAGCCTCAGGAGCAGGGCCACTCTACCTCCTGAAATTCCCTATAAGGCAAGCCCTGAAAGGATTAGGTAAATGAACGGCCCGACAGGACAGAAATCAAGACCCTTCCCAGATCCAAAATCTTCTAGAATACAATAAAAAATACTGGACATCAGAATAAGCAGAAATATGTGGACCCATTATAAGGAGGAAAAGTCAATAAACAGACACAGGCCCAGCAATGACAGGGATGATGGAATTAGTAGACAAGGACTTGAAAACAGCTACTGTGAACAAGTTTAAGGATTTAAAGGAAAACATGAAGACAGGGAAGAAAGAAATGGAAGATTGTTTTAAAAAGCTGAAAAACACAATATCTGAAATGACAATTTCACCGGATGGGTTACAGCAGATTAGACACTGCAGAGGAAAGACGCTGTAAATGTGAAAACAAGAGTGACCCAAATCGAAGCACAGAGAGCAGAGGCATAAAAACGAGCCTTGGTGCCTGAGGGACACTGTGAGGTGTGAACCAGGCACATAACTGAAGGCCCAGAGTGACAGGTGAGAGAGAGAGAGAAAAAGTTGAGCACCATTTCATGAAATGTTGTTTTCTAAGTCAATAGGGAATAGAAATGGACCCAAAGAGCTCAAGAGTTGAAAGCAGAATAAACAGAGAGGAAACGACTCCAAAGCTCAGCTTAAACAGTGGCTGAAAACCAGCAATCAAGAAGAAACCCTAAGGACAGCCAGAGAAACACACACTTGCAACCTGTGGACACAACAGTCAGAAGGACCATCGTCAACTCATGAGAAACACAAGCCAGAGACAACAGAATGACACCCTGAAAGTGCCCAACAAAAATATCTAGAATTCTACATCCAGCAGAATTACATTTCTGAAATAAAGAGCAGCAGAAATGGTGCACACAGAAGACCTCATCTCACCTATTAACTCCTTTAAAAGACAACTGGCTGGGACTTCCCTGGTGGCACAGTGGATAAGAATCTGCCTGCCAATGCAGGGGACACAGGTTCAATCCCTGGTCTGGGAAGATCCCACATGCCGAGGAGCAACTAAGCCCATGCGCCACAACTACTGAGCCTGCGCTCTAGAGCCTGCGAGCCACAACTACTGAGCCCATGTGCCACAACTACTGAAGCCCGCACAGCCTAGAGCCCGTGCTCCACAGCAAAAGCCACCTCGATGCAATAAGAAGCCCGCACACTGCAACGAAGAGTAGCCCCAGCTCGCCACAACTACAGAAAGCCTGCACGCAGCAACAAAGACCGAACGCAGCCAAAAAAATAAATAATTCTTAAAAAAAAAAAAAAAAAGACAACTGACTGTTCAAAGGAAGGGTTGGAAAACTTGGCTCATAGGCCAAATCTGGCTTGCTTGCTTGCTTTTATACAGTCTGAAAGCTACTAATGCTTTTCATATTGTTTTAAATGATTGGAAAATTATCAAAAGAAGAATTTTCTGTGACACAGACCAATGACATAAAATTCAAATTTTGTGACATGGGAAAACTAGATAAAGTTTCACTGGCACAGCCACGCCCTTCTGGACGTAGGTCCATGGCACTTGGCTCAGCAGGGCTCAGCAGTTGTTACAGACTATGGGGCCCTCAAAGCCTAAAATATTTATTATCATCTGGTCCTTCACGAAAAAGTTTGCCAACCCATGGTTTAAAGTAAAAATTAGAATCTTGTGTTATGGGGTTTAAAACATATGCATAATCTCAAAACGTTACCTACTATGTTTCCACTTATGTGACGTTCTCAAAATGACCAAAATGTTGAGTTGGAGGACAGACTAGTGGTCACCAGGGGACAGGGACAGAGGGCAGGGTACAAAGGGGCAGCATGAGAGAGTTCCCCTGTGGTGATGGACCCTTCCTGTACCTTGACATGGGATAAAACTGCATAGAACTAGACACATACCAAATGAATGGGTGGACAAAATGCTGAAAAGTGAATAATGTCTATAATCTAGTTAACAGTACTGTACCAATGTCAAATTCCTGGCTTTGATATTGTACTTCATTATATAAGATGTCATCTTTGGGGAAGCTGGGTGAAGGGTACATGAAACCCTATGAGCTATTTTTTGCAACTCCCTTGAGTATATAATCATTTAAAAAGTTTTAAAAATATACAGAATAGCAGGGAGAATGCAAGTACACTGTTGTAAGGTTGTTACAATACACATTACGTGGTATGATACTGAAGTCAAATTGTGACACGTTAAAGACATATATTATAAACCTTAGAAAAACTGCTAAAAAAACAAGCAAGCAAAAACAGGTAAATCTAATAATCCAAGTCCAATAATAAGCCAATATAAAACAAAATACTAAAAATTATTCAATTAATCCAAAAAAAGTCAGAAAAGGAGAAAATAAGGGAAAAAAGAACAGAGCAAAGAGCAAAATGAAGACTTAAACCCATGAAGACATTACATGTACTGTCAATAAGTACATTAAGTGTAAATGGCCTACACAGTCCAATTAAAAGACAGAGACTAAAAGACTGTACATGCTGCTTAAAAGAGACATACTTTAAATATAAAGAAATAGTTTAAAAGTAAAAGGACAGAAAGAAGATACACCATAATCATAAGAAAAGTGGGGTGTGTATACTAGTATCAGACAAAGCCAGCTTCAACATAGGGAATATGATCAGATTTTCTAAAAAAGGGAAATCTCATAATGTTAAAGGAGCCAATTCATTAAGAAACATACAATCCTCTGTGTACATTCACTAATAACAGAACCTCAAAAACATCTGAAGTAAAAACTAACAGAACTGAAGGGAATAAATAAAAACATCCACAACAGTATCTGGAGATTTCATCACTCTTTTCTTAAAAACTATGAACAAGCTAACAGAAAGTCGGTGGAAGACTCTCATAGCCCTCTTCGCAATACTGGCATTTATAGAACACCACGCTCAACTGTAGAAAAGACATCTCTTTTAGGTGCATGTGCAATAGTAAGCCAAGCCAAGCAAACAGCATAGAATACGCTTTACTATATTCATCATAAATAAACCTGCAACAGCAGCTTTTTATGTTTACATCCTAACAATGTAGACTTCATGTAGAAAGCCAAAAAGTTGAGAAAGAAAAAAGTGAGGGTCAGTTGTGAAGAGAAGTTCAATCTGAGTAATTTTCCTGTTACTGTGGTTATCTAATAAAGTTATCTCTGTGGCTGTCAATAAACTGCATTAACAAAGTAGGAAATATAAGTTATGAAGTTTATATATTTTAACCTCATTTAACAAAATACTCTAAAAATAATTCTAGGCAAGTATTATTCTATAACGTGAAATTTTTTCATGATGAAGATATCTTTTCTTTAATCATTGGAGTCAATGTGCCATCATTCATGTTAAGAAAGAGTATGGGCAGAGAACCACATAAGAAAAATAGAGAAATTATTTCAATAATATTTGGTTTCAAAGTTTACATAGGTTCTTCTGTTTCTGTCTTCAAATCAGATTAAACATCTTTCTCATGTCCTCCTTAGGCCACATCAGTGTCTGAACTCTCACAGCACCTATGGGAGAAGGCAGCACATGGTGGGTGGTGCTGGGAATCTAATAAAATCTGGGTGCAAAGAACCTGCCACTCCCTCTGCCCAAAAAAAGAATAATCAAAACACTTCAATCTGATGATTCTATCACCACCTTTAGATTATGTAAATGTTTCCTTTCTGGAATAATATTAATAGTAATGTTGGTAGGTTTGGAGATAATGGAGTTTAGGCAAATGGGCCACAGACATCCTTTCACCAGGACTTTTCTGCTTCAATCCTTGCCCTGATAGTAGTGTGCTAGACTCTGTTTCTCATCCCAGCACCATCTGATCAGACCACGATGTTCCAGCAGCCTGCCTCAGGTCAGCAAGGCCTTGCAGAGAGGTAACTGCATGCATTAAGCACCACTAGTCTGTGCTACAGAGTGCTCTCCGACACTCCCAATTCCCCCAGACTGTTCCTAACAGAGGGTTACAGGGTCTGATTAATTTTATTCCTGGTGTTAAAGGTCCTCCCAATTTTACTGGCCTAGCCATGGACAGTCCTCTCCTTATACTCTTGTTCCTACTGTGAAATTGAAATACAGATGGAAAAACATAAACTTAATTACAAAAACTCCAAAGGAAAATTTTGTTTATAGTTTAAAATATGATGTACTAGATTATATAAATCATTTTACAAAACTCACATTTTGAGGGAGAGTAACTAGACGCTGTCTTCTAATAATAAACACACCCTACACTCCTACAGGAGGAAAGGGTTTTCACATTTTTTAAAAAGTACGAATCCTTTTAAGGCATAAAAATACAACATTTTAGGGACTTCCATGGTGGTCCAGTGGCTAAGACTCTGTACTTCCAATGCAGGGGGCGTGGGTTAGATCACTGGTTGGAGAAATAAGATCCCATATGCTGTGCGGCCAAAAAAAAAAAAAAACCTCGACATTTTACAGAAACAACGCACTTCTTTTTTAATGAATACTGGTCAACTGCTTGCTAATTAGATATAGACGTCCCAAGGCATTTACCCGTTATTCTGCACAGATGTGAGTGGCATTCTCCATTACAGATTTCACAGAGAAACAAACCCCAAGTCCTGAAAGAATGCACTCTACTTTGTCTGGCCAGTTCTCAGAATTCAGCTCCACGTGCACAGTCACTGCGAGACCACGACTCACCTTCGCCATCCCCCAGCAAGAGGAAGTATACCCGCTGCCGCACTGGGCGGTAGACGAAGGCCTGGCTGGGCAGAGCTTGGTCCATCGCATCCTCCAGGCTGTTGCTGCATTCGACCTCCCCGCTGCTCATGACGTTGTACACCAGGTAGCTCTCTGCCTGGACGTGATGTGCTCTGGCGACCTGCCGGAAATTTAAATGCAACTGGTTTCTCGCTGAAAACAAAACAGTGACCTTTAATAGGAAATCCAACGCCTCTGAGGGCCCAGAAACTGTGAGTAACTGTCACTCGAACTCATGACGTCAAGCTGGCCTCTGTGCTTCCTTTCCTTTGGGCTTCCAGCTCAAACTTTCTGTTACTCCTCTTTTACTCAATTTCCAACCACCTACCAGACTTGTCATACTTCCTTCTGTCGTCATTCATCATCCTGTCCACCTGACGGAGAGATGCTACTCAGGGCTCCAGCCGCCCCCACCAGTCTCTCCTCTCTCCAACCCACCCTTCACCCCAGCGATACTCTGCCTTCCTGGAAACAGAGGCCCAATCAATACCTCCTCAAAGCATCTGGCCGGCTACCACAGGTTCTTCAGCCTGAGAGTCAAGGGAGGCCCCGCGGAGGCCTCCCTCTCCTTTCCCGCGTACACCATTGCCCCTCGTGGACTCTCTGGGGCCCAACCTCCACGGTTCTGCAAGAACCCTCTCTGTGCTCCGGGAAACTGACCTCTTTCGGCCCTTCCCAACCAGCCACTTCCCCGTCTCCGCCCCTTTGAGGGTCTCCTAAAGCGTCATCTCTCCATAACCCTGTCATCCTCTTTGAGCAGGAACTCACGTACCCCTGGCCTGATGGGCTCAAACTCACATTAACCCTACACTGGTTACCTGGCCTTACCTCTCCTATTAAACCATAAACTCCTTGGGATTAGAAACTGCATCACATTCATTCAACTGTTCAGGAATTTTTTATTGAGCAGAAACTATGCACTGGGCACTCATTTCTTTCTACTTCGAATGCAGCACAGTGGCAGCACATGGTAAGTGATGAGATGGATGATTTAAATGGATACCACTTTCCATTCAATGAGTAGTTAAAAACAGATGGCCTATAACATCCTCCATACAGGTTTCATGCTCCTGCAAAAACATTCTTGTTACTGCAGGAATAAATTCATCCAGATTACTCTTCAAAATTTAAATCCAGCCTACCACTAATAGCCCTTAAAATGTGCTGCCAATAACCTGGAATATCAAAACCTCTGTGTGTCGGTGTCCCGTTGTTATTCATACACAGGAAGCAGCTCAGTCACGCCCATTCATTATTGTAGACTTGAGTCCTAATCCCTTTAACGCCTCACTTCCTTCATATGTAAAATAGGTTTAACAAAGGTGCTGACCTCACAGAACTATTGTGAGGATTAAATGTGTTAATATAGGAGGCTGGCACACAGTGCATGGCCAATAGTATCGTGATAACTACTGCTCTCGGGCTGGATGTACTCGAGTGTCTGAGTGCCTATCTCGTGGCTAAAAGTTCTTTAAATCAGGATGGCAGACAAGCTAGCAACTTTAAGGTCAGCCAGGATTCCAAAAGAGTTATTACTTGATGCTCTAACCAATCAAAGATCATTAGAAGTAACCTATTTCTCTATAACACCCCTTTTGATACAGAATCTATCAGAAACAATATGGTTAGATATTTCATGATCCTTTTAAGGTAGAATACCTTCTAATTTATTCTCCTATTCCCTCTTCCATTTCTTACTCTTCTTTTATTTCATAAGAGTTAGTATTTTGACAAATTTATGTATATAGCTATAATAAATTATATTCACTCTACCAAGAAATCTTCAATTTTGGCAACTCTATAGAATTTGAGATGTAACATTCTTTTCTGGGTATACACAGGGTTTTCAGAGAAGTTCTCTACAAGCATAATATTAATTCATTAATTAGCTCATCACCTCAGCATCTTTTTATCTCTGCCCTTAACTGTAGATATTATATAGCATTCCACACTTGGAAAAACTTAACATATGCAACTAACCTGAAAATTCTAAAGCAAGAATTCAGTTTATCCAACAGTGTGTAACTCTGGAGGAAACAGCAATGGTTGTGGGTGTGTACTCAGGATATTGCGGCATTCAGCAACTTTGCACCTAAGGATTTCTAGGGTGACTATGTATGGTCAAAATGCACACATTTGAATTTTGGTTACCTATTGACAGGGATGGAAGACTCCACTGCAAAAAAATTTTTAAGGAAAAATTAAGGGAAACTTAAGAAATTTCAAAATTGTTTTCAGGGCTTCCCTGGTGGCGCAGTGGTTGAGAGTCCGTCTGCTGATGCAGGGGACACGGGTTCGTACCCCGGTCCGGGAAGATCCCACATGCCGCGGAGCGGCTGGGCCTGTGAGCCATGGCTGCTGAGCCTGCGCGTCCGGAGCCTGTGCTCTGCAACAGGAGAGGCCACAACAGTGAGAGGCCCGCGTACCGCAAAAAAAAAAAATTGTTTTCAAAGGTATCACTAAGCTCAGTAAATGCGAGTGTCACTGGAACAGCACACTATCTGCCCTTACCCTCCCCCTGCCACCGGCAGACAGGCCCACCAGATTCTCCTGGCCTCCTCCCATCCCAGGCTCTTTCTGCCAAACTTCCTGAAAGAGCAACCCCATCCCCAGCTCCTGCCTTTTTTGCCTCCAAATGGCTCCCCAAATCCCTGTAGTCTGAAATCCCCCAGGCCCCTGGGTGACCACAGCTCTCTGAGGCCACCCAACCCTCCTATGTGCCAATAGCCATTCTCTGCCGTGTACCCAATGTTTCAAAAAACAAAGATCTGATCTGACCACACCTCTGCTTGATAGCCAATGCCTCCTTAAAGAGTGTAAGAACTAAGTCCTGAACTGTTTCAGCGCACACGTGCTACCCTTGGCAGTCAGACCCAACCTGTCTGCACTCCCCTTGCAGGAGACTGGGTGAGATGGCCAGGACGCCTATGAGCACAGCGGAAGCACTGC
Source organism: Mesoplodon densirostris (assembly GCF_025265405.1). Classification (NCBI taxonomy): domain Eukaryota; kingdom Metazoa; phylum Chordata; class Mammalia; order Artiodactyla; family Ziphiidae; genus Mesoplodon; species Mesoplodon densirostris. The sequence goes on from NC_082672.1 coordinate 704,218, forward strand.
AGGCAGTCAATATATATTCACTGTCAAGTCTATCAATGGGTACACTTTCAATCATGACATATTAGATTTGGGTGGGCACATCTACATACCTTTAAGATTTCAGGATCCGAAACCATAGTTATTTGTTGCTTGACTTCAGGCCCCATATTTAAAGGATCTTCTTGTTTAATTTCAGGGTTTGTACACAGGGGTGCTTCTAGGTTAAATTCAGGGTCCGTACCTACAGGTAATTTCTGCTTGGATTCAGGGTGTGTGCATAAGAGAACTTCTTGCCTGGATTCAGGGTGTGTACATAAGGGAACTTCTTGCTTGGGTTCAGGGTCTGTGTACATGGGAACTTCTTGCTTGGATTCAGGATCTGTACACATGGGAACTTCTTGCTTGGATTCAGGGTGTGTACACATGGGAACTTCTTGTTTGGATTCAGGGTCTGTGTACATGGGAACCTCTTGTTTGGATTCAGGGTGTGTACACAAAGGAACTTCTTGCTTGGATTCAGGGTCTGTACACATGGGAACTTCTTGCTTGGATTCAGGGTGTGTACACATGGGAACTTCTTGCTTGGATTTAGGGTCTGAACTCATGGATAGTACCTGCTTGTCCAAAGTTACTACACCTTTAGGTTTTTGGAAAAACCATGGAGATTTCTGTCCTGGCAAAAGATATGATGCCACTCCTTTATAAAAAAGAGCTTTGTTTGGCCCCAAAGGTAACATCTCTTCCAGCTTCTTCTCACCTCGATGCAACCGAAGAACTTTAGATATGTGGTCTGCTACAGCTAAGATAATGTTACCTTTTTTGTCAAAGTTCTCTTTCACAGAAGTATAAGAAGACAAGCACTTGTAACGAAAGCTTTCAAACATGCCTTCTGGGATGATGTCGTTGCCAAGCAGGCAGGCCAGAAGAGGAAGGTCAGACAGGCTGAGACCCAGGCTCTGACAGAGTTTCTCTCGGCACAGCATGATGGTGTCCAGACTGTCCAGGGAGAGCTCACTGATGGAAAAGTAGGGACAGGTGTCATAAATTAAATAGTCAGTGTCTTCTCCAAGAATCCCAAGACAGTTGTTCTGGAGGCCACAGGAAGCCACCTCATAGTCGGCCTCCTGTAATGAACACAGAGTTTCCTGACCCAGGGCCTTCAAAGCAAACTGAGTAAATATGGCCAGCCCTGAGGGGATGAAGAACATGTTTCTGCCAGGCTGCTCCCTGTGGGACTTGATATAATGGAAGATCTTGGCTATCTCCCTGTTGTTCTTGAGTCTTCGTTTCACCCACTCGTCTCTCTTGCACTGCTCCACCATGCCATCAAAGAAGAATATCAACTTGATGCCAACAGCGGTGAAAGTTTTCACAAATTCTCGCAAAGAAGCAAAGTATTCCCGCCACTGGCCACCACAGATCCAAGATTCCGGCGTGTACCAGTATCTGAGGCAACACATGGCGTCGACCACGATGGTAGGAGTCCCTCCAGGATGCCTGCTTCGGTGGTGTTCTGCCAGCTCTTTGAAATTTACTACCACACATACATGTGGGCAGCTACTTCTCACAAATCCCTGTAAGCCTCTCACACCCATAACTGACCTCCTGGAAAGGAAAAGACATGAGTACTTATGGCGTTATCACCAGACATATGGCGCCTTTCAGAGCAAGCACAGACAATATTTAACATTCACTCTCTGTCTCCAGCATGACACAGAGCACGTCACGCTGGTCAGGAGCCTGAAGAGGCTTCCCCGGACACACCCGTGGGGCTGCGCCTGCGAGTGAGGTGCTGAGTCGGACTTCCACCAGGACAGCACAGGGCAGCACTCTTTTAAGATTGTCACTAAGACTATTATTAGTCAAGAGATTTCTCAACAAAGTTCGAAAACAGGTTTAACGATTTCAAAGAAGTAATACTGCCCATCTAGGAGCTCAAATAGAAGTTAATTTTGAAAACCTAAAATGTAAAATTGATACGTGCAACACTGATGTTTCTCAAAATAATTTTGCTGAGTGAAAGCTGGACCAAGGAGTGCACACTGCGTGATCCCACTTATGTAAAAGCCTAGCCCATTGAGAGCTGAGCTGCGCGCAGTGGCAAGAGCCCTGTGGTCGTCTGCAGTGGGGCAGGAGGAGACAGGGACTGACAGAGCGGAGACAGGGTGATGGACACATTCACCACCTTGGCTGTGGGGATGGTGTCACGGGTGAACGCATGCTCAACCTCTCGAATCATACACTGTACACACGTGCAGTTTCCTGTGCATCAAGTGCATCTCAATAAAGGTGTTAAAAAGAAAACTACATGAAAATTCACTAGGCCAAATGCAGCAACATTTGAGGTGGTGACTGACTGACTTTGGACGGAAAACTGCCCATTCTAAAATGTAAAAACACACAAAATAGTTCAAAGGATCAGAATTCTGGAAAAAATCTAAGCAGAGTCCTTTATGTAATAAGTATGATGTCCTTACGCATAATAAAAGATGTAATATAGCCAGTAACATCCATCAGTGGTCAGACATCTTTTATCTTAACGGCCTATTCTTTTCATCAGGGCTTCCCGTCCTCTGATAAAACAAAACAAAAAAATCCTTACTATGCAAACAGCAGCACAAGAGCAAATGGTGCCTCTCCCAGGCTGGGGACTGAGGGCAGGAGCCCCAAGCAGCCCAAGCACAGCAGTAACAGCTCCTGTCTGTGCCCACTTCCTGCCAGACAGCGCTGGGCACTCAAAGCACACGTCTCCACTCTTCAAAACAACCCTGGCGGGTAAAAAACTGTAAGCCCTATTTCAGTAAATAAATTACTAGGCTGGGAAAAGGCCCCCTCGTGGATTATCTTTTAAGAATGTGCTGCCTGTTAATGGACCCTTGCCCCTAAGAGAATCTGAAGTTATCCGTTTAATAGCCATTAATAATAAAGAATATCTAAAAACTGAGTGGACACGAATAGCACACATTTAAGTTGAAATTGAGTGAGGCCTTGCTCATTAAGTTTTTACACATAATGGATCCATATACCCCAAACCACTGTAGACCTATTACTAGCAGTGGGTTCACCTTGGGAAAGTGTGTTTCTGAAGCAGGAGATGGACTTCATAACATGATGATCTCAGCCATAAGGCAGTTCTCCAGTCAGGCCCTCTGGGCCTGGTGTGGAAAGGGGATATGTCTCAGAACACAATGTCAGACTGGACAAAATACCAAAATGGATTTAAAAAAAAAAAAAAAAAAAAGGCAAGGTCTGTGGACCATGAGTGGATCCAAGGTAGATCTTATCCAGCGAGAGGCTGTGAGAGACCTGCTTCTTTCCCCGAGCTCCGTGCGGGATGCTGAGGACCCTCCCACCAAGCCCACGTGGAGATGGTGCCAAGAGGGCAAGCACCAGCACCGCCTTCACTCCCGCCCCACACAGACGTGGGCCCGTTTGTGCAGCAGCTCTGCCACATTTGCGTTGGCTGCCTTCCCTCACCAATAAAAAGACATTTTTGTTTCAAGCATTTTTCTACTAAAACTGCAAGTGACAACACTGAGTTTCTTGAAACACTCTCCTCTTTATTTTGTAAGACGTCGGGCTCAGCCTCTGCTTTGATTTTATTCAAATGTTTTTCCTCCTTGCTTACCCCAGTAGTGAAAAGCTCACTATTTTTTAAACATGCACTGGTTTTTCCTGTCTTTCACACTGCCAATTTCTCACAGTTTGAATCACAAATTACCTCAGGAATGTTATGTTACAATGTGCTCTTCTATGGCACTCACAAAGACAATTTTGGATAGGCAAAGGTTTGGGGACTCGGGCATTAGAGGATGCCTTCCGGCACTTCGGCTCTTCAAAGCATTAATGCAGTGTTAGCCCGCCATCAATGCAGTCAGTGTGGTGTGAAAGGAGATGCTTAAAAAGAGAAATCTGTGGATATCACCTTTTTAAATAACTTTCTTCTGCTTTTTTAAGCCTTTTATTGCTAACAACATATACTCTAAAGGTAGTTTTTAAGATGATTGCAAATACATATGATTATACAATATATATATTGTAAAATTATACATATATATACACACACATATATAAAATTTCATTTATTCTACCTGCAAATTATACATGAAATTGTCATTATCTAGATAACTGTTGTCTGGAAAACAAAAGTTGTGTCTCACTAGGTAGGAGTCCCACTGCCCAAAACACAGTCTGGGAGTCACGGGCATTAATGTGGGCCTCAGGGCAGAAGATGTTGGCCCTGTCAGATCCCTAACACCCAGCACAGTATCAGGCACATGAGGGCCTGGCAAGCACTTGTGAACGAATAACTAGATAAAGGCATCAAAGGGCAAGTGTATAAAGAGAAATCAGGAATCAACAAGTTTATAGACTCCAACTGTGGGCAAAGAAAGAGTACAGAGTAGAGTCTGCCCTTGAGCAGCTGACAAACTGGTTTGGGAAACAAAGCATCGGTGCAGGAGATTTTAGGAAGAAGCAGCAGGCGCACAAGTACAGCTAGAGTGTGTGACTCGGGAGGAGGCCATCCTAGCAATGGCTCTGTTCTCCTTACATCCGGACCAATCCCAATGGACTGGGTTACCAGTAAATGAGGCCTGGAGAGAAGAGGAAAGAGAAGCCCAGAAGCTCCTTTATTCACAGTCTTTCAACTGACAAACACTTGGAGAAATGAAGAGAGAGGCAGCAAAACACATATGCACCCTATCTGCCACTGAGAGAACGGGGTCAAAAGCTACACACGGATAGTCGCTCTGGACACAGGGACAGTGGACCGATGGACAGCCCAGGGCACCCCCCCCCCCCATGGAGCAGTGTTTGTAGGCAACCAGTACCAGCAGTTGTGGCCACCTTGAGCCACATCCAGCATCCCAAAGGTGTTAAGGCATAATGTTCAAAGGTGAAAAGACATAACCCATGCAAATATAAATTAATGAAAGAGACCGTAAGACAGGAAGCCAGTTCCGAGCGCATCTGAAGAGCTGGACGACCAAAGTGAGCTTTTGAAAGTTGGAGACGAATTGGGTTAATGTCCTACAGAAATAGAACCATAACCTTTGGATAGATCTTTATCAGACAGAAATAATGTTTCTACAAGACAAAAATCTACAAGTTAACATGTAACATCACAGTGTTTGAGCTCTCATGAAGAGTAAACAGCAAAGTAAAACAGAGAGGGACCTTCTGTTAGAAAACTGAATAATACTGGAAGAATCTCTCGGACAATGTCCCAGGATTCAGGGAAGAACATACAGTCCTCTTTTTCCATTGCTTCGTGTCCGACTCTTGGACAACTGTCCTCTCAGCGGTAACCTGCGGCCCGGGCCTGGGCCCTCTCATGAGGCCCCTCACACCCTGAAGTGGAGGATCTGACGTCTGCTCTCTCCTCCCCTCCCCATTAGCCCCAGCTAAAAAGAGGAACTTACAGGGACCCTTTCAACACAGCAGGGTAAGAACAGGGACTGAAAATTCAGGGATGAAAATGTGTCCCAGGCCAGCACACGAGACACAGAAACTGCCCGGTGTTTACTGGAATTCACAGCCAGGGCTGCGCTTCACTGAGGGTGGGCCGGGTGGCTGCACCCAGGCTGCTCTCCCTGCGTCACAGGCCTCCACACGGGACTCGCGGAACTACTGGCCGACACGCTCTCCTTGACCAAACTTAGGCTCCTGGGCCCTCTTCTCAACAGGCCTCCACCTTGAGCTGCAAGTTCATCCTTACCAATTTTAGCCAGATTCCTGCTGAGTCAGTTTGAGTAACCCCACCCTTGATACGTGACCCTCCTCAAGATCTGATCTAACTGCTCCACCCCCGCTCCAGTCCCACTGACCCTCCCTCCGCTGCAGGCTCTCAATCCCCCGGTGTCTGTGCTGTGTTCGAACTTGAGCCCACTTCTCTCCCCACTCAAGTCTTGAAGACAGTCCTTCTCACGGTCTTAACAAGTGTCAGAGGGATATTTTAACACTAACTTCAACCTCAGTAAAGTTTATTCAAAGTGGAAATGGAAAGCCTACAGCCAACACGACTCCAGACTCAGGGTGCCCTCCCTGGAGGACCCTCCGGACCACATTCTGGCCGTGACCACTGACGCCAACATTCAGAAAACCGTGTGTGGCAGATGGAGTTGGGAGCTCAACCCCTCCTGGCTGCGTCCTAGGGAAAAAGACAGAATGCTGGGCAGCACAGCACTGCTGACAGAAGGGAAGGCTCTACAACAAAACTGAGCTGAGTTGAAATTCTAACCTCCACTTACTAGCAGTGAATCTTGGAGCAAGTTACTTCATTCTTCTTATATGCAAAACGAGGTTTATGAGACTCAATGGTTGTGATGCAATTTTATTTATATTATAAATTTGGTCATCAAACATTTTTCATTAGTTGCTAAAGTTTAGTGAAATAAGCCCAGCACAAGTCAAAATTATTAAATTATCTCAAAATTTAAAACAAAGCCATATAGATTTTAGTCAGGCTTTAGTATATTTATGATTTTTACAACCTATATTACTTTTTAATATCAGGAACGTACTTATTTATAAAAATTTTTTTTCTGATTAAAAAAGTAGCCTTGAAAAAAAAAGTAGCCATGTTCTTTGCAGAAAATTCAGGACAGCACAAAAAGAAAAAAAACTACTCATAATCTCATCTTCCAAGGATGACTACAACAAACATTTGAGTACGTATTTCTAGTTTTTTTAATTATTCATTGTTACTGAAAATTGGGATCATGCTTTCCTATAACCTACTTCTGTGTCTTAGTTTATTATGAATATATTCCCAAGTCATAACGTTAACCTTCTCCTGCAGTGTCATTTTTAATGGATGCACCATGTAGACATAATAGGAGTTATTTAACCCTACTGTTGAACATTCATTTCCAATGCTGCATGCCATAAATAAGAATGTCAATCACATCAGTGAATACACATCTCTCAACACACCATCTCTGATCATTTCCTTGGGATTAATCTTAGATGTGAAACTGCTGAGTCAACGCAAAAGCACATATTGGTCATTTTTCCCCAACTGTAGTTGTAACTCATTCACACTTACTTCTCCTCAATGACACCAGGTAACTTTATTTAGACATAAATCGGGTTTACTCATTCAGCAACTACCTTTGTCATCACTACAGCAGACGTGGAGCTACGACTAAGACAGATAGGGTCCCTGCCTTCTGGCAGCTTATGCTCCAGCAGGAAAACCTCCAACAAGCAATGATCACTTGGGCATTACTATAGGGCAGAGAAAAGCAGAGAGCGTGCAGAATATTCAGCAGGAAGACCCAACCCAGACCTGGGATCCACGATGGCCATCCTGAGGAAGGGCATTCCAAGCGGCCCTGACATGAGGAAGAAGAGCCGGCAGGCACAGCCAGAGGGAGAGGGGAGAGCAGGTGGATGGGGCGACGTGAGCAAGAGGAATAAGGGATGAATCTTTTTTAAGTCCATAAGGTGTCTTTTTTATTATTAAATCAGTGCTTCTAAGGTGCTTAAAATATCTGTCCTATTAGGTAGTTTAACCTGCAACTTTATTTACTGTATTATAAATGTGTTCTTCAACACAGAAAGCGGGGGGAAAAAAAACAAAAACAAAAGCCCTCAGTCTGGCCAGAACCTCTGCAGTAAGGGAAGAAGAGTCTGGAGAGATGAAGAGGCGCAGCGACCAGAGTTTCCACAGCCGCACACACGTGTTCACTTCATCCTAAGGGAAAGCAGATGCTGCTCAGGGCTCTGAAGCAAGCGCATTTTAGAAGCACTGCCCTGCCTGTGCTGTGGAGGAGGGAGAGAGGCAGGCCCGGCTGGAGAAAACCAGCTACCCCGGGCAAAGCCCAGCACCCTCCCTCATGTGGATGTGGAAGAACCCCAACACTGCGGGGAGGCGGAGCCCTGTTTCCTGCTGCAAAAGGCGAAGGAGGGCACAGAGAGGCTCTTCTGCTCCCCCCGCTCCCCGACAGACCAAAGATCTAGCAGCTGTGGGCACAACAACGAGCAAGACAAAGTCCCTAAGACCTGCACCTTGAAAGAGGGAGCAAAGGCTCAGGGTCCGTCAGGAAAGAAGCAAGCGTGGGGGTGCGCAAACACGTGTCCGAACGCACCAAGCCGTACACTTTAAATATGTGCAGCTTATTCTACAAGCCCCACGGCAGACACCCCTCTCGTCCCACTGGCACACTATCAAGTTTTGTTCAGACTCCACTGTGAGGCACGCCTGCCAGTGACGAAGGCGGGAATGGCTGGCTGCTGCGCGGCAGCCAGCAGTGTGTGAGGCTCAGTCACCCGCCTGAGGTCACAGGCAGCAACGGCAGAGCCGGGATTTGCATCCACCTGCCTCCGAAACCTGTTCCTCTCACTAGGGGAGCCCCCACCTCAACACTGCACTTCAGAGTGATCTGGCTGCCGGCACGCGTGGAACACCAACTCTCATGGCAGAGTCAGCCTGCGGGGCACGCGCTTAGCCCAGAGCGCGCCTTTCTGAAGGTCCTCCCAGTCCCAGGGGCCCAAGAGAACAGCTGGACTGAAGGAGCAACCCAGAAGGCTGGACCCTGGGCCTTTCCCCACCTGACTGCAGCGCTACAAAACCCCTTCAAGTCAATGAACATAGAAAAGGAAAATGTCTGCCACCTACAAAAACTTATGCCTCATGTATCCAGAATTCAGGATAAGACTCCAATATAAATTTTAAAATTCACAAGTAAAACTGAAATAATTTATTCATAAACAACTTCTCAGGCTCTGATTTATCATCTATAAATTCTTCTTCTACATAGTTCTAACAATTAGCTCCTAAGTCCACAATAAAGAAAAGTATGGAAAGGGCATTTGAAGCAGGCATGCACATACTGACAAGGGTCAGAACCTCTAACAGCTGACATGGGGAAAGCAAAGGGACAAAAAAACTGAAAGAGGCCTTAAGACATACAAACTCCAAACAAACAACAGGGAAAACAGTTGTATGTGCCTCAACGAGCCCTAACACTGTTTGCATCACAAATTTTATGTTTAAAATGTTTACTTGAGATCATATCACAGGGATTAGGGAAAGTTCATATCACATTTAGCACACTCTATTAAGAAAGTAGGGAATGGTTCCAGTGGTTAGGACTCCGCGCTTCCACTGCAGGGGCCCTGGGGTAAGATCCCGCAAGCTATTGTGGTGTGGACAAAAAAAAAAAAAAAAAAAAAAGTTTTTTTTTAATTTCAAAAATGTTTTTAGGGCTTCCCTGGTGGTGCAGTGGTTGAGAGTCCGCCTGCCGATGCAGGGGACGCGGGTTCGTGCCCTGGTCCGGGAAGATCCCACATGCCGCAGAGCGGTTGGGCCCGTGAGCCATGGCCGCTGAGCCCGCGCGTCCGGAGCCTGTGCTCCGCAACGGGAGAGGCCACAGCAGTGAGAGGCCCGCATACCGCAAAAAAAAAAAAAAAGTTTTTAAATATTTTTTAAAAAATTTAAAAAGAAAGCAGGGAAATACTCTATTTTGGAAAGATTTCCATCCTAAATGTGAAATTTTGGTGCTTAATGGGCAAAAATCCAAAGTTGAACTATCCAGCAAACTCTGCTGTTCAAAGTGTTACTGTCCCCTTGTCCTGGTTGCCAACCGTTTTATTATAAATGACTTACAGTAACTTACACGAATCTGTACTGAGTTAATTCTTCGGGCTCAAGGACTGATGGGGAAAGCATCCATCTCTGCTGTGTACTTTCTACAGCCTAGCATGCACACGGGCGTGCAGCTGGACAGGTATGTGGATGTATAAACTCGGTCCATGCTACAGTAAGCGTTCGACAATAAGAGCTGACTTACACGGACTCCTCCTTCTCTGAACCATATGTGTGTACAAGGAAAAGGGTGCTTAGGACCTGTTTTTTTTAGCTAGCAATGGCCCTGATTTACTGGCTGACTGAAGACAAATCACTGACTCTCTTCGTACATCATTGATTTCCTTATTTGTAAAAGTAAGATAATGATTTACCTCTCAATTTGGCAGATTTTAAACTACTACTATAAAATCGTTTAGAAATATCTTATTATATTTATATAAATAATTTAAACCTTAAATAACATGTTTTAATTCTGAAGACTTTTCCAACAGAACATCTTATAAAGAAACAGAAATTTGCTTCTAAAAGCAAATGAAAATGTGAAAGTTATTCACACTTATCATAAAGCTCTATAAAAGTAACTGATAGCATAAGGGTTGCCTCGGTTTCAAACTAATAAAATAAGGATGCAATTAATTCCTCTGAATGAATTTCCAGTGTATGATTCTAGTTTCCATAGAGATAAGAGTTGCTTTTATGATCTCAATTAAGTGAACTTCCCTTCTTACTTTCAACCTTTTCTTGAAGGAGATGGCAACCCAGCAGACAAGCAAATCAAATACATGCACTGCTGTAAAGATTCTGCCCACTGTGCTAAGTTGCCAATCTCTGACACCTCTCTTCCTGACCCAAGAGCAAAAACCAAAGCCAGGTTACAGCAGGAGTTTGACCAGCTCCATTCATTCATATTTTCTCTCTAAGCCTCAATAAGAGGCACACCCAAGGAGGAGTAGGAGGTGGGGAGGGGAAAGTCTGAAGGACAAGAACACAAAAACCAAGACAGCAGGATATGACTAATGGCCAGTTTCGTAGGGATCCAAGTACTGTAGGGCCTGAAACTTCTATAATTTGAGGTCCCTCTTCTAAAAAAGAATACACTATTATGGGACTTCCCTGGTTGCGCAGTGGTTAAGAATTCGCCTGCTGATGCAGGGGACACGGGTTTGATCCCTAGTCCCGGAAGATCCCACAGGCTGCAGAGCAATAAAGCCCATGAGCCACAACTATTGAGCCTGCGCTCTAGAGCCCGCAAGCCACAACTACTGAAGCCTGTGCGCCTAGAGCCCGTGCTCTGCAACAAGAGAAGCCACTGCAGTGAGAAGCCCGCACACCGCAAGGAAGAGTAGCTCCCGCTCACTGCAACTAGAGAAAGCCTGCGTGCAGCAACGAAGACCCAACGCAGCCAAAAATAAATAAATTTTTAAAACTAAATAAAAATAAAAAACACACAATTATAAACACAAGACCACTGAGGTCCTTCCCAGTGCCTTGGAAGGGGCCTGTGAAAGCGAGGACCCTGAAGCCTGAACTTCATTAGCTTTACAGTAAACCTGCCCCATAAATGACACTGATTCAGGTTCAGGGAGTAGGGAGAACCTCAGAACAGTAAAAACTGTAAGTGACCTCAACCAACATCTACTGTGGTCTTCTCAGTCCACAGACGAGAAAACAGAGGGCCAGAAGTGATTAGAGATTTCCATGTCAGGAAGAGACATGTCTCTTCGAAATTACACAAAGAAACTGGGAGGTAAGGTGGTCAGGAAACGGTATGTGTGGAGATGAGTAGCGTGCGACCTGACACAGCCAAGGTGTTCTCACTGCTTTCCCTGAACACAACCTATAAGGAATGCACCATTGCAGTCCTGTGACAGAGGAATGGCAAGGTTGGGGGAAAACCCCTACGGCAGAGCTTAGAGATGGCAGAGATGGGGTGATGGGGAAATCGACACATAGAGAATGTGTGAAGGCTGTGGTGGTGCAGGAGTGGTAGCTCCTAACAGAAAGGTCCAAACGTGGGCAGGCCAAAGAGCACATGAGGATGGGAGGCCACGATTCAGAAATGAGAGGGATGGAGGACAAAACAGGAGGAGGACACCAGACACGGAGGAACCAGAGCGTAATACACTTGGGAGGCGACAGGTGAGGAACCTGAGGCCGCAGACCTGTCCCCATTCTGTGGTTCTCATTCTCTGCATTACCTACTCAAGCGCTCAAGCCAAAAATGTGGAAGTCACTGGAAATACCACGACCTCACTTTATCCCCATCAAACTCACCTCCAAGTTCTCGCCACTACCAGTTCCAGATTTTCAGTCCTAAAACTTCTTCCCTAAACGGCTGCAAAAGCCCTCTTATCACATGCAGTCACCCAGCACCACCATCCCTACGCCTGCCAGATGGCTCTTTTAACACTCCGATCCGATCACATCACTTCCCTGTCCCCAATTCCCCTGAGTTTCCTGCCATCCCCAGCTCTAGCACCCTGTCTCTCCCAAAATATGTCAGGCAGTCTCAAACCTGCAGGTCTTGAACATTCTGTTCCCTCTGAAGGAATGAATGGCCCCTTGCCCCTCAGCACCTCCCAATTCCCACTTATTCGAAACTCAGCTGGAATCCCCCCCTCCTGTATAGAAACTTCTGGCCCCTCCTTGGTCGACATGGACAAATCATCCTCACAGCCACCTAGGTGTCATCCCGCCGGCCTTTATGCCCCGGAGGGCATGGTGCTTGCTGGGTGCTGGGGCCCCGGCTCAGGACAGCCGGGTCACTGGGGAAGGCGCCCAAGTTCGGAGACGCCAAGTGCAAAGGTCAGAGGACGCCTCCCTGGGATACGGCCGACAGGGACCACACGGCGACCCGGAACTGCACACCTCTTTCCGGGGAGGGGTCGGGCCAAGGCGGCACCCGGCGGAGCAGGCAGGGCGCACGGCTGTGGGGACATGCGGTGAGGGAGACGCGGCCCAGGGACCGCGAAGGCGTAGAACCACGAGCGCAGCCGCCGCGCCGAGGCGACGACCGAGAGCGGCCCAGACGCGCTGGCCCCACAGGCCCGGCCCTACCTAGAGATGCGCCAGCACAACCGGAGACACGCCCGCGCAGCCCTCAGCCCGCCGCAGCCGCCGCGCACTTCCGCTTCCGCTCGGGCGTTTCCGCTCGAGAGACCGCCCCGCCCCCTCGGTGGGCGGGGCCTGCGCGGCCCGGCCCCAGAGGCTCCGGGGAGCGAGATGCGCAGGCGCAGCGCCCGTTGCCTCGGAAACCGCGCGGTGCGTGGAGGTCGGGGTCACGCCTCGCTCGGCTCCCGCTGGCTTACCCGCTGGCTCTATGGGCCACTGGTGGTGCGGACACGCGAGCCCGGGCCCTGACGCCGCAGTTTGGCGGAAGAGCGCAGGAAGGGCGGTGCGGGCTGCTAGGAGACGGCAGGCTGGCCCTGAGCCCGGGCCCCGCAGGAGGCAGGCGGCCGGGGGTCCAGAACGGGTGGATTTTCCAGCCAGGGGACGTTGGCGCGCTGTCCACCTCGACCAAGGGCCTCGGTGTCTGTCCTGTCTGGAGGAGGGCGGCGTTTCCCAGTCCGGGCTGAGCAAGGACACAGCCGAGCACAGCAAGCACTAGGTAGAGAGGAGCCTTGCTAGCATTGCTGTGACGGCGGCGGCGGCCACCCGAACTATTCTGGAGCCCACAGTTTTAGTGGGCAGGCTTGCAGTCTGGAACGGGGCATGAGAGCCCCGGGGCGGGCAGCCACGGCAATGGAGGAGGGGGGGGGAGCGAGGACGCGCTTGCCTGGTCGTGCGGTGTCTGCGTCTCACGTTAAGGAGTTTGGACTCTGGAAGCCACCGCCTCGACTTTGTTTCTGCAGCTGCTTTAAGGCCAGTAAGGTTCCCATTAAGGACATGCTCCCCTGGGCTGGGAGGTAGGCAGGCTTCAGATTATACACAATTCCCATTCCTCTAGTCACAACGCCACCCTTTTCTCTACAATCAAGAGAACGTTTTTGGTAGCCAAGTGTTAATGACAGAAGAATAACTTTGAAACCAATCTAACTTATTTTTTAAGTAAATACTTGACAAGCTTCAATTAATAATATCAAGTTATTTAAGATGCATCTCAAAACCTATCTTTACACATGACATATCTCAGGAGGGCTGCTGCAAGCCCCAGGGAGCTGGAGGCTTCCATCAGGGAAATAAGATGGTCAAATATTGTTCCTGCAGAGTCTTGCAGATCAAGCACTCAAAAAGTATTATCAAATTGATGGGAATTCCCTGGTGGTCCAGTGGTTAGGACTCAGCTTCCACTTCAGGGCGCATGGGTTCAATCCCTGGTCAGGGAACTAAGATCTACCTGCCCCCCCACCAAAAAGAAAAAAGCATTACCAAATTGAAGTGACACCATATGTATGTATTAAATAATTTGGCAAGTAGTCTCTTCATTCGGCCTACAAGACTTTCATTTCCTGTTGATATTTTTTTCTAAAATCAATAAAGAGTGCTCAGCACCTAATACTTGTTGGGTGCCATAGGGTCACACCAACAGTATGTGAAATGGTCTCGAGCCTTGAGTGCACGGGTGGTTGGGGAGACAAACACACACTTCAGGTATCGGAACAAGTGACACATAAAGTCTTAGAACACATGGATGAAGAAGGCAGCAAGGAGACAATGTGAGAGCTGAGCCTGGAAGGGCGGGTTGGGCCTGAGGCAGGATTAGAAGAAGAAGGACTTGTAGGCAGAAGGGGCAAACAGAGGAAAGCGAAGGAGGTAGGGATTCAGGCGGTATGAGGGAGAAGCCAGGCATCCCGGCCTGTAGGAGCAGGAGCCTCACGCTGACAGACAGTGCAGACCCCCGGAGCCAGACCGTGGAGGCAGAGGAGGCAGGCCGACCACAGCCCCACTCACCGCCCTCTGGGAGCCCTGCCACTCGGCGGCACTCAGCTCTGCCCCTCCTGAATATGCACAGATGACCAAGGCCAACCGACGTTTGAGGAAGACAGCAAAAAAAGGGGAACAAACAGAAACTAGGAAGAGGAAAAATATTATAAAAAACTTCATGATCTGCAGTCTCTGAAGATCATATACCAGGGAAAGGAAAAAAAGTATATAAAAGAGCGTTCAGAAAATGTGCTCTTGAAAATTAAAAAAGCAGTAATTTAAACTTAAAAACTGATAGAAGATAAATTTGATATCTCTCAGATAACAGAACAGAGAGAAAAAGATGGAGAAAGAGAAAGACATAAGAAAATTAGAAGATTAAGAAGTTTGGCATCTGAAAAATTGGAGTTACAGGAAAGAGGACAGAAAAACGAAGTAGAGGACATTATTCAAGCAATAATTCAAGAACAGTTCCCAGATCTCAAAGACATGTTCTCCTATGAAAAGGACCCACCAAACGCCCAGCACAACAAACCTATGAAGATCCACATGAAGGCACATCATCGCAAAATGTCAGGACACCAGGGGCAGAGAAAGGACCTTAAAGAGTTTCCATAAGGAAAAACAGGTCACACTTAGGGATTGGAAACCAGGATGGCATGGAAAGTCTCAATAGAATTACAGGAAGCTGAAATTCAGTGGAGCACTAAATTTCAAAATTCTGAAGAAAATAATTCTAACATGGAATTCTACTCAAAATCAAAATATTAGTTATAATTGTGAGGGTAGAATATTTTCAGATATGCAGCTCAAAAATATTTTCCACCAAATACTTTATCTCAGATACCTGCTGGAGGATATTCTCCAAAACTAAGAGGCCACGAAAAAGGAATATTTAGGACCCAGACAGTAGGGAATCCAAGTGGAGAGAGAGGTGGGAAATCCCAGGAGAAAGCTAGAGACACATCTCCAGGAAAAAGCCAGTCCATGGAATGCCTGAGGTGTTTGAGTGTTATTTTGTTTGTTTGTTTTAATTTTATTTATTTATTTATTTATTTTTGGCTGCGTTGGGTCTTCGTTGCTGCGCACGGGCTTTTCTAGTTGTGGCGAGCGGGGGCTACTCTTTGTTGCGGTGCTCGAGCTTCTCACCGCGGTGGCTTCTCTTGTTGCGGAGCATGGACTCTAGGTGCATGGGCTTCAGTAGTTGTGGCTCGCGGGCTCTAGAGCTCAGGCTCAGTAGTTGTGGTGCCCGGGCTTAGTTGCTCCACGGCATGTGGGATCTTCCCGGACCAGGGCTCGAACCCATGTCTCCTGCATTGGCAGGTGGATTCTTAACCACTGTGCCACCAGGGAAGCCCTGTTTGAGTGTTTTAAAAGGAGATCTTCAGAATTTGGTGACAATATGTAATAGGTACATAGAAAAGTCAATAAGCAAATAAATTTGGCAATTGTTGAATCCAGTAAAGGCAAAATTGTACAAAAAAGAAAAAGTAATTGTAGCATATGCCTCAGCTGTGAATAATGGTTCCATAATTTTAATGAGGTAAATGCTGAATGGTAATTTAATCAAAAGGGTGCTATAATTATTTTTGAAAAAATGGGAGGTGATCTATGCGTTCATAAACATGCGTGTGTCTAGGAGATCAGGTGGAAGTGTTAAACCTTCATCTTCTAGAGTTAGGAAGTCCATAGACAATGTACACAACTGAAAAAGACATAGCATTAGAAAGTTTTTTAAAAATATGAGTAAATTTCAAAAGTAGCTACGAGTTAAAAAGGAAAGAATTGGGAGTGGGAATGCATGGTGTAGGAAATTGCTATTTTTTTGTAAATCTAGAAGTACTATTTGAATTTTAAAATCTGTAAGTATATTACTTTGATAAAAGGAAAATATTATAAGTTTTAAAAAGTGATTAGGTAACTAGTACAATGGTAGTAAGTGGCACAATTATTACTCAAACTCGAATCTTTCTAAATTCTAATGGCTTCTTAAAATTTTTTACGACTACCATACACTACAGTGAAGGAAAGGAAGAGCCAAAGATTACTTCCAGGTCTCTTTCCTAGGATACTAAAAGAAAAGTTGTACATAGAAATCAGTGTAAAAGGAGCACAGAGATTTACATGAGACTCTTCACATCCTTTTCCCCACCTCCTGCTTCATACCACCTATAGACACTTTCCTGTGCCCTACTGTACACATCAGATTTATCAGTTTGTGGGAGAATCTAAAAACGGGGGATGAAGGATTTACATAAGAGAGAAAAACAGGGACAAAAAGAAAGGAAGAAAAAAAGAAAACTGTAGGTTGAAAGTAGGGAGAAGTTGGGAATTAAGAGAGAGTAAAATGTTTCCCAAAAACTGGGAAAGAAAAAAAGCTACAACCGTTAAAACATACTGACTTCTACGTGGCCGATCCACAGTAAATATTACAGAATTGTTTTATCACTGAAAAAAGAGTGTCATATAGAAAGAAATTGTCCTCTTCCTCTACTGGCCATCCTTGTGTCTGTTTGTGACTTCTTGGATCCTTGCAGGCTTCATGCAGTCACAAGAGAGAGCTAACCCATGTTGGAAGCCAGCAAGACAGGAAAGGTGGGGCAGAAAGATGGAGGGCACATTGTGCCTTGATGACATGGTTGAGCCAGAAGTTAACTAAAACCACTCTACCTCCTCATTCTATGAGATGATGTCTTTTCCTTACAGTGAAGAATATTAAATTAGGGTTTTCTGCTATTTGCAGCCAAAAGTATTGTAACTGTTTCAGCTTCTGCCCATGAAGGAATAATTCCTACAGAACTTGTCCTTCCACTGTAAACAACTAGAAAACTAGATAAAATTTATGAAATTACTCTTTTTAGACATTAAGCAACAGGAAGTGAAGGATGGAGATTCTGAAAGAAGACTGTTCTTTGATAAGATCAATTAAGCTGATAAACCCATAGCCGTATTGATCATCATAGAAGGATAGGAGACACGGATTACCCATAATAAGGATGGAGGATGATATCACAGATTTTACTAACACCAAAGGGTAAAAAGGAGACTATTTGAACATCTTTAGATGAGATGAAGAAATTCCTTGAACCATATGAATTACCAAACCTGACCAAAGAAAAAGTAGAAAATCTGAGTAACCCTATATTTCTTAAACCCTATATAAGTTGAATTTGTAAGTAAAAATCTTCCAAAAAAGAAAATTCCAGACCCAGGTGGTCTCACTGGTGAGTTCTATTCAAACATTGACGGAAGACATATTAATCCTACAAAAACTCTTTCCGAAAATAAAAGACCAAGCGACACTTCTCTACTTCTACCACTCATCTAGTGGCAGGAAGCAGGTCTGATTGCACTCTGGACCTCCAGCACCTTGAGCAGTGAGTGGATGAATGACTAAATGACTAAATGAATTGGCCTTCTCATTGCCATGTGCTTTGGGTCTGACAGTAGCCCCACCTGTGAACTGTGATTGAGATAAGCCAGTCGTGGTTCTCCCATTTCCCTTGACTGCGTTTGGGTTGGTGGTGGCCTGTGACTTCGTTCTAGCCCCTGAGAAACGCATGTGGTGGTGGTGGGTCATTCCCTAATGTACTCAAGCTGGGCCCTTGACCTGAAAACAGCTATGTTTCTTGCTTCAGTTAACCTACCTATGTTAATCAGAACAGTCCAACTACCACGAAAACAATTCATAGTTCATGATTGTTCCTTAAATATCCAGACTCACCAACCCTGCCCCTACTTACCTAGCAACACATCCAGGCATCCATTTTGAGAGCAGTTTGCAATCCTTAGTTATTAGCGATGATGACTGATAAACAGCCCCGTGCCCCATTCTACTTTCCTGAGACAAAGCAGCATTTGGAAACGGATCTCAATGGCGAGCCAGTGCTGTTCCCACTCTGCGTCTCCTAGGAGGTGTGGGGGGCCGGGGGGAGTAAGAATTACAGTGACAAGAAGGAGGGAAACTGCTGGAAAGTGTGTCTTACGTTTTGAGGTTAGGAAAGGTGTTGATGCGAAGGTGGAAAAACATTTGCCTAAACTTGTCCCCCTTTTTTCTCCAATACTTAGGCTGTTTATTGGGGTCCCTTTCTCTCCAGCCCATTTACTGGAGTAGGGCTTTGCAAAGCCGTCTCCTAGCAGCCGAATGCAGAAGGCCCATTCATAGTACAATGGACGGAAAGGAAAGAAAGAGCTTGGTTTGTTTAAACTGCCTCTGTCTTCATTCACAGCCCGATGTCCGTCTGCATTGTGACACCCACAATGGCACTAAGGGACTCATTGTGACCGAAAACAAACCAAAACAGAATACGGGATGCTAAGATAAAAGAGTCATGCAACAAAATCGCTAAAAAAAATTCTAAGTCGTACATCTGAGATTTATGTTACCTTTTGGCTGTGTGGCCTATTGACCAGTGTTTATAATGACTATCAGAGTTTAATAAACAAAAAGCTAAATGGGAACTTGTACATTTTCAAGGCGCTTCCACGGAGAGGATGGGTGTGCTGGGCTGCTTCGGAAGCTGTTTAATAATCATCGTTCTTTGTTTGAGCAGCATTCGGGAGCCACCCTCGCACGTTGCGCTCATTTTCCTTCTGGTGCGCAGGCCCTGGCGGTGCCCGTGTGGCCAGGCAGCATCCCCCGCACAGCCGCCCCCGCCCGCCCCCAATCCCACCTCCACCCCCTGCCCCGACCGACATCAGATGCTGCAGGAACCCACGCCCAGTTCAGCAGGCAACAGGTGGAAGGTTGAATAGCTTCACACGTTTTTCGGGAGGGGGTGGGGAGAAAGAGGAGAAAAAGGAGGGCGGGAGGGCAGGCTTTTGGGAGCCGATTTAAGGATTAGATCAGATGTTATTGCTAGTGAAAAATTAAACAGCCCGGTGCTCTGGGGAGTGCAGATTAATATATTTAGTGACTGTGCGCACAAAGGCCGCTCATTGTAGCCACGTCTGAATGCCTGTGAATAGGATGGAACATATGCGGCCTGTCACCGCAGGTGCCCACATCTGTTCCTCTGCGGGCAGATGCTCACAGAAAGGAGGTGGGAGGCGGGGAAGGACGGCGCAGTCGCGCAGGGCAGCTCGGGTCCGGCTGGGACAAGCGGGCGGGGCGGCCTCCTCGCGGTTCCGGCCCGGCCCGCGCCCCGCCCCGCGGGCCGGGTGATTGACGGGCGCCGGGACCGGCGACAGGTGCCCGCGACCTCCGAATGGGGCGCGCCCCTGAGCGAGGCCTCGGGAGGGCCCGGGTCGCTCTCGCCGCCCTTTCTTTCCCATCCTCATTGTCTGACACGGTCACGGGCCGGCGACTCCCAGGTGGGGCCGCGCCTCGGTGCAGGTGACCGGGTGGGCCCCCCCCGCCGCCGCACGCCCGGCGGCCGGGGGTGACCCGCTGACCTGGTCCTCCCAACCCGGCGCTCATGCCCCTGCGGCGAGTGCCCGGCCCGCCGCCGCCACCCACTCCAGGTAGCCCTCCGGAGCGCCCACTGGCGCCGCACCCCCTCCAGGCAGCCCTCCAGAGCGCCCGGCCCGGCGCGTTCAGTCAGGGGCCGCTCGGGCGGGAGAGCGGAGCAGCTGCGCGGTCATCCGATCGGGACAAAGGCGCCCGGAGCCGCGCCAGGTAAACAGCGCTTTGTCATGGAGATGAGCTCGGACCGCCGGGCAGATGATCCCGGGGTCGGAGGAGCGGACTCCGCGCCGCCAGCTGAGCCACGCGACCGCCTTTCTCATGCAAACCAGCGCATGCCTCCGCAACCCCGGCCCGCGCTGCGCCCCAGGGCGCGGGGTCCCTGCTCCGGACCACGTGGCCAGGCCGTCTTTCCTCCCTAGCCGCGGGTGTCTGCGCTTGGCGGGTGGAAGGGAGGGCGGACGGGAGGCGTCAGGCCCACTGGGTCTTCCCTGGGCTCTGTCCTCCGGTCCCGGCGCCTCTGCCCCGCGCCAACCTGCCGACCACCAGGAGTGGTCCTGGGTGTCTGCGGGCCACCCCTCCTCCGAGGGAAATGTGCCAGGGAGGGCAGGGGAGGCCGAGCTGTGCGGCCTTCCTTGGTGTGCCGCGAAGCGTTTATCCTTAGCGAGAGGGAAGCCCTGGAGCCTGACTATAAAAGCTAGATCTGCCCCTCTTTCCCGCCGTGTACAAACGGATGGCTTGGGTTAGGATGTATCTTCAATAGAGTGACCGGAAGGAACTTGATCAGGTGCAAACACACCGTGTGTACATTCGGGTCAGTGCATCTTGTAAATGTTCACGTGTGTCTGGGGTTCGGTCCTTAAGAAGAAGTAAGGACCTATCCATCATAGCCACCCCGCACGGGTGAGGTTTCACCCACAGATATCTGTAGGAGCTTCCTACGTGCAAAGCAAGCAGGCCAGTCCCTCTGCTCTTTTGCCTGCTGAAGGATTCCAGACCTGTGACTGATGGAGAATGGGCAGAAGGTGTGCTGGTGGGATGTGACACTAATACCGATTAATAAACTTGCTTTAGGTTCCCTTCATCATCTTCTCTTTCAAGTAAGCTGGCATGTTTGATCAACACCAGATTTGCTGCCTGGAAGTTTTTCATTTTCTTGTTCCAAACAAGGACCCTAATTCTTCTTAGGAATAAGAGAACCTCTCTGTTGGGTATACAGTATTCAGTTGGTCTAAGAAAACACAAACCCCACTCAAGTCTCCAGACTTGTTTACACAGAAAACTGAACCTGGGGCTGGCTTGGAGTCTGGAGCCTATTCTGGGCATTGTTTATTGCAATCTGCCCAAGCCCTCCTCCCCCGCCACACACATACCTCAGGGATAGAACCTTTCTTTGGGCAAAGGGGGATGGAAACAGGATTGGGCTGACCACAGTATGAGTCACACTCACTGCTGAGGAAGGGCATATTTAATCTGATAAAATGATGGTCAGGAGCTTTTATTCCCAAGTGGCCTAATAAAATGATGGGTAAAATGATCAGGGTCGCCAACAAACAGAGAACTCAGCTGTAGTTGATGTGGCTGTGGTTCTGATTATACAGCTAAGCCTACCCTGGTCATTGGGGTCATTCAGGCTATAAGCTCTGAATGCCTGGCAAAAATAAAACACCCAACACCAGGCGGTAAATCCCTCTCTCCACTCCTGTGTCTGATATATTGGGTGCCTTCGAAGCCCCAATGAGCCTCACTTTGTACAGTAAATTTGCTGAGACATCAAAAAGTATTTAAAAGAAAGTTTCCTGCTTTTTCCTAATGAGCAAGGTGAGGATTTATGGTGTGTGGGGGAGGAGGGAATCTGGCTGCTAAAGCCAACACGGGGGCAACTCTATTTAACATAGTCGAGCTTAAGCTCCCTCCTGCATTTAGGGGGTTCAGAGCGATTAGTTGCAGGAGTATACAGACATGCAGTTAGGGAGTGAAAAAACGCCATTTGGTTTGGAGCAGATGGCTGGCTAGGGGGCTGATGGCGTCTAAAGGCGTGTCATCCCCCTTCAGCCTGAATCCCTAAGGGCTCCCCTTGTCTTCCCAATCAATGAAAATTAAAGTGCAAAGAAAGGATGAATAGTTGGACCTCGAGTCTCTCCTTTGTTCATCTCAGCTACTGGTGTGCAGGAGTTAAACTACAACAGACTCCTATAGAAACACTGAAGTTAAACAGTCTCCCGTTAGCTCAGCTTTGAAAGGGAGAGGGGGAGAGGGCCCAACGTGGGGTGGGGGGAAAGAGAGAGAGAGAGAAGGAGAAGAAGATGGAGAGAGAAGAGGAGGAAGAAAGTAGAGGAAAGAAGAGCCGGAGGAGGAGGAAGGGCAAGAAAAGGGCTTTCTGCTTGATTTCCCCGATACAGAATTGCGTGGCATAAATTAAGTTGGAAAAGAATGAACGCTTTGGGCAGGATTCTGATGGATTTTACGATGCCTTTCAGTTCCGCTTTGCCGCTGTAATCGAGAAATCTGTGCCATGTCAATTTAACAAATACTTGATACTGAGGCGGGTTTGTTAAAGATTTGGGGCAAGTCGCCCCCCCCCCCCCAAGGTTTAAGCCCTTGGGCGTGGAACTTTTTATTTCCAGTTTTCCAAATAGGCATTCAGATGAGCCTGTTTCCCACTTCCATTTTCTAATTAAAAGGTTCCCGATATTTCATTTCTTACTGAAATCTCCTCTCAGTCTGGAAGCACAGAGGGTTTAGAGTTCACGTTCCTTTCTTCCTTTGCCCTCTCCTGCGCCTGGAACCCTCTTACCTTTCTCCCCACCACTCTCTCTCTCTCTCTCTCTCTCTCTCTCTCTCTCTCTCTCTCTCACACACACACACACACATACACACACCAGCTTCCATGCAGTAGGGAGCAGAGTTCTCAGAAATTAGCTTTCAGAGGAAACATGGCTGTAGTGAAAAAAGGATGCTGACACTAGGTGGCAAGATTAAATTAGGATTCGCGCTGGCCCAGCCCTGTGGTGACGCAGCGAGTCCTCGAAAAGTCCCCAGAGGGCGGCCACGCTGGGACTGCCACCGTCGTGGGGGCATAGGAGGTTTTGAAGTCTCCATTTGTTCTGAACCAAACCGTAGGGGGTTCTGGTGGGGTCCAAGCCTGCCTTTCTCACCTCAGCCTTAAACATTACATGCACATTACTTTCGATTAATTCTTTGCTTCTCTGGCATCAGTGGAAAACCTAAAATCTGGCCTGAAGGTATTTGGGAGCCTGTTGCGTAACAGCTGGAGGGATGGCCATGAATGACTTGAACTGATTTCTTGGTATTTGAGAATTTTCCCTCTTCCCGTGCATTATATGGTACACTGTGATCTCAACATCTGCCTCAATGAAAGCCACACTTTGCCAGGACAGTGCACGTTCCCACTAGCAAGGCAGCTGCAGCACACCTAGAGCAAGGCCCTTGTGGCCAGGCGCCCTGGGGCTGTGCCGCCATCAAAGGGACATGTACTCCAACGCTCACACCGCTCATCCTGGATGAAGCTGCCCTAGGTGTTGGAGGGAGGGGGGAATAAAGGAGGAGCAGATAGGGGTGGGAGAAAGACCTCGAAGTGCGCCCAGCACGAAGCTGGATGCCGGAGTAGGAGTCCACGCCCCACCTTAACTCTGCACTGCGCCCGCAAGCATGAGAGCAGTTTCGATAGCTCATTGTGTGATAACGTGTGTTCTCGGCCCTCCCAATAAACTCATTTCCCTTAAAAAAAATGAAAACAAAAGTTCTAGTGTCTGATGGACATGTAAACCCTAATAAGGTGATGGTTGTGCGAAGGTTGCGGGTTGAGGCGGCCAGGCTAGAGGGTCTTTAGAACATGTGCCGGACATTGTTGCAGAGGCCGCGGCGCGCGCGGAGGGGAGCTCTTTCTCTCCGCATTGTGCGGGGAGCAGGTGCGGTCTGCATTACCATACAGCTGAGCGCACAAAGAGCCACTGATTCAGCCTCGCACAATAACAGACTGCCTTAATGACAGCCACGCGAACGACACACACCAAACTCACTTTTTACCAAGCAGAGGGAGGTCGAGGGGGGAAGACACTGGAGAAAGGGGCCGGAGACCCAGGAAAGGTGTCGGAGGCCGAGAATAGCGCCCGGAAGGGTGCATGTGTGTTTTTGGGGCGGAGGGGGGGCGGTGGTTTAAGGCGTCAGGATCCCGGCCGCTAGCCGGACCCCGCCCCCCAGCGGCCGCCGACCAGCGCGGGGACACCCCGAGCTCGCGGCAACAGTGTCGCCGGGGGCGCCGCGCTCGCCCCTGTGTTCCCAGACGCAGAGTCGCCGTCCTTGCCCGGAGACGTCTGGGTGTCAGACCTTCCCAAACTTCCCGAAACTGCCGCTGCCCTCTCGCCACCCTCTGCCCGCCGCTCGAGCCTGCCCCCTCCCTCTCGTGCCCGGTCCCCCGCCCCGGAGACTCCTCCTTAGGAAGAGGCTGCCCGGGAGAAGGGGCGGCCCACCGGGAACTGGGCCTCCGACTTCGCCCCCGCCGCCAGACCCCGGCCACGGCGCGCAACAGGGACGAAGGCGGGCGCCGCGGCGACCGGAGAGTTCCCGAGGCCGGACGCGGCCTCACCCGCCGGGTGGCTCTCGGCAGAGGAGGGGCGCAGCGCCACCCCCGCGGGTCCCGGGGCCTCTGCGAGCCTGTGGCCGGGAGGGCAGCGCCGAGGAGCCCGGGCGGCGGCACCAGCCTCGGGCGCAGAGGGGATTCTTGCGGTGAACGTTTTGCAGGAATGTAAATGAGTGCGTTTCGTGCGGTGGGGGGCTGGGGGCGGGGGCAGGGGAGGGCCGGGGGCGGGGAGGGTGGGGGCGGGGAGGAGGGTTGCACATTTTACAGCTCACTGACCATTTGGCGATCCATTGAGAGGAGGGTTTGGAAAAGTGGCTCCTTTGTGACAGCTCTCGCCAGATTGGGGGGCTGCTCATTTGCATCTCATTAGCCATGCGGGCGGCCGGCGGGATATAAGGCGGCGGCGCGGGGCGAGCCCGAGCCCCTGCGCGCCCGCGGAGCCCCGGCCGGCGCCGCACCGGACGCACAGCCTGGCGCGCAGCCTCTGCCGGGACCCGGTCCGGGACCCCGGGTGTTGACCTGGATGGCACTGGCTGGGTCCCTGGGAAAAACTCGGGTCCAGGGCGCTCCCCGGACCGCGGCCACCGAGTGAGCTGGCCGGGCCGCACCCGCGGGCGCTCCGCCGGCGCCGGATTACCGCCTCGCGCGTGGGATTTCCAGACCCCGGCTCGCTAATCGGACTCTCGGGGAGCCCTGCAGCTCGTTGGGAATTGGGCTGAATATCTGGACGCTTTCTCTCCTCTCTTTTTTTCTTTCTTTCTTTCTTCCTTTTTTTTTTTTTTTCCTGCGAAGAATCTTGAGACAAAACCAGGAAGCAGACGACCCCTACCTACTCGTGGATTGGAAGAAAGAGGGGAAAACCGAAAGTTGCCGCGCCAGAAGCAATCTCTCCGGGGAGCCCCCTCCCCCTTTTTCCCCTCGTGCACCCCCGGAGCCGCAGTCGCCTCCGCAGGGAGGATCTAAGGAACCTCGGCCTCCGCAAGAGCCGGAGACGTACCCTTGAGGAAAGAAGTCCGGATAATCCCAGCCCGAGGCAGAGCGGCGGCGCTTTACTGCCCGCGCCCCTGGAGACACCTTCCTCCCCGAGCATTCCCTGGCGATTTCAGAAGAGAAGGGGGACGCGAGGAGAGCGAGCGCGGCTGGCGGTGCACCATGGGCCGGCGGTGCGCCCTGGCCCTCGCCGTGCTCTCGGCCCTGCTGTGCCAGGTAAGTTGCCAGGCGGGGTCCTAAGGGCCGCGCCGTCAGGTAGGCTGTCAGCGGGGCTCTCCGGCTCCCTGTGGCGTCAGGTGGGGGGACCCGGGGCGCGGGCCGCGCGAGGGGCAGGGCCCGGGTCAGGACGCGGCCGGGCGGGCTCCCCGCGCCCGGAGCCCCACGCCCTAGCCTCGCCCGCAGGTCTGGAGCTCCGGGGTGTTCGAGCTGAAGCTGCAGGAGTTCGTCAACAAGAAGGGGCTGCTGGGGAACCGCAACTGCTGCCGCGGGGGCGCGGGGCCGCCGCCGTGCGCCTGCAGGACTTTCTTCCGCGTGTGCCTCAAGCACTACCAGGCCAGCGTGTCCCCCGAGCCTCCCTGCACCTACGGCAGCGCCGTCACGCCGGTGCTGGGCGTCGACTCCTTCAGCCTCCCGGACGGCGCGGGCGCGGACACCGCCTTCAGCAACCCCATCCGCTTCCCCTTTGGCTTCACCTGGCCGGTGAGCGCCGCACCTGCGGGCGCGGGGCGGGCGGGGCGGGCGGCAGGTGGGCAGGGAGGCGGCCGCCAGCCCTGCTCCGGGGCGCGGCGGGGGCGCGCGGCTGGGCCTGGGCAGGTGGGCGCCGCGGTCCGCGGGGTCCTGGGGCATTGACTCCACGCCCGGGTGATCTGCAGGCGGCGGCGGCGGCGGCGGCGGCGGCGGCGGGCGGGGGAGTGTGGGAGGTAACAGCCGGGGTAGCGTGAGGCAGAGAGGCTGAGGACCCGGGACATTTCCGTATCCGGTCTCTGCGCCTAGCCCCCAAGTTGAACGGGCCCCTTCACTTGGGAAAGTTCTAGTTCCCCAGCTCGTGGACCGGCTAGTTTTTCAGTCGCCCTCGCAGCCTGACAGCCCCCAGCCCCCTCTGCTTGGCTTCTTCCCCAGAAGGCTGCAGACAAGCCCCGCAGCCCCGCCTGCTGCGCGCAATCGTTTTGCCTTTTCTTTTTTCTTTTCTTTTCTTTCTTTCTTTCTTTTTTTTTTTTTTTTACCTCGATATCCTGTATTAACAGGCTGGAAAAACACGTCAGGAAACCACTCTTTAAAACGTTCTTCCATTTCCTTAAGGAAAGTGAAATCAGACAAGAGATGTACAGAGACACCCCCCCGCCACGACACACTGCACACAGATCTGCGAAGACTTGGTTGTCCCGAAAGCTTTGATTCTTTTTTAAACATTTCTGGTTTATCTTCTGTCTCTCCCCCCTTCCTCCAGGGAACCTTCTCTCTGATCATTGAAGCTCTCCACACTGATTCTCCTGATGACCTCGCAACAGGTAAAAACAAACCAAAAAACTCCCAAACTGGGCAAACTGCGTCTCCAGTTATTATGTATTTGAGTTCAAATATCCCCAGAAACAAACGTCTACGTCTTTCATTCTGCAAGTTCCTCTGGAAGGCTGAGAAGAGTCTTCAGCCTCCTTGCCCAGCATCCTTTCCACCTCCCTCACTCCCCAAGCCTCTGGGTTCCCAGTCAGAACCAACAGAGCATCCTCTTCCTGCAGAGAACCCAGAAAGACTCATCAGCCGCCTGGCCACGCAGAGGCACCTGACGGTGGGCGAGGAGTGGTCCCAGGACCTGCACAGCAGCGGCCGCACAGACCTCAAGTACTCCTACCGATTCGTGTGCGATGAGCACTATTACGGGGAAGGCTGCTCCGTCTTCTGCCGCCCCCGCGACGACGCCTTCGGCCACTTCACCTGCGGGGAGCGCGGAGAAAAAGTCTGCAACCCTGGCTGGAAAGGCCAGTACTGCACTGAGCGTGAGTCCCTGCGGGAGGCCGCCGCTCCCTCAGTTTACCCCTCCCCCCGGCGGTGGGGACATATTCTCTGAGCTGCTGGCGTCTTGGGGTTTTAGCCCCGGAGAGATGTTCTGGTGGGGAAACCGGGGCCGGGGAGCCGGAGAGCCGGAGAGATGTGCTGAGACCTCACAGTTAGCCAGTGGCAGGTTGGGGTCAACTCAGACGTTTTAACTTCCGCTATGGGAAGCTGCCTTTCTTAATCAGGGAGGATTTTGGACACAGGGCCAGGGGTCAGGAAGTAAGCCTGAGGGAAGGGAGGGAGGAAGGAAGGGAGGAACAGAGAGGAGGCTGTGTGCAGGGCGTGCTTTTACCAAAGGAGTTCTCTTTGCCCAGACAGCTTCTCATTGAAAAGTGCTTCATTTTCTCTCCGGAGTTGGTGTGCTCGGCCTGTTTAAAAACATTCCACTGTTCATGACATTTTCACTCGCAGGGTCTATGGACGTGGGGGGTGTGTTTTGAGGCCTGGGCCTGCCGGCCCTGCTTGGGGAGGGCTCTGCTTGTCCTGCTTGCGGGATGCTCACATAGCACCCTGCCTGGGAGGGGGGACATACCTTTACAAGAGTGACTTAGGCCCTGCCTGCCCGTAGTTCTGTATTCTCAGGCAGGCAGGGTAGCTGCACAGGTGCAGGAGGCGTAGGAGGGTTGTGAGGACCGGCTGGCTCCTGGGCCTGGTTCAGCTGGACCCCACTTGCCTCACTGCCACTTCGCACTCTAGGTGTCATGTGGGGTGGGTCCTAGAGCTTCCCCAGAAACGCCAGGGAACTTTCCTTCTGCCCCCGAGCTTGGGAACCTTCTCTGGCAGGACAGAACCTCTCGCCGGGAGGTGCAGTTTCTCAGTTTGGATTTGCGCGTACCTGCAGCGTCATTGTCGCTCAGCGCGCTCAGCTTTCCACAGCTCCTTTGAGCTCGCCTTGGCCTGAGCTGGCTCTGTTGTCTTAAAAACTTGTGGAGCGGCTTGTTAATGAGTTTCATAACCAGGAGAAGGAAGCCAGCTGAAACCTCAGCCTCCAGCCTCCCCACCCACTCCGGGACCTCTGGCCGGCCTGCCGTCTCCCTCCTGGCCACCCTCCCTCTCCCTCGCCCTGGGGTTGCCATAAACGTAAACTTTTTTCTTCTTATTCAAACACTGGAGTCTGTCCCCGCCCCCAGCTCGCGCGTGCCGTCGATTAGATCTCTCCGGGGATAGGCGGCTGGGACGCACGCCTGTTCCCATTGGTGGAAAGGGCGCACGTGTGTGTGTGTGTGTGTGTGTGTGTGTGTGCGCGCGCGCGCGCGTGTGTGTGTGTGGGGGGTGTACACGCTGGGGTGTGTGTGAGGGGTGGGGGCACGGGGGGCGAGGGGGAGGCCGGTATTGTTGCACTGGGGCAGCTGCTGGGAGAGAACAGACAATAGAGCAGCTGTCTTGCCCTGGTACTCTGCATACCAGCTGTCCACCCTTATCTACACACACACTTTCTGGGTATTAAGAGGTGGAGCTTTGTGCATAGAATTGGGAAGTGGGGGAGGAGGAGGGGGAAGGACTTCTGACCCTCTCTTAGAAGAAAAGGGACCGGGTGGGGGTGGGCTTCCGCGCTCTTTTGTCCTGGAGCCGCTGTGTTAAGAAGAATGCTCCTCCTGGGCTGAGTAAAGTCCGCGGTGGTTACCGGGCAGGACGGTCGATGCCCGGGGCTGGGCGAGGCTCTATGGCGGAGCTGGGCACGGTCTGTAGCCCTGTTGTGCCGGGGGCCACTCTGGTGGGCTTGACCCTGTGCCTTTTCTTCTTGCAGCCATCTGCTTGCCGGGGTGCGACGAGCAGCATGGGTTTTGTGACAAGCCAGGGGAATGCAAGTAAGTTTGCAAAAGTTGCTTTTTTCTTTTTCTTGCTGTCCTTTTACACCTAGTGTATTAGTAAAGCATCTCTAGATGCTCTTTTGAAAACCGCAGGTAAGATTAGCTGGTTGGAGGGGGCTGTTTTTCTGTGTTTCTACCAAATAAATACATGGACAGGCATAGGGTCAAGGGTTGTCATCCATCTAAGCTCCTCAATGGTTGTGGAACTTACAGATGGAGATTTAAAAAGAATTGGCACAGAAGAGGAGAGAGTTTAGTTGGTTCTCAAACTTCGCAGCACGTTAGAATTACCTAGAGATGCTACCCTGGTTGGCCCTTGGACCCAGAGTCAGACCCTCTGACGTGGGACGAAGGCGTCCATGTGGTTTAAAGCTCCTGAGGACGGTCCAGTGTCCTGCCTCGTTTGAGAACCAGCGGTGTTGATGCTGTTGGAAGACAGTCTCTCGTGAGTGGGAAAGGTGTTGCTAGGAACCTGGTAGCGTCAGCGTCCACTGACTCTGTCCTCTCCTCGAAGGTGCAGAGTGGGCTGGCAGGGCCGGTACTGTGACCAGTGCATTCGGTACCCCGGCTGTCTCCACGGCACCTGCCAGCAGCCCTGGCAATGCAACTGCCAGGAAGGCTGGGGGGGCCTTTTCTGCAACCAGGGTAAGCCTCCCGTCCCCCGCCAGGCAGCCTGGCTTCCCTGGCGCTGTCACGGGGAAGTACAGTCTCCCGAATTTAACCCTGGGCCTCCCTTCTGCTCCTCTTCCTGTCTCCACCCTCACAGACCTGAACTACTGCACACACCACAAGCCCTGCAAGAATGGGGCCACCTGCACCAACACGGGCCAGGGAAGCTACACTTGCTCTTGCCGGCCTGGGTACACGGGGGCCAACTGCGAGACGGAGGTGGACGAGTGCAGTGCCAGCCCCTGCAGGAATGGAGGGAGCTGCACGGTGAGTCTGGCCACCGTGGGCTCTCCGGCCGAACCGGCAACCCTGGTTTGAGACAGACCGTGTGGGTCCCTCGGAACGACGTAGGAAAGCTTTCTTCGTCTTCTCCATTACTCAGGACCTCGAGAACAGCTACTCCTGCACCTGCCCGCCTGGCTTCTACGGCAGGATCTGCGAGCTGAGTGCCATGGTGTGTGCCGACGGCCCCTGCTTCAACGGGGGACGGTGCTCGGACAACCCCAAGGGAGGGTACACCTGCCGCTGCCCTGGGGGCTTCTCTGGCTTTAACTGTGAGAAGAAAATGGATTCCTGCAGTTCCTCACCCTGTTCCAATGGTAAGGGGGCCGCCTGACCCATCCGAGACTTTGTCCAGCGGTCCACACTGGTGAAAACGCGTCAGAAGCGCAGAGTTTAGTTTCAGGCTGAGTTCATCACTTTATGAGCTGCCTTGAGTTTCAGAAGCCTTTTTGTCTGAACAGTGAGAAACTGTTCATAGAACTCTTATCCTCGAGTCTGGAAGCACCCAGGGAGCGAAGAAGGCAGGCAGGGGCGTTCCTTGTCCACAGGGCCCGGCGCAGGTGGAGACGCAATGACCTGCGCGCCATTCTGCGGCGCCTGGGGTGCTCGAGACTCCGAACATCAGCGGGTCAGCCCCAGCGCCAGCCCAGCCACTGCGCTTTTGGAGGGAAGCCCAGCTCTGCTCTGTCACCAAGCAGAGCTGTCTGCTGCGAGGATGTATGGTCTCCACGAGTGGGTGGGATGCCCTAAGCAAACTCACAGAGGGGGAAGCTGGGCCCCAGACAGGCTGGACCATTCTGGAAGCTTCTGGAGCTTCTGCGTGGGGTGTGATAATCGATGCAGAGGAATCAGCTTGCTTTGCTCTCCATGCTCTGTACAGAAGGTGTGGCAGTCCTGGGGTCAAGCTCTTTCTCCTGTTGGTTTCCAGCCACTGAACCAATAGAGCAGTGGATGCTTCATGTTTAGAGAGGAAAAAGAGGCAGGTTTAGCAGGCTTGGCTCTGGAAGGACAAAGACCAAACCCCAGCCTCCTTCCTCCCTTCCTTTCTTCTTTTCCCTTTCTTTCTGTTTCAAGTCTTACTTGTCACTAACTGTGTAACCGTGGGCAAGCACGTCATCCTCTTTAAGGCTTGGTTTCCTCATCTGTAAACTGGGTCCTTTGTTGGCTTGCTGTGAAAGTGAATGCAGCACTGCAGGCAAAGCGTTTTGCACGGTGCATGTCAGGAGGTATTAGCCTGTATTTTTTAGGTGATTTATGGAGCTCGACCAGAAACTCCACCCCGGCCCTCGCCGTGGGCTTGTGTTTGATGTATGTTGTCTTAAGCGGTGGCCTCTGTCCGGTCTGCCCCTGTGTCTCTGTTCTGGTGTGTGACGCAGCGGCCGGGGCAGCACGTGCTTCAGGGCATTTTCTGGGTGACAAGCCACTGCCCTTGTCTGTGTCCCAGGTGCACAGTGCGTAGACCTTGGCGATGCTTACATCTGCCGCTGCCAGGCTGGCTTCTCTGGGAGGCACTGTGATGACAACGTGGACGACTGTGCCTCTTCCCCGTGTGCCAACGGCGGCACCTGCCGGGACGGCGTGAATGAGTATTCCTGCACCTGCCCCCCAGGGTACACGGGCAGAAACTGCAGTGCCCCCGTCAGCAGGTGTGAGCACGCACCCTGCCACAACGGGGCCACCTGCCACGAGCGGGCCCTCCGCTACCTGTGTGAGTGCGCCCGAGGCTACGGGGGCCCCAACTGCCAGTTCTTGCTTCCCGAGCTGCCCCCGGGCCCTGTGGTGGTGGACCTCACTGAGAAGTACGTGGAGGGCCAAGCCGGCCCGTTCCCCTGGGTGGCCGTCGGTGCGGGCGTGGTCCTCGTCCTCACGCTGCTCCTGGGCTGCGCTGCCGCCGTGGTCTGCGTTCGGCTGAGGCTGCAGAAGCGCCGGCCCCCCGCCGACCCCTGCCCAGGGGAGGCGGAGACCATGAATAACCTGGCCAACCGCCAGCGGGAGAAGGCTATCTCTGTCAGCGTCATCGGGGCCACGCAGATCAAGAACACCAACAAGAAGGTGGACCTCCACACGGAGCCCAGCACCGAGAAGAACAGCCTCAAGGCCTGCGAGCCCGCCGTGGGCTATAACCTGCTGCAGGACCTCAAGGGTGCCGCTGCCACCGGGGAACCCCACAGCAAGCGTGATGCCAAGTGCCAGCCCCAGGGCTCTGCGGGAGAGGAGAAGAGTGCCCCGACCCTCAGGGGGTGCGTGCTATGGGCCAGAGGGGACAGGCGGGAAGGCCAGCTGGGGAGGGTGCCTGACCCTCTGGGGGTGCCTCGGGCCAGGCTGGGCAGGGGGACCAGCTGACTGTGTTCCTCCAAGCCCTGGTCATTGTCCTGTTCAAAAATGTTTTCACGTGTTGACTGTGGTTCTCTTTCTTCTCCCTTCTAGTGGAGAAGCAGCTGAAAGAAAAAGGCCGGACTCTGTGTACTCCACTTCGAAAGACACAAAGTACCAGTCGGTGTACGTCATATCCGAGGAGAAGGACGAGTGCGTCATCGCAACTGAGGTCAGCGCACGGCTGCCCGACCCACCCTCGGCCTGGGCCTATGACTTGCGCTAACCTCCCCTCTGTCTCGTGGCCCCTCTAGGTGTAAAGTGGAGGTGATGTGGCGAATTCCCGTTTCTCTTAGAATAAGTGAACTTCCAAGGATATCTGCCCCGACGATGCTGCTGAGAGGAGCGGAGGTGCTCGTGACTGCTGCTGGGAAGCCAGGTCCTCTTCCTGCCGAGGGGGCGGCCGGCAGGCGTTCCAGGCGCCTGTCGCACTGCCTTTTAGGACGTTTCCATTGCACTATGGACAGTTGCTTTTAAAAAATATATATTTAAATGAATGGACTTGATCACTACGTAAGAAGCACGCACTGCTTGAAGTGTATATTTTGGATTCTTATGAGCCAGTCTTTTCTTGAATTAGAATCACAAACACTGCCTTTATTGTCCTTTTTGATACTAAAATGTGTTTTTTCTAGGTGGAAAAAAATGTGCGTTATTTTTTGGATTTGTAAAAATATTTTTCATGATATCTGTAAAGCTTGAGTATTTTGTGATGTTCATTTTTATAATTTAAATTTTTGGTAAATATGTACAAAGGCACTTCGGGTCTATGTGACTATATTTTTTTGTATATAAATGTATTTATGGAATATTGTGCAAATGTTATTTGAGGTTTTTTTTTACTGTTTTGTTAATGAAGAAATTCCTTTTTAAAATATTTTTCCAAAATAAATATTATGAACGACATCCAGAGGTGTACTTACTCACCCCTCGTCAGAGCAGACTTCCGCTCACACTCGTCCGAGGCCGTGAGGCCAGAAACGGCCTCTGCTTTTCTGTTTCTCAGGTCTTTGCATAGTTTCATTGGACTGATGAAAAGCAACTTTCCTCGCTCCTCTCCCCACCTCAGAGAACCCTCCAAGGGTCCCCATCAGGACAAGGAAGGGGCAGGCGCGGTGTCGCTGGTTGCTTGGCTCCCTGAGCATCCCCCGAACTCCACGGAAACCTGAGGGCACAGACACCCGCACCTCACGACTGGTTGGTGCTGAGAAGCCTTGGAGCTGGTCACCTTCCATCTGAGCCTTATTTTTATCAGGACCGGAACAAAGCCTCATTTTGGATTAAATACACACGAAGCACTTTAATGTTGCCGTGACAAAGGCTTTCGGTCCTAGAATAATACTTACTCATTCATTGGTTTGTGGGTTTATCTCTAGCTAATTCAAAAGAGTTACCTCCTAATTCAACCACAGTTGCCATGGGACAGACAACAGCAGTGATAAAAACACCCTTCTTGAGTGGTTACTACTGGCCAGGCTGCTCCTCCACGTGAATTATCTCATTAATCCTCCAAGACAGTAGCTTCTTACTCCCATTTTATAGCTGAGGAGACTGAGGCTTGGGGGAGGTGAAGGTACTTGCTCGGGGCTGGTAAGTGGCAAAGTCAGCATTCAGATCTGGGCAGTCTGGCTCCAGACCCTGGTTTGATCATTATCTGTCAGAAATTCAGCTTCTTATTGAGAACAAGACAGGGATTTAACAGACCGCATCACTGGTGCCATTCAGTGGTTCCAAAGGATCCGTGCAGATGGTCAGCTCTCGAAGACAAGTTAGTGTTGGGGAAAAGTGGTTTACTCCTGGGGTCAGAGGGGAACAGGCAGAGGGCTTAACTAATTAGAGGGAAGAGGTTGCCTTTGTCCCAGCGACTGTGATGAATTTATTCCATTGGTCATTATTGTACAGTCAGAAATTCTGGACTCTTCCTGCAGAGGAAACACAAAGCAAGCTGTGTGTTAACCAGTCTTCATGCCCATCCTTGTGTGTGTAAAGGATGGAGATGCATGTGCAGTGGACTGGAGACCAAGATAACAACATCAGGGGCAGATGGCACCCAGGAGCCACCCGGCTGAGACTTCTGCCTCTGAAACACAACCCTATCCATTCCCCACCCCTCTGGCTTGTTATTTTGGAATAACTGCTCACAGGCAGAAACTCCAGTGGAGAGGTTGCATCCACGGAAAGAAGTCAGTGTCAGGGCCAAGTGCGGCTGAGGGAGATTTAGGCTTCTAAACCTCCTTCACACTCAAACTGTCCCCTGCTGACTTTAAGGGTTAGCAGCATATTCTAGAATAAATGAGGGGGGTCACCAAGGTTTCTTTCAAGAGGCTACAGGATCTGATGAAAGAGTGAGGTGAACTCAATCCAGTTTACGCTTGTTAACCTGGAGTCGTTCACAGCTCCCTCTCACTTTCAGCAGTAACCTGACTTGGATAACAAATTAAATGGCTTATCTATTTTCAAGAATATGGAATATTCTGGGATTCTTGCAAAACCTATTCTATGAAAGAACCTCAATGCATTTAAAGATAATCTCACTTTCATCTTTCCCAGCCTTCTAGTAAAATCAGGGAATAAATTCATCTTTCATCTAGGTAAGCAGGTAACACGGCAAACTGAGACTGAAAGGTGCAGCTTTGGAATTGCCAGCCAGTTGGCAATTGGTGCGTGTGGTTCCCTGGGTCCCTCCTGAGACTTACGTTTTAATTGGACATTTAACCAGATGGTCCCTCAGCTTTCAGGGTTTATGTCATTTGCAGGGGGAAATTCAGGTACATTGACCA
This sequence comes from Mesoplodon densirostris, assembly GCF_025265405.1. NCBI lineage: Eukaryota > Metazoa > Chordata > Mammalia > Artiodactyla > Ziphiidae > Mesoplodon > Mesoplodon densirostris. The sequence continues at coordinate 739,619 of NC_082672.1, forward strand.
AAAACATCCACATAAACACATGGGTATTTACAGACAAATATCCACAATTCACCGCCCAAGCGACGCCCAGCATGATTAGCCTTGCTAGGAACCAGGCGCGAAGGAGCATCAGTGACAAGAACAAGGAGGTGAAAAGGCAGGTCCCTTCAGCAGGGGGGAAGCTGGTGCTGGGCCTGTGCTCCCAAGTTCTCAGGAGCACTGGGCGTGGGTGACGCCTGCCCGGGGGCCCGGCCTGCAGGCCTCAGCCCGGAGCTCCAGGCACCGCCTTCCGCCTTCCGGGACTTTGGAGAGACCGTAAGGAAGGCGGGGCGCACATACTTTTCCTTAGGCCTTTTTCCTTTAACTTTTCATAGGGACATAATTTTGGACTTCCAGAAATTCTGCAAAGAATTCTCGTTATGACGATGGCTGTCACGTCCGTCCTCCTTCCATCCTGACTGGTTGGCCCTCTGCAGTCAGGACGAGCGGTCCCTTCTTGTCCACAGCAGTGTAGATGTCAGCTTTACTCAGTGGCTCACAGTCTGCTGCTGCCCCAGGGTGGGGCGGTCCCCACCCTCCCGGGTGTGACTTACCTTCAGGCTCACAAGCCCTCCTGGCCCAGCTCTGGAACTGGCCCCTCTCAGTAACCCTGGTTCCATCAGTGGAGGAGGGAGACAACCGTGTTTCACATTTTGTGCCTTTGTGAGCCTGACAGCAGCTGGCAGTTACCGAGACGTAAATTGTGTGACCCGTGTACAATCCCCAAACAGGCCCTTGAGCGAGTGTGTCTCAGGTGCATGCTCTGCGTCGTTGAGTAGA